>NC_141877.1:379963632-380273343 GCF_056163025.1 Triticum urartu
GCCAAGAAGATTGCCGCGGGTAAGGCTTTCGTTATGCAAAGCAAGTCTATGAAGGAAATGTTCCTTTTACTTACCCAAATTTGGAGCTCTCCAGGGGCGTTTACGGATTTGCCATGTAGCGTATCGGATGCTGCCGAGTTCTATCGAACCGAAGAAGGGAGTTCTATGGAGAAGCTGTTCTGGTCTCAATACCTTGGACCAGAACATCCGGTGCCCTTCAGTGACCAGCTGAAACAGCTGGTCGAGTTGCACAAGGCAGCAGAGCTAGCCATGAAGGACCTAATAGTCCGACTATGGCCTGCCGAGCCCATGCCCAAGAGCTACTTCGGACTTGTGAAGCGGCTTGTGGGTGCCTGCCCACGGCTTGAAGTCGTGAAGCGGTCGGTCTGCATTGAAGGTGCACGAATGGCCTTTGCCCGCGCCAAGACGCACTGGTCGAAGATGGATGCCAAGAAGCTGATGACCGAGGGGCCGCCTGAGGGCAAGGAGCACCGCCGCCCCGAGCTATATTTTGATAGTATCCTGGAGGGATCCCGCCTTGTGGTGGAGCAATGTGCGAAGGATGTTATATTCCCACGAAAACATTCATGTTGTCCTGTCCTGTAATATGAAACAAGGTCGTTATGTAATATAGTGCTTGTGACTCTTAAAATTTTACCTCCTGTGCGGCCGTTTATGAAATCTAAGGGTTAGCCAGTTGTCGGCTTCTGCCCCCACGCAGATAGTACGGGGGTGTTTGGGATTAATCTAAACACTCTTTACTCCACATTCTGGTCCTTAAAGGAGGTGTTTAGCGCAACAAACAAGGCAATCAGACTATATGGCTTTTATCGCCCTCACTTAGCCATAGGAGTTTGACAATGAGAATTTTGGCGAAGCCCCTGGTATTCGGAAGGCCGAACTAGGGGCGCTATACACACTTGATCGGATAAAAACCGATTCCTCGTGTGAAGCGGAAAAAAATCTCTAAGGATTTGAAACCTCTCGAACAGCTGACCAGCTCTCGCTGCATCATGACAGTCAGTTTTAGGCTTTCTCTACTGAGGTGATCATCCGGAAGAACCGGGACACAATCGCAGTAGTTCTCCCTTTACTACCCTAGCCGATATAGCAGAACGTAAGGTAGTAAGCACAGGAGCCGGGCAACCCAACTATTGACCAAAGACATGATTCGGAGCCGATGCATATAATGTTATAAGTTCGGGGTGCCAAACTGTACTGTAAAAAGTGTTCGGACTTTGTTGCCGTATTGCGGGGCGCGATGAAGCCCCTGGCGAAGTAATACGTACCAGAGTGTACGGGTGCAATGAGTAATAGATACAAATGTAAGGAAAAGGGGGAAATTAAGTAATAAGCTGACGCTACCATTTATTTACCATTTGTAATGTGATTAGTACGTCGAGGCGTACTTGTACAAGTAATGCGATAAACAAGTAAGGCTATTTAACATGCCATGACCAAGAGCGAGCTGCGTGCGGGTATGTAAAACAGGTGTAGCAATCGTTAGCAGAGACCACCTGGGGATTCCCTTGTATGCCAAAGCTCCTTGCCTCCTTGGTGTGTCCGACCAACGGGTTGTCAGGAGAAACCTCGAAAAGAGAAAAACCCGAAATGAAAAGGAATAGTAAAAGTGTGCGAATCCTAGGGTCGGTCGAGCCGCACTATGCCTCTGTTGATACCCATGAGATTTTGAGTGTGTAGTTATGTACGCGCGGTACGAATGCCGCTATTTGATTGGGACTGGGACGGAGGCCAAATTGCTAGTTAAGCTCTTGACGAGCCAGGCTGTCTTGCTGCAGAATAGTCTGGACTCTTTTAATGGTGTCCGGGAGCTTGGCCGCTGAACTAAGGTTCTGCTGGAAAAGGCCGCGCTGTATTTCTGCTGCTAAGGACGTTGTGTGCTCCTCGGTACGGAGGGAGCGTTCCGTATTTCCATTGATTGTTATGACATCGCGTGGACTGGGCATCTTGAGCTTGAGATAAGCGTAGTGAGGTACCACATTGAATCGAGCGAATGCGGTTCGTCTGAGCAGTGCGTGATAGTCGCTGCGAAAGGGGATGATGTCGAAGATTAACTCCTCGCTTTGGAAGTTGTCCGAGGATCCAAAGACAACCTCTAGTGTGATTGAGCCCGTACAGCGGGCCTCTACGCCTGGTATGACTCCTTTAAAGGTAGTCCTTGTGGGCTTGACCCATGATGGGTTAATGCCCATTTTGCGCACTATATCCTGATAGAGCAGATTGAGGCTGCTGCCACCGTCCATGAGGACGCGCGTCAGGTGGAATGCATCAATGATTGGGTCTAGGACTAGTGCGGCTGATCTGCCATGCCGGATACTGGTCGGATGATCCCGACGATCAAAAGTGATCGGGCACGATAACCATGGATTGAATTTTGGGGCGACTGGCTCTATCGCATAGACGTCCCTGAGTGCGCGCTTGCGCTCCCTCTTGGGGATGTGTGTAGCATATATCATGTTCACCATTTTGACCTGAGGGGGAAACTTCTTCTGTCCCCTGTGTTTGGTTGCAGGGGCTCCTCGTCATCGTCCTTGCTCTGCGATCCCTTTTCCTTGTTTTCGACATTTAACTTGCCGGCTTGCTTAAAAACCCAGCAATCTCTGTTGGTATGGTTGGCTGGTTTGTCTGGGGTGCCATGGATTTGGCACAGACGGTCGAGTATGCGGTCTATGCTGGATGGTCCCTGATTGTTTCTTTTATACGGATTTTTCCACTAACCGGACTTGGAGCCGCTGAATCCGGCATTGACAACAGTGTCATCGGTGTTGTCGTCATTGCTTCGACGTTTGTGTTTGCTGCATCGGAGCTTGCCGTTGCGGTACTTAACCTCAGAGGGGCCTGCCTCGCTGGTTGTGTTTTTGCTACGATCCAACCAACTATCCTCACCCGCGCAAAAGCGGGTCATGAGTGCCGTGAGGGCTGCCATAGATTTTGGCTTTTCTTGGCCGAGGTGGCGGGTGAGCCATTCGTCGCGGATGCTATGTTTAAAGGCCGCTAGGGCTTCGGCATCCGGAAAGTCGATGATCTGGTTCTTTTTGGTTAGGAACCTAGTCCAAAATTTCCTGGCTGACTTTCCAGGTTGTTGGACTATGTGGCTTAAATCATCGGTGTGTGGTGGCCGGACATATGTACCTTGGAAGTTGTCAAGGAAGGCTTCTTCCTTGTCCTCCCAGCTGCCGATAGAATTTTCAGGCAGGCTATTTAACTAGTGCCGAGATGGCCCTTTGAGCTTTAGTGGGAGGTATTTGATAGCGTGGAGGTCATCTCTGCGGGCCATGTGGATATGGAGAATAAAATCCTCGATCCATACCGTGGGGTCGATTGTTCCGTCGTATGATTCAATGTTAACGGGTTTGAACCCTTCAGGGAATTCATGATCCATTACTTCATCGGTGAAGCAAATGGGGTGTGTGGGGCCTCTATATCGGGCCGCGCCGTGACGTAGCTCGGATGGAGTCCATCTGCGGTTGTCGGCTCGGGTGTGACTAGGTTTGTCACGTCCGAATAGGTAGCCATCATCATGTGTCGAGGAACGTCCTCGCGATCCATAAATCGATCGGGTATATCCTTCTTTATTGTTCAGGTAATGTCGAAGGTCATATGTATGGCCGTGAGCTGATTTACCTCTACCTTTGCGATCAGGCGGGGCGGGCTGGTGTTCGGCTTGAGTTGCCGCTTTGTCCCGTCCACGTGGTGGTCGGTCAGCCGCATTGTGCGATGGTGGTATGTGTTCCGGTGCCTCGTCATCGAACTGAGGTAGTAATTTGCGCTTTGGGTAGCTTTTAGCCGGGCGCTTGAGGCCGTATTCTTCGGCTGCTAGGATGTTGGTCCATTTATCGTTGAGCAGATCTTGGTCAGCTTGAAGCTGCTGCTGCTTCTTTTTCAGGCTCCTTGCAGTGGCTATTAGCTGGCGCTTGAAGCACTCCTGCTCAAGAGGTTCCTCAGGCACGATGAAATCTTAGGTGCCGAGGCTCGCCTCGTCCTCAGAGAGCGTAAGATAATTATTGTCCTCCGAGTCCTCGTGTGTGGCCTGTCTACGAGGGCTAACCTGCCCATCTTCCCATTCACCCCGTTCGGTAGCTGCGTCAACGGGGTCTTCATTGTCTTCGGCACCTTCCGGAGTGTTATCTTCTCCTGTGCAGGTGTTGCTATCTTTACTGCGGCGCGACTTAGAGCGGCGCCGCTGACGCCGGTGTTTTGATTGTATCTCAGGAGGTTTATCCTCAACTGGGTCTTCTTTGTCATCGTCGCTATTCTCCTTTGGTGCATCCACCATGTACACATCGTATGAGGAAGTGGCCGTCCAGCGTTCGATGAACGGCGGGTCCTGGGCCTCTTCTTCTCCGGTATCATCGTCCATATCGTCGATGTCATTGGAGCCATAATCGAGCATGTCAGTTAAGTCTTCGACAGTGGCTATAAGTGGGTGGCGGGTGGGGAGCGAAATTCCCTGTCATCAGCTTCTAGTTCGAACCGAATATAGTTCGGCTGTGAGTCCCCCGCCAAGGACAAGTTCTTTAATGAGCTTAGCACGTCGCCCAAGGGTGAGTGCTGGAAGATGTCTGCGGCGCTGAACCTGAAGATCGATAAACGATCAAGTTCGGCATCCGTGGACTCACATGGTTTGGAACTTACACTCGGAGACGAGTCCGGGGTTCCGGTGACAAAAATATTGTGTGAGTTTAAGTCCATGTGTGGCTCCAACGCTGGGGAATCTGTGGCCTTCGTGGTGGGGTTGAACCTCCAGTCCTTAGATGACGACGTATGCTCCGGATCTAAGGCCAGAGCAGTTACAGGAGCTATCTCCTGAATGTGGTCCGACGACAGATCTAGGTCATGTTCATCGAGGTGACCAGGAGCGATCGCTGCGGTCTCGAATCCAGCAAAGATCAAATCTCCACGGATGTCCGCAGTTCAAGCTCCCAAATCTGACCTGATGGCCAGGGGCATAGCTATCAATCTGCTCTAGATGGCCGAATGAGTTGGCCCGCAGTGCGAAGCCGTCGAACATGAAAATTTGGCCGGGAGGAAGGTTTCTCCTTGGACAGCGTCATTGTTGACGATTGAAGGATCCATCGAACCTTTTGAGGATGGCATAGTGGAACTCTCAATGAAAGCACCAATGTCGGTGTCAAGACCGGCGGATCTCAGGTAGGGGGTCCCGAACTATGCGTCTAAGGTCGATGGTAACAGGAGACAGGGGACACGATGTTTACCCAGGTTCGGGCCCTCTCTATGGAGGTAATACCCTACATCCTGCTTGATTGATATTGATGAATATGAGTATTACAGGAGTTGATCTACCACGAGATCGTAATGGCTAAACCCTAGAAGTCTAGCATGTATGACTATGATAATGAGTATCCGTCCTTTCCAGACTAAGTCCTCTGGTTTATATAAGTACCGGGAGGATCTATGGTTACACAAGGTCGGTTACAAAGAAAGGAATCTACGTATTTGGTCGCCAAGCTTGCCTTCCACGCCAAGGAGAGTCCCATCTGGACATGGGTGCAGTCTTCGATCTTCGTATCTTCACAGCCCATCAGTCCGGCCCATGGCTAGCTGGCCGGACGCCCAAGGACCCCTTAGTCCAGGACTCCCTCACCCTTCCTTCCCTCTTCTCCTTTAGGTGGAAACCTACTAGGACTTGGAGTCCTAGTAGGATTCCCCTTTTCCCGGCGCGCCCTAGCCTGGCCGGCCGGCCTCCCCCTCCCTCCTTTATATACGGCGGCAGGGGCACCCTAGAACACACAAGTTGATCTTTTATCCGTGTGCAGTGCCCCCCTCCATAGTTACACACCTCGGTCATATCTTCGTAGTGCTTAGGCGAAGCTCTGCGCCGGTAACTTCATCATCACCGTCACCACATGGTCGTGCTGACGAAATTCTTCCTCGGCCTCAACTCTATCAAGAGTTTGAGGGATGTCACTGAGCTGAACGTGTGCAGATCGCGGAGGTGCCGTACGTTCGGTACTTGGATCGGTTGGATCGTGAAGACGTTTGACTACATCAATCGCGTTACTAAATGCTTCTGCTTTCGGTCTACGAGGGTACGTGGACACTCTCCCCGCTTGTTGCTATGCTTCTCCTAGATAGATCTTGCGTGATCGTAGGCAATTTTTTTGAAATACTATGTTCCCCACCAGTGGCATCCGAGCCAGGTCTATGCGTAGATGTTATATGCATGAGTAGAACAGAAAGAGTTGTGGGCAATAATAGTCATACTGCTTACCAGCAATGTCTTACTTTGTTTCGGCGGTATTGTTGGATGAAGCGGCCCGGACCGACATTACATGATCGCGTTCATGAGACTGGTTCTACCGACATGCTTCGCACACAAGTGGCTAGCGGGTGTCTGTTTCTCCAACTTTAGTTGAATCGAGTTTGACTACACCCTGTCCTTGTTGAAGGTTAAAACAACACACTTGACGAAAAATCTATGTGGTTTTGATGCATAGGTAAGAACGGTTCTTGCTAGAAGCCCGTAGCAGCCACGTAAAAGTTGCAACAACAAAGTAGAGGACGTCTAACTTGTTTTTGCAGGGCATGTTGTGATGTGATATGGTCAAGACGTGATGAGATATAAATTGTTGTATGAGATGATCATGTTTTGTAACCGTTATCGGCAACTGGCAGGAGCCTTATGGTTGTCGCTTTATTGTATGAAATGCAATCGCCATGTAATTGCTTTACTTTATCACTAAGCGGTAGCGATAGTCGTAGAAGCAATAGTTGGTGAGACGACAACGATGCTACGATGGAGATCAAGGTGTCAAGCCGGTGACGATGGATATCATGACGGTGCTTTGGAGATGGAGATCAAAGGCACAAGATGATGATGGCCATATCATGTCACATTTTTTGATTGCATGTGATGTTTATCCTTTATGCATCTTATTTTGCTTAGTACGGCGGTAGCATTATAAGATGACCCCTCACTAAATTTCAAGGTATAAATGTTCTTCCTGAGTATGCACTATTGCTACAGTTCATCGTGCTGATACACCACGTGATGATCGGGTGTGATAAGCTCTACGTTCACATACAATGGGTGCAAGTCAGTTTTGCACACGCAGAATACTCAGGTTAAACTTGATGAGCCTAGCATATGCAGATATGGCCTCGGAACACTGAGACCGAAAGGTCGAACATGAATCATATAGTAGATATGATCAACATAGTGATGCTCACCATTGAAAACTACTCCATCTCACGTGATGATCGAAAATGGTTTAGTTGATATGGATCACGTGATCATTTATATGACTCGTGGGATGTCTATCTAAGTGGGAGTTATTAAGTAATATGATTAATTGAACTTAAATTTATCATGAACTTAGTCCTGATAGTATTTGCCTATCTATGTTGTAGATCAATAGTTCGCGTATAGCTTCCCCATTTTATTTACGATATGTTCCTGGGGAAAACTAAGTTGAAAGATGATAGTAGCAATGATGCGGCCTAGGTCCGTGATCTGAGGATTATCCTCATTGCTACACAGAAGAATTATGTCCTTGATGCACAGCTAGGTGACAGAACTATTGCAGGAGTAGATGCAGACGTTATGAACGTTTGACAAGCTTAGTATGATGACTACTTGATAGTTTAGTGCACCATAATTTACGGCTTAGAACCGGGACTTCAAAAATGTTCTGAAACGCCACAGAGCATATAAGATGTTCCAAGAGTTGAAATTAGTATTTCAGACTCATGCCCGAGTCGAGAGGTATGAGACCTCTGACAAGTATTTTGCCTACAAGATGGAGGAGAATAGCTCAACTAGTGAGCATGTGCTCAGAATGTCTGAGTACTACAATCGCTTGAATCAAGTGGGAGTTAATCTTCCACATAAAATAGTGATTGATGGAGTTCTCTAGTCACTATCACCAAGTTACTGGAACTTTGTAATGAACTATAATATGCAAGGGATGACGAAAACGATTCCCTGAGCTCTTCGCGATGCTGAGATCGGTGAAGGTAGAAATCAAGAAAAGCATCAAGTATTGATGGTTGAAAAGACCACTAGTTTCAAGTAAAAGGGCAAGGGAAAGAAAGGGAACTTCAAGAAGAATGGCAAGCAAGTTACCACTCCCATGAAGAAGCCCAAAGCTAGACCCAAGCCTGAAACTAAGTGCTTCTACTGTAAAGGAAATGGTCACTGAAAGTAGAACTGCCCCAAATACTTGGCGGATAAGAAGGATGGAAAAGTGAACAAAAGTATATATGATATACATGTTATTGATGTGTACTTTACTAGTGTTCATAGTAGCCCCTGGGTATTTGATACTGGTTCAGTTGCTATGATTAGTAACTTGAAACAGGAGTTACAAAATGAACAAAGACTAGTTGAGGAAGAGGTGACGATGTGTGTTGGAAATGATTCCAAGGTTGAGAAGATCACCATCGCATACTCCCTCTACCTTCGGGATTAGTATTGGAACTAAATAAATGTTATTTTGTGTTTGCGTTGAGCATAAATATGATTGGATCATGTTTATTGCGATACGGTTATTCATTTAAGTTAGAGAACAATTGTTGTTCTGTTTACATGAATAAAACCTTCTATGGTTTTACATCCAATGTAAATGGTTTACTGAATCTCGATCACAATGATACACATAATATTGATGCCAAAAGATGCAAAGTTAATAATGATAGTGCAACTTATTTGTGGCACTGCCATTTAGGTCATATTGGTGTAAAGCGCATGAAGAAACTCCATGCTGATGGGCTTTTGGAATCACTTGATGCTTGCGAACCATGCCTCATGGGCAAGATGACTAAGACTCCATTCTACGGAACAATGGATCAAGCAACTGACTTATTGGAAATAATACATACTGATGTATGCGGTCTGATGAGTGTTGAGGCTCGTAGCGGGTATCGTTATTTTCTGACCTTCACAGATGATTTGAGCAGATATGAGTATATCTACTTGATGTAACATAAGTTTGAGACATTTGAAAAGTTCAAGGAATTTCAGAGTGAAGTGAAAAATCATCGTAACAAGAAAATAATGTTTCTACGATCTGATCGTGGAGGTGAATATTTGAGTTATGAGTTTGGCCTTCATTTAAAAACAATGTGGAATAATTTCAGAACTCATGCCACCTGGAACACCACAGCATAATGGTGTGTCCGAACGTCGTAACCATACTTTATTAGATATGGGGCGATCTATGATGTCTCTTACCGAATTACCACTATAGTTTTGGGGTTATGCATTAGAGACAGCTGCATTCACGTTAAAAAGGGCACCATCTGAATCCATTGAGACGACACCGTATGAACTATGGTTTGGCAAGAAACCTAAGTTGTCGTTTCTTAAAAGTTTGGGGCTGCAATGCTTATGTGAAAAAAGCTTCAACATGATAAGCTCGAACCCAAATCGGAGAAATGCATCTTCATAGGATACCCAAAGGAGACTGTTGGGTACACCTTCTATCACAGATCTGAAGGCAAGATATCCGTTGATAATAATGGATCCTTTCTAGAGAAGGAGTTTCTCTCGAAAGAAGTGAGTGGGAGGAAAGTAGAACTTGATGGGGTAATTGTACCTTCTCCCGAATTGTAAAGTAGTACATTACAGAAATCAGTTCCAGTGATTCCTACACCAATCAGTGAGGAAGCTAATGATGATGATCATGAAACTTCAGATCAAGTTACTACTGAACCTTGTAGGTCAACCAGAGTACGGTCCGCACCAGAGTGGTACGATAATTCTGTTCTGGAAGTCATGTTACTAGACCATGACGGACCTATGAACTATGAGGAAGCGATGATGAGCCCAGATTCCATGAAATGGCTTGAAGCCATGAAATCTGAGATGGGATCCATGTATGAGAACAAAGTATGGACTTTGATTGACTTGCCCGATGATCAGCGAGCCATTGAGAATAAATGGATATTCAAGAGGAAGACGGACGCTGGTAGTAGTGTTACTATCTACAAAGCTCGAATTGTCGTAAAAGGTTTTCGACAAAGTTCAAGGTGTTGACTACGATGAGAGTTTTCTCACTCGTATCTATGCTTAAAGTCTGTCCGAATCATGTTAGGAATTGTCACATTTTATGAAATTTGGCAAATGGATGTCAAAATTGCACTCCTTAATGGTTTTCTTAAAGAAGAGTTTGTATATGATGCAACCAGAACGTTTTGTCAATCCGAAAGGTGCTAACAAAACGTATAAGCTCCAATGATCCATTTATGGACTAGTGCAAGCATCTCGGAGTTGGAATGTACGCTTTGATAGTGTGATCAAAGCATATGGTTTTATACAGACTTTTGGAGAAGCCTGTATTTACAAAATAGTGAGTGGGAGCTCTATAGCATTTCTAATATTATATGTGGATGACATATTGTTGATTGGAAATAATACAGAATTTCTGGATATCATAAAATGATACTTGAATAAGAATTTTTCAATAAAAGGCCTCAGTGAAGCTACTTACATATTGGGCAACAAGATATATAAAGATAGATCAAGACACTTGATAAGACTTTCAATGAGTACATACCTTGATAAAGATTTTGAAGGAGTTCAAAATGGATCAGTCAAAGGAGTTCTTGCCTGAGTTGTAAGGTGTGAAGTTGAGTAAAGACTCAAAACCCGACCACAGCAGAAAATAGAAAGAAAAGTCATTCCCTATGCCTTAGTCATAGGTTCTATAAAGTATGCTATGCTGTGTACCAGACCTATTGTGTACCTCATCATGAGTTTGGAAATATGGTACAATAGTGATCCAGGAGTGGATCACTGGACAGCGGTCAAAATTATCCTTAGTGGAACAAGGACATGTTTCTTGGTTATGGAGGTGACAACAAGTTCGTCGTAAAGGGTTACGTCGATACAAGCTTTGACACTGATCCGTATGACTCTAAGTCTCAATCTGGATACATATTGAGAGTGGGAGCAATTAGCTAGAGTAGCTCCGTGCAGAGCATTGTAGGCATAGTAAATTTGCAAAATACACACGGCTCTGAAAGTGGCAGACCCGTTGACTAAACTTCTATCACAAGCAAAACATGATCACACCTTAGTACTCTTTGGGTGTTAATCACATAGCGATGTGAACTAGATTATTGACTCTAGTAAACCCTTTGGGTGTTAGTCACATGGAGATGTGAGCTAACCACATGAAGATGTGAACTATTGGTGTTAAATTACATGACGATGTGAACTAGATTATTGACTCTAGTGCAAGTGGGGGACTGAAGGAAATATGCCCTAGAGGCAATAATAAAGTTGTTATTTATATTTCCTTATATCATGATAAATGTTTATTATTCATGCTAGAATTGTATTAACCAGAAACTTAGAACATGTGTGAATACATAGACAAAACAGAGTGTCCCTAGTATGCCTCTACTTGACTAGCTCGTTAATCAAACATGGTTAAGTTTCCTGACCATAGACATGTGTTGCGATTTGATGAACGGGATCACATCATTAGATAATGATGTGATGGACAAGACCCATCTGTTAGCTTAGCATAAATGATAATTTAGTTTTATTGCTATTGTTTTCATCATGACTTATACATGTTCCTCTAAATATGAGATTATGCAACTCCCGAATACCGGAGGAACACCTTGTGTGCTATCAAACGTCACAATGTAACTGGGTGATTATAAAGATGCTCTACAGGTGTCTTCGATGGTGTTTGTTGAGTTGGCATAGACCGAGATTAGGATTTGTCACTCCGTGTATCGGAGAGGTATCTCTGGGCCCTCTCGGTAATGCTCATCGCTATAAGCCTTGCAAGCAATGTGACTAATGATTTAGTTGCGGGATGATGCATTACAGAACGAGTAAAGAGACTTGCCGGTAATGAGATTGAACTAGGTATGATGATACCGACAATCGAATCTCGGGCAAGTAACATACCGATGACAAAGGGAACAACGTATGTTCTTATGCGGTTTGACCGATAAAGATCTTCATAGAATATGTAGGAGCCAATATGAGCCTCCAGGTTCCGCTATTGGTTATTGACCGGAGATGTGTCTCGGTCATTTCTACATAGTTCTCGAACCCGTAGGGTCCGCATGCTTAATGTTTGATGACGATTTGTATTATGAGTTATGTGATTTGAAGACCGAAGATTCTTAGGAGTCCCGAATGAGATCACGGACATGACGAGGAGTCTCTAAATGGTCGAGACATAAAGATTGATATATTGGAAGGCTATATTCGAACATCAGAATGGTTCCGAAGAAGTTCGGGTATTTTCCAGAGTACAGGGAGGTTACCGGAACCCCCCCGGGGAGTTGATGGGCCTTAGTGGGCCTTAGTGGGAAGGAGAGGCGGCAGCCAGGAGGTGGCGCACGCCCCCAAGCCCAGTCCGAGTTGGACAAGGGGTTGGGGGCACGGCCCCCCTCTCCCTTCCTTCCCTCTTCTCCTTTAGGTGGAAACCTACTAGGACTTGGAGTCCTAGTAGGATTCCCCTTCTCCCGGTGCGCCCTAGCCTGGCCGGCCGACCTCCCCCTCTCTCCTTTATATACGGGGGCAGGGTGGCACCCTAGAATACACACGTTGATCTTTTAGTCGTGTGCGGTGCCCCCCTCCACAGATACACACCTCGGTCATATCGTCGTAGTGCTTACACGAAGCTCTGTGCCGGTAACTTCATCATCACCATCACCACGCCGTCGTGCTGACGAAACTGTTCCTCGGCCTCAACTGGATCAAGAGTTCGAGGGACGTCACTGAGCTGAATGTGTGCAGATCGCGGAGGTGTCGTACATTCGGTACTTGGATCGGTTGGATCGTGAAGACGTTCGACTACATCAACCGCGTTACTAAACACTTCCGCTTTTGGTCTACGAGGGTACATGGACACTGTCGGCGTTCTGGGAATGGGGGTTCCCAGACTTGCCTGCCTGCGGCCTGCGGCGTGGCTCAAAGGGGGCCAGCACGGCACATCTTCATCAACACAGACCCAAGACCCTCGCGAGGGGCCAAGCCTCGCGGGGCGGACGACATGGAGCTTCCTCAGGCACGGCCTCATCAGGCTGGCTCGCGAGGAGGCGGAGAGATCAAGGGGGGGTACCTCACGAGGTACCCGTGACGCAAGCCATGACGACCAAGGGCGCCAGGCGGGTGCCAGCCCGCGCAGTGTCCTCCTTTCCTCTTTGGTGCAAAGGGGGCAAGCGCAGCCGCGGAGTACCGAGGCATCAGGCAAAGGTTGCCATTTCGGTGCAACGAGACCAGGACGAGGAAGACTGCAAGACGGAGGTCATCGTGGAGCCCAGGACGGCGTCACCACCAGAGCTTTGTGCAGGCGAAGACTACTTTTGTCAGGGTAGCTAGTACTAGTTGTCCCCCTTCAAATTAGCCCGCCATTGTTGGCTCCATTCCCGCTCGATATTTGGGAAGAGGACCAGGGCCTCTATAAATAGGACCAGCCACCCACAGAAGAGAGGGGTTCGGAGGGGTTCGATCAGAGAGAGAGAGAGAGAGAGAGAGAAGGGTGGCTGAACTCCTCCCAGCAGTTCATCGCCCCAGCCAAGAACAGACCCTCACGAGGCTGTTCTTCCTTGTATCATTCATCATCATCAGCCCAAGAGGCAATCCACCACACCACACACTGGAGTAGGGTATTACACCACAACGGTGGCCCGAACCAGTATAAACCCTGTGTCCCTTGTGTTGTTCTTTCCATAGCTTAGATCTTAGCGAGGCAGAGGGGTGCAGGTAGGTAGGAAGCGAGATCTCCGCGCGCACCCCATTGTTCGAACCTCAAGGGTCTGCCGGAACCCGAAATCCGACAGACGCACTCTCCCGCTCATTGCTATGCTTCTCCTAGATAGATCTTGTGTGATCATAGGAATTTTTTTTGAAATACTACGTTCCCCAACAAATCTTACTTAGTTAGACAAGTTTTTGCTGCGAGAAAACTAATAATTTGTTCATCACTTTTGCTTGCATAGAAGGAACAAAACACGCTGAACTTCTATGGGTTTGACACTCAGATGGAAAAGCTTTACTCACGAGATGTGTACAGTGAGATCAGAAAAAGGCTAAAATTGAGCACCCTCTTCACGGTAACAAAGACGGAAGAGCCCACAAAGTACCTTGTGCGCTACAAGAAACCGCAAAAACTGTTTGCATGGTCTCAGCACAGGTTCCAGGTGGTTGTAGACCCTGTGGGAGAAATATTTGACTGCAAGTGCAAGCTGTCGGACCACACATGCGAGGACTAAAAAAGATGTTACATACTGTAGTACTTATTTTTGCAAAGTTTTTGTTTGAATGAAATGATAGAAAACATGCACCTCTTCCAAAAAAACAGGTATTTTCTGCCAGCATGTCCTGTGCATGATGCACACAATTAAAGCTAATAGCATTCCAAAGAAATACATCCTCAAGAGATACACCAAACGCCTGAACATCCATCCAACATTTAACAGAAATGACTTGAGGACAGTAGCGTCAAACAAGGCCTCCCAATACTGCATTGAAAGTGCACTGCTGTAGCTGAACATGAGGGTGCACAGAAAAAGCTTGAGAGGCCAAGACCAAATGGTGAGGTCACGGGTCGTCATGGAAAGACTTGAACAAGAACTCAACACCATGCATTCTGCTGAAAACGGAGGTGTCATGAACAATGAAGGAGAAAAAATTGAGTAGGATATCACTATAATCTTATCCGAGATGAACCATTTGGGAGCTATTGACCGATAGGACAATGAGGAAGAGGAGCAATAGCAACCAGAGCTTGCCCATGTGAACACTCAAGAGGAGTAACATGCTCACGTGCAACATCATGAGCTTAACGGTGTTGTAGGAGAATGACATGACAATAGGAGATCCTACCAGGAGCAGCAACAAAGGGTAATTAAACCACCCATATACTCATGCACAAAGGGGAGGAAGAGTAAGACTCAAGCAGCGAAAGCAGCAGCCAAAAGCCGCCACGCCCCACTAGAAGCATGGAACTCGGCCTAGATGGCAAGCCTCTCGGGATAAGGCATGCGGATTTTGCAACGTGGTGACCAATCATTACCACACATTACCACACCGCACAGATGCCATTGTCAACAAGAAAAAGCTGCAGAAGCAGATTGGAGCCGCCCATGTTTCTACCAATGGAGATGACACACGTAACAGCTACACTTGCAGCAAGTGTGGGGGGACTAACAGGCATATTGATCGCACATGCAAAGTGGGCAAGGAGGTAAGTGGCGCTGAACAGAAACAGGGCAAGGTCCAGAGTTCCAAAAAACAAAAGAAGAGGATGAAGAAGAAGAGTTTGATGAGAATGATGACCAATCAGACCAAGACAATGAAGATGACAGTATTGGGGACGAGGATATTGAAACTGGCGATGAAGCTGCCAAGGCTCAAGCAGGAAAGGATGCCGACAAGGGACAACGTTCGGGGCCAGATAGAAGGAGCTCAAGACTGAAGCATCCATAGTGGTTATGTTGCGGCGTCAACTCAAAAATAAGCTCGTACTCTCGCTTGCCTTGGTACAGAACGAGGAATCATATCAGAAACGCTGTCGTTACCAAACCTTATTTAGCTTTATCATCGATTTCTCTATCGGTACTATAGTTAAGATATAATTTGTGATTTGTGCCCACTGGACCAGTGACATTATTATGTAAACAATTTGATAAACCTTTTGAATGCAGTCACAAATATATTTGAAACAATTGATCTGGATTTATGTAATGTCAACACTACTGTCGACCAGTAACTCAACAAAAATTTGTTAAAAAATTTAATCTCTTATAGTATATCAGTACTGATAATTCTCACTCGTCAGTACAAGGCAGAGTAACCAAACACACCCGTGAACACCTCAAAAACATCATTTCAAAACAAGCTATGACTGGTTCTGCCAGTCCTAGTTCAGAAAGTCCATCAGTACATAAAAATAATTACCTCAAGCAAACAGAAAAAATTGAAAGTGCAAATATAATACACCTATACTGACGAAAAACTAATTTATCTGTAAAAAATACTTTCAAAGATTATGTTGATATAAACAATCCTTTCAAAAAACAAAAATTGTTTTAAAAGATTAGCATCACACACATAGTCTGAACTTGTATTTGGTAAGTTCAATTATATTTCAATCACCAGTCCAAGTACCCATAGTAGAGGAGTACAAAGCGACATCATCACTGACCCTGACATGTGCAAGTGGGATAATGTACAACTTGACAAGACGGATCAATGTGATAGTAAATAACCCTGCAGAGAATTACGTTTGGACGGTTGGTTCTTCCAGGCCACCGCCCGCGCCACCCATTGGGCGGTTGCCACGACGGACTACAATGGTGACCCCACGACCACTACCCCAACGACCGGGATGAACTGCCTCCCCCACGTCCCAAACCACGCCCTCAAAAAGCCCCAAATCGACTAATTCCCTACCACATCTCCAAAATCCACCGTTGCCACTTCCATCTCCACTACCAACAACCCAGAAACATCTCTCTTCCAAGCCCACAGTCGGCGGAGGAGGGAAATGGCGGAGGAACCATCTGCCAAGTGTCATCATGGCGAGATGTCCGACCAGAGCAGCAACCTCGATGTTGTTCACGTCCCCGACGAGAAGCGCGAGTACACCCAGACCCTCACAGTGGTTGAGCTCCACGGCAAGGAGACGTTGGAGATCGTCTGCACCAGTGAACCAGACAAGGCCGACGAGATGATCAACAGGCTCTGGAAGATGGCTGGCGGCTTGTATCCTAGGTTCGTCGGAGTTGATGTGGAGTATACCAGGGAAGGTGAACCTCCGCAGAGAGCAGCAATTCTGCAATTGTGCGTGGAGGAACTCTGCCTGGTGTACGACATCGCAACGGCCACAAACTGGTGAGCCATCCTACTCATTTGCCCTATTTGGTTCATCTGTTTAATTAGTATTGTATCCTCAAAATTTTATTAAACTTGTTTCGCAACTAGATGTACTAGTGTAGTTTGTGAAAGTGGATGCACTACTACAATTTCTCAAGTAGATGCACTATAATATATTTTGAACCTCATGCCCTGGATTACTAAGATTAATTTCTAAACTTGATGTACTAGTGTAGTTTCTGATGTTGATCCAATAGTGTAGTTTCTGCACTCGATGTATTAAAAAGATGTTTCTGAACTTGATGTAGTGAAGTAGTTTCTGAACTTGGTCTAGTGTTATTTTCATCAGCAAAAGAACTAAGAACTTGGTGATGCACTGGTATGTGTTTTACTAATCAGCAAGGGTAAACTAAACTAGTACTAAAGCAGCACATATATACATCATTGACTCAAAATGTATATTCGAAAAAGAAAAATAACATGGTTTACTTGAATTTAATTTCAGAACTTTGTTTACTAGTTACTGAAGTACATTCATCCATTAATTATACTATATAAGTATCTACTTCATGGATTCATCACTTCCCTGTCATATTGAAGATTAGTATATTAGTACATTCATCCATTAATTATACTATGGGGCACCTGATCATTACTTCATGGAAAGGAAAATTAAGACCTTACCGGGACATAGAACCGTCCTTGATGAATGGCTCGATAAGCCTTGTAAGATACACACGATTCCAAATTCTGAACCAACACATAGCCTTCGAGCATGTTGGATACTCCGGCAGGTGGCTAAAAGCGGTGAGGGCATCGTCACCAACACTACCCCGGCGAGGTACTCTCCCGAGGATAACGAGCCCAAGGTGTTTATGGTCTTCGAGACCTTTTCTTAAAATAATCAGCGTAAAAGGGCGCTCCGCAACCTAGCTGAAGTCAACCAAGTAGCCGCAATAAACCCTTGGAACGATATGGCGATAACCTTTAACGCCACTGACAAACCATGGACCCGATCAGTCCGAGCACCAGCCGCCTTAGTCCTAAACCCAATTGTGGATGGCTTTTGGCTTACTAAAGTGCTCATGGACGGAGGTAGCAGATTAAACCTCATTTATGAGGACACGCTCGACAAAATGCAAATAGACAAGAGCCGCATCGAGTAGAGAAGTACAACCTTTCGAGGTATTATCCCTAGTCGAGAAGCTCGGTGTTCGGGAAAAATAAAACTTGATGTGGTATTCGGCACGCCTGAGAACTACAGGTCTGAAGAATTAATCTTCCAGGTGGCACCTTTCAACAGTGGATATCATGCCCTGTTAGGGCGAGATGCTTTCACACACTTTCAAGCCATACCTCATTACGGGTACATGAAACTCAAAATGCTTGGGCCCAACGGAGTTATCACTGTCGCCAGTGATCCAGAGATAGCACTCCGCGATGAAAACAAAACCGCATCCCTGGCCCTCGAGGCACTATCCGAGGCCCTCGCGGCCGAGGAGCTCACCACTCTACGTTCCACAATGGATAGAGACGACGTAATTTTTGATAAAAGGCCTAAATCCACTTCTTTCAAGCCAGGAGACGAAATAGTAAAATTCCAAGTCCACCCAACGGATCCCAACAAAACAGCAGCCATTGGGGCACAGCTGGATCCGGCGGTCCATGCTGCTCTAAGAGCATTCCTGCGTGAGAATTGGGACATTTTCGCCTGGCACCCTTCAGATATGCCAGGAATCCCACGCAGACTGGCCGAACATAGCCTCAATATAATAAAGGGGTTCAAGCCAGTTAAGCAAGCGCTAAGGCGATTTTCCGAACCCAAGCGGCAAGCTATGGGTGAGGAGCTTGCCAAACTACTTGAAGTCGGGTTTATTTGAGAAATAAAACATCCGGATTGGCTAGCAAACCTGGTCATGGTGCCAAAGAAGGACAAATCCTGGCGCCTTTGTGTCGACTTTAAGGACCTTAATAAAGCTTGCCCTGAGGACCCCTTCCCACTGCCTCGCATTGACCAAATCATTGATGCAACTGTAGGACACGATTCACTATGTTTCTTCAATGCATACTCCGAATACAATTAGATTAAAATGAAGGAATCCGATCAGGCCGCAACGGCATTTATCACTCTGTGTGGACCTTTCTGCTTTAACACTATGCCTTTCGGACTCAAGAATGCCGGTGCCACCTACCAATGCATGATTCAAACATGCCTGGAAAAAAATTGGCAAGACAGTGAAGGCATATGTAGATGATGTAGTCATCAAAACCAAACATGTCAAATCACTGGTGGACGACTTACGTGTCACGTTCGACAACCTCCGAACATATGACATACAGATCAATCCGAAAAAATGTATTTTCGGCGTTTCGGTCGGAAAGTTGCTCGGGTTCATTGTTTCCAATAGTGGAATAGAAGCAAACCTAGCCAAAATCCGAGCCTTGTCATAGTTGGCGATACCAACAGACCTAAAATAGTCCAAAACTAGCTGGGTGTGTGGCAGCCTTGAGCCCCTTTATCTCCAGACTAGGAGAAAAAGTGTTGCCGCTATATCGCCTACTTCGGCGTACCAACCACTTAGAGTGGATGGACGCAGCAACAGACGGGCTGGCAGAAATAAAAACTCTGGTATAAAGCAACCCAATCCTTGCCGCACCTAACATTGGCGAACCTATGCTACTGTATATATCTGCAACTCACCAGGTGGTGAGCGCAGTACTCGTTGTCGAACGAGAGGAACAGGGACATAAATTCCCACTCCAAAAACCCGTATACTATGTATCGGCGGTTCTCACACCATGCAAATCCCGATACCCGCACTATCAAAAGATAGCATATGCGGTTTTTCTGGCATCTCGGAAGCTGCGACACTACTTTCATGAGTGTTTGATCACGGTGGCCTCCGAGGTACCACTCAATGATATCATAAACAATCAAGACGCCACTAGACGCATTGCAAAATGGGCCATCGAGCTCCTAACATTTGAAATAACATACAAACCACGCCTAGCAATTAAATCTCAGGTGTTAGCCGACTTCGTCGCCGAATGGAAAGAAGCCGAACTCCCTAAAGAGTACGCCGCATACTCCAACTAGGTGATGTACTTCGACGGCTCTAAAATGTTAGCCGGTTTAGGGGTTGGTGTCATCCTAACATCCCCTACAGGGGACACAATCTGTTACGTACTGCAAATCATGCATATGGACTCCAATAACGCAACCGAATATGAGGCCCTACTGCATGGTCTCCGGATGGCTGTTTCCATGGGCATACATCACCTCGAGGCGCGAGGGGATTCAAATCTCGGAATATCCCAAATAAATGGAGAATTCAACACAAAAGATCCAAAGATGGTAGCTTACCGCAATGCCGTACTCAAAATATCAGCTCGGTTCGAGGGGCTTGAATTCCATCACGTGGCCCGAGACAGTAACCAAGCAGCGGACATCCTTGCTCGAATGGGCGTTAAACGTGACCCCGTTCCGCCTAACACCTTTGTGTAGCGGCTCTTCAAGCCATCTGTAGTATGGCAGGACGAGAGAGGAACCACCAGTCCGGCGCCGATCATGCCCCCAGATGCCGAACACGATTCAGATATCATCGGGGGCTCAGGCACAGAACCAACGCCTTCCGCCCATGTAATTATGACAGTAATCGCCCCATGGACCGAATCCTTCCTAGCCTACCTTAATAGGCGGGAGCTCCCTGAGGACCAGAATGAGGATCGTTGTATCGTTCGATGTTTGAAAGTCTATAAGGTTCATGAAGGATACCTCTACAAGAAAAGTACTACCGGAGTCCTTCAAAGATGTATATCCAAGGAAAAGGGGTGGCAGCTCTTGGCCGAAATCCATGCTGGTCTTGGCGGTCATCATGCCGCAGCTTGGGCCCTTGTAAGTAAGGTCGTACTGGTTTCTTCTGGCCCACGACCCGAACAGATGCACAAGACCTCATCCAACGTTGTATAGGATGCCAGCTTTTCGCTAATCAAAGCCATATGTCGCCTACCGCCCTATGAACAATCCCCATTACTTGGCCTTTTGCGGTCTGGGGGCTTGACACGGTCGGACCCCTTAAGGGGGGAAGCCATAAGAAAAAAATACCTGCTGGTCATGGTAGATAAATTCACTAAGTGGATAGATGCCAAACCAGTTAAAACGGCTAAAGCCAGACCAATGATAGATTTCATATCCGGTGTGGTACACCGTTATGGTGTCCCACACAGCATCATCACTGGCAACGGCTCTAACTTCACAGCCGATGAGGTAAAAACTTGGTGTGCTAATCTGGGCATCAAGCTCGATTACGCCTCCTTATATCACCCTCAAACAAACGGTCAAGTTAAGCGGGCCAATGGCTTGATAATGAGCGGCATTAAACCCAGACTAGTGCGATCCTAAAGGAGTCAGATAAATACTGGGTTGAGGAGCTCGACTCCATACTCTGGGGGCTGTGGACCACACCCAATCGCACGACCGGATACACACCGTTCTTCATGGTGTACGACACAGAGGCCGTCTTGCCCTGCGATATTATTCATGACTCACCTCGTGTGCGCATGTACGAAGAAACAGAGGCCAAGCTCACTCGGCAAGATGAATTAGATGGCCTGGAGGAGGAGCGCGATGTCGCCAAAGCTCGTTCTGCATTGTACCAACAACAACCTCGAAGATACCAAAGCAGAGAAGTGAGGGCCAAGACTTATAATGTCGGTGAACTCGTTCTACGCCTACTAGAGAAGAAAAGGGACAAGCTCAAGCCCAAATGGGAGGGTCCCTTCATTATAGATGAAGTTCGCACTGGAGGAGCCTATCGCCTTCGTAATGCATCGGACAATCGCTTAGAGACGAACCCATGGAACACTTCCAGACTCCGAAGATTCTATGTCTAAGTCTGGACACGTTGTTCGTTACCTTTTTCTCCTTTTCCCCTTTCTTCTTTTTGTTTGTTTTACGATTTCTAGCATGTGTTCGGGTCAGGCGCACACTTACGGGGAATACATCTTTAAATGTACCCACCCCACTATAACTGGGGGCTTCCTTTAAATAGAAGCTCTTTATTATCTCAAGCATAAGGCTCACCATATACATGTGTATTGCTTACTCATATACGTCTTGTCTTCGCCATTATATGCACCTCTATGACTTAAGTTTTTGCCAAGCTGGGTGCTACCTCTTGAGCACTGCGTTGGATTTCCCCGAAGAGGAGAGGATGATGCAGCAAAGTAGCATAAGTATTTCCCTCAGTTTTTGAGAACCAAGGTATCAATCCAGTAGGAGGCTACGCTTCAAGTCCCTTGTACCTACACAAAACAATAGCTCAACGCAACCAACGCGCTTAGGGGTTGTCAATCCCTTCACGGTCACTTACGAAAGTGAGATCTGATAGAGATGATAAATAATATTTTTGGTATTTTTGGTATAAAGATGCAAAGTAAAAAGTAAAAGCAAAGCAATAATAAAGAGATGGAGATTGATATGATAAGAAAGAGACCCGGGGGCCATAGGTTTCACTAGTGGCTTCTCTTAAGAGCATAAGTATTCTACGGTGGGTGAACAAATTACTGTTGAGCAATTGACAGAATTGAGCATAGTTATGAGAATATCTAGGTATGATCATGTATATAGGCATCACGTCCGAGACAAGTAGACCGAAACGATTCTGCATCTACTACTATTACTCCACTCATCGACCGCTATCCAGCATGCATCTAGAGTATTAAGTTAATGAAAACAGAGTAACGCCTTAAGCAAGATGACATGATGTAGAGGGATAGTTTCATGCAATATGATAAGAACCCCATCTTGTTATCCTCGATGGCAATGATACAATACGTGCCTTGCTGCCCCTTCTATCACTGGGAAAGGACACCGCAAGATCGAACCCAAAGCTAAGCACTTCTCCCATGGCAAGAACAACCAATCTAGTAGGCCAAACCAAACTGATAATTCGAAGAGACTTGCAAAGATAACCAATCATACATAAAAGAATTCAGAGAAGATTCAAATATTATTCATAGATAAACTGGATCATAAACCCTTAATTCATCGGTCTCAACAAACACACCGCAAAAAGAAGATTACATCGAATAGATCTCCACAAGAGAGGGGGAGAACATTGTATTGAGATCCAAAAAGAGAGAAGAAGCCATCTAGCTACTAGCTATGGACCCGTAGGTCTGAAGTAAACTACTCACACTTCATCGGAGAGGCTTGGATGATGATGTAGAAGCCCTTCGTGATCGATGCCCCCTCCGGCGGAGCTCCGGAACAGGCCCCAAGATGGGATCTCGTGGATATAGAAAGTTGCAGCGATGTAATTAGGTTTTTGGCTCCACCCCCCGATTGTTTGGGGGTACATGGATATATATAGGAGGAATAAGTACGTCGGTGGAGCTCCGAGGGGCCCACGAGGCAGGGTCGCGCCCTAGGGGGGGCCCACCCTCGTGACCACCTCGTGGCTTTCTTGACGGGGGGTCCAAGTCTCTTGGATCTTATCTGATGAGAAAATCATGTTTCCGAAGATTTTATTCCGTTTGGACTCCATTTGATATTCTGTTTCTCTGAAACACTGAAATAGGCAAAAAACAGCAATTCTGGGATGGGCCTTCGGTTAATAGGTTAGTCCCAAAAATAATATAAAAGTGGAAAATAAAGCCCAATATAGTCCAAAACAGTAGATAATATAGCATGGAGCAATCAAAAATTATAGATACGTTGGAGACGTATCACTGGGTTGCCTGGCTCCTGTGCTTATGCCCTACGTTCCCGATTGTTCGACTTGGGTATAAAGGGAGCACCTCTACGATTGTTACAGCCAGGTCATCCAAACATGTACCTCAGACGGGTGAAGCCAAAAGCTAGCGTTCTTAATGGAATAACTGGTCGGCGGACAAACGACGAACTGCCTTCGTAGCACTATAAACTAACACAAAATACACAGACGCCTGTGATTCTTTCGTTTCATAGCCTAGTCATGCCTACATGCATGCTGACCCAGGTAGAGGAACCCTTAATGGAACTATTCTTCCTAGAAGATGTTTCTTACATTTAAAAGTAATATAACATAACTCCCCGAATATAGCTTGTTTGTTCAATCATTATGACTGGATCACCTGATTTCCAAATGTAGTTGGTGTTCTCCACCGATATAGTATTCGGAAACACTCCACCCTTGGGTTTTGGAGGCTGAATCGGAAAGTCTGCTATGACAATCTTTTACAATTCGGCTGGAGATAAGTTTGCTGATAAAGTGTATTATCACATAAAATCACACGTCTACTCCTTATCTATGCCATCTATCAGGCGGTCTAATTTACAGTCCTGCTGTGAAAATTTGGCAGCTGTCTTTACTTGATCATATACCAAGCTAACCGGAATTTCTTGTCCGTGTGGTCCCCGAGGTCCGACCCGGGCCATATGATTCGGATCAAGTCCGGTATACCATGTTTTCACCATGGCCCAGGCTTCTCGTGCACCTTCTCGACATGTCAATGCCTTCCACAGCTCAAAGCAAAGATGAGCTCCTTTGAATAGCTCCGCGAGTTCACCCATCAGCCCAGGAGGAGAATCAGATGGCCATAAATCTTTAGCCATATTCCTCATTGCTTTCCGAGCTCGCTCGTGTACTTTGGATAGCTCTTGCAGCAAGTCGCCTTGAAATCCAGGCACTTCTCCTTCGGGCCTCCCAGTTAACAAACCTACAGGAACAAATCTCGTCAAAAACAAAAACAAAAACAAAATTCCATCAGGGTATCTCATGAAAGTTAGGATCAGGGACGTACTAAATATGCCACCTTTCAGCCTTCGGTTCTCTTTCAAGGCATCTGACAGTTGGGCTCTTACGTCCTTCAGTTCCTCGGCCTGCTTGATGTTGGCATCCTGTAGCTTGTTCTTCTCATCCCTGGTCCGTGTCAGTATACGTTGACCAGTGGCTTCTTCCTTTCAGCATGCTGTTTATCTACCTGCGCGGCCTTCAGTCTCTCTTCCAACTGATCCGGTGATTCTGTAGCCATAAACAAAACAGTGCTTATTTCAAAAAACATCGCTAGCACATAATCATATTTTCCGGACAGTAATTGACATTACCAGTCGGTGCCTTCTTGGACTTCTCCAGTTTAGCGGTGACAACAGTTAGCTGGGTCCGACAGTTCTCAAGCTCCTGAGACAGCATGTTGTTCTTCTCAGTGAGTACCTGATTATACAACGATCCTTAAATTAGTTGCGCCAACTGCTTCAAGTCTCGGGGGCTACTGGCACATGATTATTGAATCTACACAAAGCCTTTACCCACATATCCTTTGAAAGTTGGTGTGTAGCTCCGGCAAGTCCATCCCGAGCAGCCCAGATATATGCATCCGCAGAGCTGAGGGCGTTGAACGCTTCTTCGGTGAAACTTGGATCACGCATGGCCTCCTTCCATCGCCGATGGACCATCACACTCTCCACTTCGGAATTGCTGACGGATACATTATCCGAATCCTCGTGGAGATGACGATCTGACATGGCGCCCGTATCAACCCAGGCTCGCCCTACGCGAGCGTTTCCTTCTTGGAGGATGCCTTCGATATGGTTTGGCGGGACGAGCACCACCCCTTCGGAGCATGAGACAGTGCGGTGGGAGAGGCGCAACGGGAAAGCTCTTGTTGAAAGGATGTCTCCTGGGCACTTACGTGGGAGGAGGGGAGAAGGCCGGGATAATCAACTGTGATGGCTACATCTGTGCCGTCGTAGCTCGCCTGATAAAAGACCCCCCTTAAGCTCTATAAATATATCCGGATCCTCCTGAAATCCGGGATCCAGGTCTCGAATATGGTCCTCTGGCTACAGAGTGGGACTATGGATCCCCGTGACGATCTTTCTCCATTCCTGTTAAACATAGTTAGATTAAGTTCAACTAAGCACGACTCGGGAAGAGGATTGAATAAGGCTACTGATCGAAAACTCACCCAGTTAGCAGGGTTGTATATGGAAAGACCTTCTCGGCATTTAAGGCGAGTAAAATATTCTTTTTCCCCTTTGTAAATATCAGCCAACATGGCAGCCAAGGCGGCAAAATTATCCGGACCCTTGCGCCTGTAGCATGATGCGTCATCTTCCCTGATGTAATGCCACATGGGGAGTCCTCTAGATTGGAGTGGCTAAACGCCTTGCGTTATGGAAATCACCATTACTTCAATTATAGATAGCCCGGATTGGGCGACTATTTTTATCTTGCTCATTAACTTCTTAATCTCCGCACTATCTTCCTCCTCGAGGCTTCAGGGGCGCTAGCTGGTGCGCTTCTTTAACGGAGCGTTGGAAAATTTGAGAAGGCCCCGACGGATTGGGTCTGGAAGAACAACGTCTTCAATATAAAACCATTCTGAGGGCCACTCTTCGGATGCCTTCTTCGGAGTGCCAGACAGGTATCCTGTCCCAGCGACACGCCATACTTCGGCACCGCCCACCTCGAATATGGATCCCTTTTGGGAGCGAGGGACGAGGAAGAAAAGTTTCCTCCATAACTCAAAATGGGTCTCGTAGCCTAGGAATAGCTCGCAAAGAGCGACGAAGCCCGCGATGTGCAGAATGGAGCCCGATGTAAGATTGTGCAGTTGGGGGCCATAATACTCCAGGAGACCTCGGAGGATAGGGTGGATTGGAAACCCAATGCCTCTTAATAGGAAGGAAACGAAGCACACTCGCTCCCCTTCAGTAGGATTGGGGAAGTTTTCCGCCAGGGCTTCGCCATTGATGGAAGTTAACCCCGCCCGAACAGAGACTAGATCCGCGGGAGGGAGATACCCTTGCGTCTGAAGCTTGGTCAGCTGGGCGTGGGATACCGAGCAGCTCTCCCAATCGCCTTTTTGAGGGCCGTGGGGGCATGAGGAAGAACTGGGAATGCCGGCCATGTTTGCGCGATTTCCTATGTCAAGCTCTAAGGATTTTCTCCTGGTGTGGAATGGCATCTGAGATCCAATCTCCTTAAATAGACGCCTTCCCTACAAAGTCAGGGTGTTATTTGTAAAAACACTTGGACCCTTCATATTCGTCTGACACATGGAAGCCGAGGCGACGGTGGTGCAGAAGCTGAAGGGTATGATATTTAATGTAAAGACGAAGCTGCCCGAAGTATCATGGAAGGCCCACCTTATGAAGCTGAAGATATAAAAGCCGAATATAGTTCTTTTGTTCAAATTACTTTGGAGTATTCGGAGGAAGAACCCGCCTTGCAATGTCGAAGACAATATGCGCGTCGGACACGTCGTCATTGAAGCCTGGTTTGGGGGCTACTGGGGAGTCCTAGATTAGGGGGTCCTCGAGCATCCGGGCTATGTAACATAGGGCGGACTAATGGGCTGTGAAGATACGAGATTGAAGGCCTTCCCCTGTGTCCGGATGGGACTCTCCTTTGCGTGGATGGCAAGCCTGACGTTCAGATAGGAAACTTCCTTTCTTTGTAAACCGATTCTGTACAACCCTAGCCCCCTCTGGTGTCTATATAAACCGGCGGGTTTAGTCCATAGAGATCATCAGAATTCATACAGGCTAGACATCTAGTGTTTACTCATTACGATGTCGAGGTAGATCAACTCTTGTAACCCCTATACTCATCATAGACAATCAAGTAGGAAGTAGGGTATTACCTCCATTAAGAGGGCCCGAACCTGGGTAAAAATCATGTCCCCCCGCCTCCTGTTACCTTCGATCCCCAGACGCACAGTTCGGGACCCCCTAACCGAGATCGTCCAGTTTTGACACCGACAGCTGCCAAATTACCTCATCGTGTATGCAATGATAGATGCGTACACCACCTACAAGTCATGGAAGATAATCGACAACATCAAAACAGGGGTGGAAATTTCAAAAGATCAGGAGGCTGACCCCTACTACCACTGCCACTATGCGGAATGAAGAGACATCAAAGTCTGCCTTCGTGTTGCTTGCCCTTGTGCTTGCCTTTTATCCTGTTGCTTCAAATTCGTAGTTTGCTATTGTTAGGTTAAAGCAGTTTGCTTATGTCTTGTGTGTCAGGGTTGAACCAGTTTGCTTATGTCGTGCTTTTCACAGTTGAACAAGTTTGCTTATGTCATCAAGTACATTGTTTGCTTATCCCGTTATATAAGTTTGGTAGCTTCTGATACGTCTCCAACGTATCTATAATTTTTGATTGCTCCATGCTATGTTATCTACTGTTTTGGGAAATATTAGGCTTTATTATCCACTTTTATATTATTTTTGGGACTAACCAATTAACCGGAGGCCCAGCCCAAAATTGTTGTTTTTTGCCTATTTCAGTGTTTCGAAGAAAAGGAATATCAAACGGAGTCGAAAAGGAACGAAATCAACTGGAGAAGTTATTTTTGGAAGGAAAGCTACCGGATGGACTTGGACCCCATGTCAGGAGCCAAGGGAGGTGCTCACGAGGGTGGGGGGCGCCCCCCCTAGGGCGCGCCCCCTTACCTCCTGGGGCCCCTGAAGCTCCACCGACATACTTCCTGCACCCATATATACTCACGTATCCTAAAACTTTCAGGATGCACAATAGATCGGGAGTTCCGCAGCCAGAAGCCTCCGTAGCCACCAAAAACCAATCTAGACCCATTCCGGCACCCTGTCGGAGGGGGCAATCCCTCTCCGGTGGCCATCTTCATCATCCCGGTGCTCTCCATGACGAGGAGGGAGTAGTTCTCCCTCGGGGCTGAGGGTATGTACCAGTAGCTATGTGTTTGATCTCTCTCTCTCTATCTCTCTCGTGTTCTTGATTTGGCACGATCTTGATGTATCGCGAGCTTTGCTATTATAGTTGGATCTTATGTTTCTCCTCCCCCTCTACTCTTTTGTAATGAATTGAGTTTTCCCTTTGGAGTTATCTTATCGGATTGAGTCTTTAAAGATTTGAGAACACTTGATGTATGTCTTGCCGTGCGTATCTGTGGTGACAATGGGATACCACATGATTCACTTGATGTATGTTTTGGTGATGAACTTGCCGGTTCCGACCATGAACCTATGCATAGGGGTTGGCACACGTTTTCGTCATGATTCTCCGGTAGGAACTTTAGGGCACTCTTTGAGGTTCTATGTGTTGGTTGAATAGATGAATCTGAGATTGTGTGACGCATATCATATAATCATACCCATGGATACTTGAGGTGACATTGGAGTATCTAGGTGACATTAGGGTTTTGGTTGATTTGTGTCTTAAGGTGTTATTCTAGTACGAACTCTAGGGCTGTTTGTGACACTTATAGGAATAGCCAACGGATTGATTGGAAAGAATAACTTTGAGGTGGTTTCGTACCCTACCATAATCTCTTCGTTAGTTCTCCGCTATTAGTGACTTTGGAGTGACTCTTTGTTGCATGTTGAGGGATAGTTATGTGATCCAATTATGATATTATTGTTGAGGGAACTTACACTAGCGAAAGTATGAACCCTAGGCCTTGTTTCCTATCATTGCAATACCGTTTATGCTCACTTTTATCACTTGCTACCTTGCTTTTTTTATAATTTCAGATTACAAATACCTTTATCTACTATCCATATACCACTTGTATCACCATCTCTTCGCCGAACTAGTGCACCTATACAATTTACCATTGTATTGGGTGTGTTGGGGACACAAGAGACTCTTTGTTATTTGGTTGCAGGGTTGCTTGAGAGAGACCATCTTCATCCTACGCCTCCTACGGATTGATAAACCTTAGGTCATCCACTTGAGGGAAATTTGCTACTATCCTACAAACCTCTGCACTTGGAGGCCCAACAACGTCTACAAGAAGAAGGTTGTGTAGTAGACATCAAGCTCTTTTCTGGCGCCGTTGCCGGGGAGGTGAGTGCTTGAAGGTATATCTTTAGATCTTGCAATCGAGTATTTTAGTTTCTTGTTTTATCACTAGGTTAGTCTATAAAAGAAAACTATAAAAAAATGGAATTGAGTTTGTCTCATACGCTTCACCTTTTTAATATCTTTCGTAAGTATGATGGAAAGGAAAATTGTGCTCAAGTGTTAGAAGAATAATGCATTAAAATGTTTGGCACTAAATCTTTGAATAATGAGCATGATTGCAATGTTGTTAGTATGAAATCCTTGAATATCCATGGTACTAATGATGATTTCTCTAGTTATGATGAAAATATCTCCTATAAGCATGTCAATTTTTGTGGAGTGTATTGGGTTTGCAAGTACACACCAAATAGGGAAGATAGATACTGCAAGAGGCATAAATACTAAGAAACTAAATGGTTGCAAGAAAGGCTAGATGCTTGTGCTGAAAATTTATTATTTCTTAGCCATACTTGTGAACTTTGCAATGAACGTGATCATTTTAGTACCCAATGCAAATTGTTTCATGATCGTATCGTGTCCAAAAATTGTGATGACTTGATTTCCCTTGCGCATCATAATGAACTTAGTTTGCTTTTGGGTTATGAAGAAATGAAACATATAACTAAGATAATTCCAGAATTTGACCTTCATAGGATTCTTCATTTTGATCTAGAAGAAATTTATATGTATTGTGCAGTGAATTGTATTGAAAATCCTTATATTGCCAACTACATAAAGAAAAGAAAACAAATAGAAGATGAAGAGAATACTAATGAAAGGGAAGAGACTTCCCAATACCCTCCTATTATTTCTTATGATGAATCAGGTAACAAGGAGGAGCCTCCTATTCAACCAATCTCATTAATAAGGAGCTCCAAAAAGAGGATTGAACCCACACATGATGTGGTGAAGAAGAAGAAAAGAAAAAAGAAGAGAGGTAAAAAGATGTCTCTCCCAAATAATGCTACCCCTATTACTATTGTGCCTCATGAAAATATAATTACGGAAGATAATGATACTTCTTATGATCTTGAAAATCTTTTTGGCACTTGCTTGGAAGAATATGATAATTGCTATACTATTGGTGTTATCCATACTATTAATGATGAGAGTGATTATTCTTATGACATGAAAAGTCCCAAGCTTGGGGATGCTACGTTTGATGAAGATGATGTTTTTGAGAATATATTTGCTGCAATTAATGTTTGTCCCAATCTTGGGGATGCTACGTTTAATGAAGATGATATTTTTAGTCTCCCAAGTTTTGATATGCAAATTTATAATGATGATAGCATGCCTCCTACCTATGATGATTATTGTGATGATACTTATGCTATAAAAAGTAGTGATTATATTTATAAAACTCGTCATGATTATGATTACCCCTTTTCTGAACATTACTTTTTTTAATGTGGACACAATTTATAGTATTCGAGTCTCTTATGATACTCCCAATATTCCGAATGAGAAGAATTTTGCTTATGTGGAGAATAATAAAATTTCTATGCTTGTAGAACATGAAAAGAATGCTTTAGGTGCTGGTTATATTGTTGAATTCATTCATGATGCTACTGAAAATTATTATGAGGGATGAATATATGCTTGTAGGAATTGCAATAATATCAAGTTTCCTCCCTATGTGCTTAAAGTTTCAAAGTTATCCTTGTTTTACCTTCCTATGCAAGTTGATTCTTGTTCCCACAAGTTGATTGCTCACAAAATCCCTATTCATAGGAAGTATGTTAGACTTAAATATGCTAGTCATATTCTTCATGATGCTCTCTTTATGTTTCAATTCCTATCCTTTATGTGAGCATCATTGAAATCATCATGCCTAGCTAGGGGCGTTAAACGATAGCGCTTGTTGGGAGGCAACCCAACTTTATTTTTGTTCCTTGATTTTTGTTCCTTTTTAGTAATAAATAATTCATCTAGCCTCTGTTTATATGTGGTTTTATGCTTTTAATTAGTGTTTGTGCCAAGTAGAACCTTTGGGAAGACTTGGGGGAAGTCTTTGTGATCATGCTGTAAAAAACAGAAACTTTAGCGCTCACGAGTTGCTGCCATTTTTATTTGAGGAGTGCTATTTAGTTATTTATTTTTGCATATGATTAATAGATAAATTCCTCAGGTCCAGAAATTTATTTGAGAATTTTATGAGTTCCAGAAGTATACGTTTGATCCAGATTACTACATACTGTTCTGTTTTTGACAGATTCTGTTTTTCGTGTGTTGTTTGCTTATTTTGATGAATCTATGGCTAGTAAAAGAGTTTATAAACCATAGAGAAGTTGGAATACATTAAGTTTAACACATATATAAATAAAGAATGAGTTCATTACAGTACCTTGAAGTGGTGATTTATTTTCTTATACTAACGGAGCATACGAGTTTTCTGTTAAGTTTTGTGTTGTGAACTTTTCAAGTTTTGGGTAAGGATTCGATGGACTATGGAATAAGGAGTGGTAAGAGCCTAAGCTTGGGGATTCCCAAGGCACCCCAAGGTAATATTCAAGGATAGCCAAGAGCCTAAGCTTGGGGATGACCCGGAAGGCATCCCCTCTTTCGTCTTCATTCATCTATAACTTTACTTGGAGCTATATTTTTATTCGCCACATGATATGTGTTTTGATTGGAGCGTCATTTTATTTTATTTAGTTTTGCTTTCTGTTTGAATAAAATACCAAGATCTGAAATTATTAAATGTTAGAGAGTCTTCACATAGTTGCATAATTATTCGACTACTCACCGATCTTCACTTAAATCTTTCGGAGTAGTTTGTCATTTGCTCTAGTGCTTCACTTATATCTTTTAGAGCATGGTGGTAGTTTTATTTTGAAGAAATAGATGAACTCTCATGCTTCACTTAGATTATTTTGAGATTCTTAAATAGCATGGTAATTGCTTAAAATCCTAATATGCTAGGTATTCAAGAATAATAAAATTCTCTTATGAGTGTGTTGAATACTAAGAGAAGTTTGATACTTGATAATTGTTTTGAGATATGGAGATGGTGATATCAGAGTCATGCTAGTTGAGTAGTTGTGAATTTGATAAATACTTGTGTTGAAGTTTGTGATTCCCGTAGCATGCACGTATGGTGAACCGTTATGTGATGAAGTCGGAACATGATTTATTTATTGATTGTCTTCCTTGTGAGTGGCGGTCGGGGACGAGCGATGGTCTTTTCCTACCAATCTATCCCCCAGGAGCATGCGCGTAGTACTTTGTTTTGATAACTAATAGATTTTTGCAATAAGTATGTGAGTTCTTTATGACTAATGTTGAGTCCATGGATTATACGCTCCTTTCTCACCCTTCCTCCTTTGCCAGCCTCTTTAATACCGCGCACCTTTCACCGGTGTCATACACCCACCATATACCTTCCTCAAAACAGCCACCATACCTACCTATTATGGCATTTCCATAGCCATTCCGAGATATATTGCCATGCAACTCTCCATCGTTCCGTTTATTATGACACGCTCCATCATTGTCATACTGCTTTGCATGATCATGTAGTCGACATCGTATTTGTGGCAAAGCCACCGTTCATAATTCTTTCATACATGTCACTCGTGAGTCATTGCACATCCCGGTACACCGCCGGAGGCATTCATATAGAGTCATATCTTGTCCTAAGTATCGAGTTGTAATTGTTGAGTTGTAAGTAAATAAAAGTGTGATGATCATCATTATTAGAGCATTGTCCCAGTGAGGAAAGTATGATGGAGACTATGATTCCCCCACAAGTCGGGATGAGACTCCGGACGAAAATAAATAAATAAAAGAGGCCAAAGAAGCCCAAATAAAAAAAGAGAAAAGAGGCCATAAAAAAGAGAGAAAGGCCCAAATAAAAAAATAAAAAAATGAGAGAAAAAGAGAGAAGGGGTAATGCTACTATCCTTTTACCACACTTGTGCTTCAAAGTAGCACCATGATCTTCATGATAGAGAGTCTCCTATGTTGTCACTTTCATATACTAGTGGGAATCTTTCATTATAAAACTTGGCTTGTATATTCCAATGATGGGCTTCCTCAAAATGCCCTAGGTCTTCGTGAGCAAGCAAGTTGGATGCACACCCACTTAGTTTATTTTTGAGCTTTCATACACTTATAGCTCTAGTGCATCCGTTGCATGTCAATCCCTACTCACTCACATTGATATATATTGATGGGCATCTCCATAGCCCATTGATATGCCTACTTGATGTGAGACTATCTTCTCCCTTTTTGTCTTCTCCACAACCACCATTTTATTCCACCTATAGTGTTATGTCCATGGCTCACGCTCATGTATTGCGTGAAGATTGAAAAAGTTTGAGAACATCAAAAGTATGAAACAATTGCTTGGCTTGTCATCGGGGTTGTGCATGATTTAAATACTTTGTGTGGTGAAGATAGAGCATAGCCAGACTATATGATTTTGTAGGGATAACTTTCTTTGGCCATGTTATTTTGAGAAGACATAATTGCTTAGTTAGTATGCTTGAAGTATTATTATTTTTATGTCAATATGAACTTTTGTCTTGAATCTTTCGAATCTGAATATTCATGCCACAATTAAGAAGAATTACATTGAAATTATGCCAAGTAGCACTCCGCATCAAAAATTCTTTTTTATCATTTACCTACTCGAGGACGAGCAGGAATTAAGCTTGGGGATGCTTGATATGTCTCCAACGTATCTATAAATTTTGATTGCTCCATGCTATGTTATCTACTGTTTTGGGCAATAATGGGCTTTATTATCCACTTTTATATTATTTTTTGGACTAACCTATTAACCGGAGGCCCAACCCAGAATTGTTGTTTTTTTGCCTATTTCAGTGTTTCGAAGAAAAGGAATATCAAACGGAGTCAAAACGGAACGAAATCAACTTGAAAAGTTATTTTTGGAAGGAAAGCTACCAAATGGACTTGGACCCCACGTCAGGAGCCAAGGGAGGTGCTCACGAGGGCGGGGGCGCCCCCCAGGGCGCGCCCCCTGCCTCGTGGGGCCCCCGAAGCTCCACCGACGTACTTCATGCACCCATATATACTCACGTATCCTAAAACTTCCAGAAGGCACAATAGATCGGGAGTTCCACCGCCAGAAGCCTCCGTAGCCACCGAAAACCAATCTAGACCCGTTCCGGCACCCCGCCGGAGGGGGCAATCCCTCTCCGGTGGCCATCTTCATCATCCCGTGCGCTCCATGACGAGGAGGGAGTAGTTCTCCCTCGGGGCTGAGGGTACGTACCAGTAGCTATGTGTTTGATCTCTCTCTCTCTCTCGTGTTCTTAATTTGGCACGATCTTGATGTATCGCGAGCTTTGCTATTATAGTTGGATCTTATGTTTCTCCTCCCCCTCTACTGTCTTGTAATGATTTGAGTTTTCCCTTTGGAGTTATCTTATCGGATTGAGTCTTTAAAGATTTGAGAACACTTGATGTATGTCTTCCCATGCGTATCTGTGGTGACAATGGGATACCACGTGATTCACTTGATGTATGTTTTGGTGATCAACTTGCGGGTTCCGCCCATGAACCTATGCATAGGGGTTGGCAGACGTTTTCGTCGTGATTCTCCGGTAGGAACTTTGGGGCACTCTTTGAGGTTCTATGTGTTGGTTGAATAGATGAATCTGAGATTGTGTGACGCATATCGTATAATCATACCCACGGATACTTGAGGTGACATTGGAGTATCTAGGTGACATTAGGGTTTTGGTTGATTTGTGTCTTAAGGTGTTATTCTAGTACGAACTCTAGGGCTGTTTGTGACACTTATAGGAATAGCCCAACGGATTGATTGGAAAGAATAACTTTGAGGTGGTTTCGTACCCTACCATAATCTCTTCATTAGTTCTCCGCTATTAGTGACTTTGGAGTGACTCTTTGTTGCATGTTGAGGGATAGTTATGTGATCCAATTATGATATTATTGTTGAGGGAACTTACACTAGCGAAAGTATGAACCCTAGGCCTTGTTTCCTGTCATTGCAATACCGTTTATGCTCACTTTTATCACTTGCTACCTTGCTGTTTTTATAATTTCAGATTACAAATACCTTTATCTACTATACATATACCACTTGTATCACCATCTCTTCGCCGAACTAGTGCACCTATACAATTTACCATTGTATTGGGTGTGTTGGGGACACAAGAGACTCTTTGTTATTTGGTTGCAGGGTTGCTTGAGAGAGACCATCTTCATCCTACGCCTCCTACGGATTGATAAACCTTAGGTCATCGACTTGAGGGAAATTTGCTACTGTCCTACAAACCTCTGCACTTGGAGGCCCAACAACGTCTACAAGAAGAAGGTTGTGTAGTAGACATCAGCTTCCTATTTTGTTTATGCATCATTTCAAATTCAAAGTAGCTTGTGAATGGAACTTTGTGGCTGCTCTTTAGTACTAGTTATGAAGCAACTAATCACACAAGGATGTTCCATGTCTAGTTTCGATCCAATATTGTATGGAAAACATAACGTTGAAAATAATCAGTACAATTTGAGTTTCTTAACAACGCTTCAAAAGTTGAAGCAAAAAATCTTAGTACTTCATGTATTGTTCTCATCCATATGTAGCTGCTAGAAAATTAACAAGTAGTACATCAAAAAAAGTTAAGAAGCATTAGCGCACACTTATATGGGTCACTTGCAGACTAAGAATGACAGTACTAGTACACTTGAACGGACAATACATATTTACTACAATAAAAAGTACAAAGAAGCATCAGTTCGCAATCCCTCAAAAAATAAATGTCAAACTAAGCACATAAGTGCTTCTATGAATGAACTCTTAGTACAACTTAGTTTACATGCAAGTACTATAGTGCTAAAAATGATACCAGAAGACCCTTGAGAATAATCACAAAAACAAACACAAAAAGAAGGCAAGAACTCAATTGAAAAGATAACACGTCCACAAAACTCACAAAAACTACAACAAAAGTATCAGTCCACATTACTAGTGGAGTCAAGTACTAGATTCAAACAAAAAAATTGACCTCCTGAAGACAGGCATGCCCTGACATGGGTAGATACTTGAACTCGAGCCCACGGCGGAACCGTTGATGAATCCCTAGTAATCGGCACATCGTGGGGCCAACCGACCAAGGCCCACAGGTCATCAAAGATAGAGATAGAGATAGAGAGAGAGAGAGCGATGTGTATAAGCGCTCAGGTAAGTATTCAGAGGAGTTCGACCAGTAGGACTCGACAGTGCTTATAAACAAGTCAAGAGCCCCCTCGCTTAGTGAGGTGGGACTAAACCTAGAGCACATCCACATCCAACAGTCCTCAAATCGCCCGCGTGGGCCATTTGGGCCGGAAAAGGACCCAATAGCCTCCCTCGTCTCCAAACGCCCCACCCATAAGGCCCATTGAATAAAGCAGAGCGCGGGGCAAAGAAATATAAACTACAAAAAATGTTTGAAAACTGAATGTAGAAAAGTTCAAATACTTGTCCGCATGCAATAATTTTAAATACAAAAATAAAAATAAAAATATTTTTAGCTTTGCACCACGGATGATAAAAAAGGAAAAAAATATGATACAAAACAATGAAACTTTTAAAAGCGGAGAACTTAATAGGCTAAAATGTACGTAATTTAAACGAGCGAATTAAATTTTACTTTCAAGTTCAACTACTAAAATTCAGGAAGTTCAAATAGATATTGTTTGTCAATTCTGCTAAACTTCTTATTTATATAAAATCTGGCTAGAGCTCAACTAACGATTTCGTCGTAAATAATCTCAATCCCAAAAAAACCTCAGTTCGAACATACATATGACTTACTACAAAATCAGGCCACTCACACTACATCCACACACCACCGTGACACCAACTTTCAAAACCTTATACTGTATGAAATTACAATTCAGTACCCACAGCGCTAAACCATAAGTACACTAAAAAGAGAGTAAAAAAACTATAAAGGCCTAACTTAAGTTGGGACAGATGAAGAAAAATAAGTAGTTTTCAGCAACAACTTGCAGTGCACTGGAAAAAGCTAACCTCCACACTGAGTATAAGACTTTAGTGCAAAAAATAAGACTTAACCTCCACAATGAAAAACATCACAAAGTATACATCACTTAAATAGTACAAAATGCCATCAACTCCGACCCTGAAACATGAAAGGGGGATAATGTAGCGACCAGACCTCAAACAGTGTGATCTCTGTGCTCCGGTGTCATCCCTGGATCAGTAATGCTGACACCACACAGTACTTGAAGGATTTATAGCAGAGTAGCAATCACACACTTATTACATCGAGTGTCTCAAAAGAGAACTTAGTACAATAAATATGGCTTAAGGCCATCTAATAACGATAACAGCGGAAGGCTTGGAAGATAAGTGAGTCCATCAACTCCAACGGCATCACTGAGTATAGAACCACGACCTAAAACTCCTCAATCGTCGTCTGAAAAGTCTGCAACATTAACGTTGCAGCCCGAAAACGGGTCAGCACATGGAATATGCTGGCAAGATAACACATAGAGAGTAATGGAAATGCAACAGCTATACTACATGCATATTTGGCTGGTGGAAAGCTCTATGGTTACAGTTTTTGCGTAAAGCCAATTTTTCCCTACTTCAAAGGAATAAATTTAATTACTATCATGGTGGTTGTTAAACATTGAGAATGGTTGACAGCATTCTCAATCCCAATTAAGTAACATCATTAAAACCCAACAAAATTAATTTAGAGTAACATGTTGAGATTCACATGATAATCCAGGTACTAGATACTCAAGATGTCCATAACCGGGGACACGGCTAACCATGATTAGTTTGTTACACTCTGCAGAGGTTTGCGCACTTTTCCCCACAAGACTCGATCGCCTCCGTTTGGTTTCTCGCACTACATGGTGTTTGAGAAGACGGATGACCGAGACATAGTCTTTCAGAAGCGCTAGCACCTTACGATCGGGTAGACCGTACCACCTACATCCCCTACATCTGCTAGTCTACCACTGTAAGAGTTCGCACAACTTAGTCAACTATGCCAGAGCCCATAATGGCTTGTGGCTGCACACGGAAGTTTCTAGCATGAATAGTCTCATGATCCCTTTGAGCCTGGGTGGCGGTCCAAAGAAAAACAGGCAAGTCCTGGAAACCCCAGGTGCCTCAATCCACCCGATGTGTGTTAGGTTGCCACCTTAGATAAACCATTAATTATCAATCTCACATCTGTCATGGATATCACTCACCCAATCCACGTCTACTAGCATAGCATGGCATAATAAGCAAACGTAGAAGTAACTCCCAAAGGTTTGATAATAAATAGGTAATAGGTACTACCTTTTCTACTTCCCATCCCACAATTTAATTAGATCCTAATCATGCAATGTGTGAGGATTGATCTAATGCAATAAAACTGGGTTGTAGAAAAAGGTATGATCAAAGTGTTACTTGCCTTGCTGATGATCTGCGAAACCTAGAGATTCAACGTAACAGGCGGCACACTCCGGGTATTCTATCGCAGACAAACAACAAGCATACAATAAGTACTCATCTAATGCACAGGTAAAACTCAAATAGAAGATCTAACCAGAAAGTTCAACTTAAGAACCCTGGTTTGCAAAAAGAATCAAATCGAACGAAGCAAAAGAAGTCAAACGGCGAAAGAAAACAACTTCGTTCTAGTAATCTGGATCTAGGGTAAATTTTACAGTAGCAAAAACATGTTTAAGTTGATTATTCAGAAAGAGGGTTTCGAGATGAAACTCTAGGCGCTTGAATCGCCTGATTCCGATAAACGAGCGAAAAGTTATACTAAAACGAAAATCGGATCAGAAATCACGATCAGAAAATAACCGCAGAAAATCCGATGAAAAAGAAAAACGACGAACAATTTTTTTTTAAAAAAAAACAGCACGGAAAACGAGGCGGCGGCGAACCTCGGGCGGCGCGCTGCTCCGGCGAGTCGGCGGCGGGGTGGCGGCGGCGGCGGCTAGGGTTAGGGCGGCGGCGGCTGGGCTCTCTCTCGGCCGGGCCTCGGGCGCGCCTTATAAAGGCCCCGGCCAGACGGAGTCCTGGCCGAGTATGGCCCAAAGTCGGTTCCGCGTTTTTTTAAATAATTCCGCTCGGAAGAAAAATAAAAAGAAATACTAAACGGACTCCAAAAATCACGAAATAAATTTTGCCGGATTTCTAAAATCAAGCCCGATAAAGTGAACATTTATCTCGGCCCAAACTACAACTTTGAAAACACGCATTTTTCCTAAATTCAAATAAAAATACCGAAAAACTGCGAAATAAAACTTATTTGATTTTTTTATTAAATCCTCAATATTTCTATATTTTGGGAAAGTCATTTTATTCCCTCTCTCATATTTTTGCAATAGAAATAATTGATGATAAAATAAATAAAATCAAATGATCCTGTTTACATAATTTGAGAAAACTCAAATATGTAAATAACGAAATCCCCAACTCTCTCCGTGGGTCCTTGAGTTGCTTAGGATTTTCTAGGATCAAAACCAAAAGGAAAATAAAATATGATATGCATGATGATCTAATGTATAACATTCCAAATTGAAAATTTGGGATGTTACAAACCTACCCCCCTTAAGATGAATCTCGCCCTCGAGATTCGGGTTGGCTAGAAAATAGGTGAGGGTGGTCCTTGAGCAAATCTTCCTCTCGCTCCCAGGTGGCTTCATCCTCCGTGTGGTGGCTCCACTGAACTTTGCAAAACTTGATAACCTTGCTGCGAGTAACTCGGCTGGCAAACTCAAGAATCTTGACTGGTTTCTCCTCATAGGTCAAATTGTTATCCAACTGAATTTCTTCCAATGGCACTGTGTCTCTCAAAGGTATGTCAGCCATCTCCGCATGACACTTCTTCAACTGAGAAACGTGAAACACATCATGAACTCCTGTTAATCCTTCTGGCAATTCCAACTTGTAAGCCACTTCTCCCATACGCTCCAAAACTCGATATGGCCCTACAAATCGTGGCGCTAACTTCCCCTTAACTCCAAAACGTTTAATCCCTCGAAGTGGGGATACTCGAAGATAAGTTCTGTCTCCGACTTTGTAAACTGTCTCTTTGCGTTTAGAATCTGCGTAGCTCTTCTGCCTGGACTGGGCTACCTTGAGCCTATCGCGAATCAACTTCACCTTCTGTTCAGACTCCTTAATCAGATCTGGTCTAAACAACTGGCGGTCTCCAACTTCGTCCCATGACAACGGTGTCCTGCACCTCCTTCCATACAAAGCTTCGAAAGGGGCCATCTTCAAACTGGTCTAATAGCTATTATTGTAAGAGAACTCTGCATATGGAAAATTATCGTCCCAACTAGATCCATAATCTAGCGCACAAGCTCTCATCATATCCTCCAAAATCTGATTGACTCTCTCGGTCTGTCCATCTGTCTGCGGATGAAAAGCTGTACTAAATTCTAACCTAGTACCCAAAGTCTCATGCAACTGCTTCCAGAACTTTGAGGTAAACTGGGTTCCTCTATCTGATACGATGCTCCTCGGAACTCCATGCAAACATACGATTCTGGTCATGTATATCTTTGCCAACTTAGCACTGGTGTAAGTGGTCTTTACTGGGATGAAATGTGCTACCTTCGTCAATCGATCAACTACAGCCCAAATCGAGTCATAGCCTGAACGAGTCCTTGGTAATCCCGTGATAAAATCCATGCCTAGCTTATCCCACTTCCATTCGGGTATCGGCAATGGTTGCAACAATCCTGCTGGCTTCTGATGCTCTGCCTTTACTCTCTGGCATACGTCACAAACTGCTACATACTCCGCAATATCCTTTTTCATTCCGGTCCACCAGAAAATATCCTTCAAATCCAAATACATCTTGGTATTTCCTGGGTGAATCGAATACGGTGAATCATGTGACTCTTGCAGAATCAACTTCCTGATTTCCGGGTTGTTGGGCACGTAAACACGGTCTTCAAACCATAGGGTGTCGTGCTCATCCTCACAAAATCCTTTAGCTTTTCCCTTGCTCGGTTTCTCCTTTATAGCGGCAATCTCTTTGTCAGTTTTCTGAGCTTCTCTGATTCTATCCATCAATGTTGACTGAATCTCCAATGCTGCCACATAGCCTCTCGGAACTATTTCCAAACATAGTTCACGAAGATTTTCTGCTAACTCCTTGGGTATTTCTCCCGTCATTAACGTATTGACATGGCTCTTGTGGCTCAATGCATCAGCTACTACATTAGCCTTCCCGGGATGATAATGCAATTTCATATCATAATCCTTGATGAGCTCCAACCATCTCCTTTGTCTGAGATTCAACTCCTTCTGCGTGAAAATGTACTTCAAACTCTTGTGGTCCGTGTACACCTCACAATGATTTCCAATGAGGAAAATCTCCATGTCTTCAATGCATGCACTACGACTGCTAACTCCAAGTCATGCGTAGCATAATTCAATTCGTGGGGCTTCAGTTGTCGTGAAGCATATGAAACAACTCTTCCATCCTGCATAAGCCAAGTCCTCGACATGAACCATCGCAATACACCTCATAATCCTTGGTTTGATCTGGCAAAATCAACACTGGTGAGGTAACCAAACGTTTCTTCAACTCCTGGAAACTTGCCTCACACTCATCAGTCCATTTGAACTTAGTATCATTCTTCAGCAACTCCATCATAGGCTTCGCAATCTTTGAGAAATCCTCAATAAACCTCCGGTAGTATCCTGCGAGTCCAAGAAAACTCCGGATCTCTCCAACTGTTGTTGGGGCTTCCTACTTGGTCACGGTTTCAACTTTAGCGGGATCTACTGCTATACCTTCTCCGGATATAACGTGTCCGAGGAATCCTACTTCCTTCAACCAAAACTCACATTTGCTGAACTTGGCATATAATTGGTGTTCTCTGAGCTTTCCAAGTACCAAACGCAAATGCTCCTTATGCTCCTCTTCATTCTTCGAATATACCAGGATATTATCAATGAACACTACGACGAACTTATCCAAAAACTCCATAAACACTTTGTTCATCATGTTCATAAAATAGACAGGCGCATTAGTCAGACCAAATGACATAACGGTATACTCGTACAGCCCATACCTGGTGGTAAAAGTTGTCTTCAGAATATCCTGTTCTCGAATCTTCAACTGATGGTATCCTGATCAGAAATCGATCTTGGAAAACACTTTAGCTCCTTGCAACCGATCAAACAGATCGTTGATCATTGGTAGTGGGTACTTGTTCTTGATCGTTACTTCGTTCAATCCTCGATAGTCAACAACCATCCTTAACGATCCATCCTTCTTCTCTACTAGAAGTACTGGTGATCCCCAAGGCGAAGAACTTGGGCGAATATATCCTTTATCCAGTAACTCCTTAATATGCTTCTTAATTTCCACCAAATCTTTTGCTGGCATCCTATATGGTCTCTTCGATATTGGCCCAGTGCCTGGCAAAAGCTCAATCAAAAACTCAATGTCTCTATCCGGTGGCATGCCTGGCAACTCTTCGGGAAATACATCAGGAAAATCCTTTACCACTGGTACTTCCTCCTGCACAATTCATGATAAGGAATTTACTTGTGTCCTCTTTGGTACATGCCGGGATACATACTTGATCCTTCTCCCTTCTGGTGTGGTAAGCAAAATTGACTTACTAGCGCACTCAATATTCCCTTCATACTTTGATAACCAATCCATGCCTAATATCACATCCAATCCTTGAGATTCCAGTACTATTAGGTCTGAGGGAAAAACATAGTTACCAATCCTTAATGGTAACCGATCACACCATAGACTTGCCACATACTCTGCTCCTGGCGAGGTTACTAACATGGGTGACCTAAGGTCTTGGGTTGGTAGGTTATACTTATCCATAAATCCCCTTGATATGTATGAATGCGATGCACCAGTATCAAAAAGAACGAGTGCAGTAATGACTTAACCAAAAACTTACCTATTACTGCATCGGGCTGAGCTTCAACCTCCTCCACGCTAACGTGGTTCACCTGTCCCCTGTTGAAAGGGTTCGGCTTCTTCCTAGAACTTCCATTGCCATTTTGGCCTTCAGGACATTCATTGGCATAATGTCCGGTCTTTTGACACTTAAAGCAAGTGACTTGGCTCAGGTCCTTCTTGGCTGGGGTTGATGGGGTGCTGCGGTTATGGCCATTGCTTCCTCCATTCCCATTACCATTCTTGGTGCCATTGTGATTGTGCGAGCTACCTACTCCATGGGTATGCTGAAAATGTCCTCCCGGCCTAGGGGTATAACGAGGCTTCTGCTGAGCTCCTGAATTATACTTTCCTTGTCCATACATCCTCTTGCGGTTCTCAATTTGCTGCTGCTTCCCTTCAATCATAAGAGCACGGTCTACCAACTCCTGGTAGTTGTTGAAGGTGGCTACCATCAACTGCATACTCAACTCATCATTCAATCCTTCCAGGAATTTCTCCTGCTTAGCTGCATCTGTAGCAACGTCATCTGGGACATATCGTGCTAGCTTACTAAACTCCTCCACATACTGGCCAACTGTCCGTCCTCCTTGGCGCAAGTTACGAAACTCACGCTTCTTCATGGCCATTGCTCCTGCTGAAACATGGGCAGTACGAAAAGCCTGCTGAAACTGGTCCCATGTGACAGTGTCGACTGGGAAGGTGGCTGTGAAATTCTCCCACCAAGACGCTGCGGGTCCTTCTAACTGATGTGCGGCGAACTTCACCTTCTCCGCATCTGCGCATCCTGCTGTGGTCAACTCTCTAGCTATCTTGCAGAGCCAATCATCTGCTACTATCGGCTCGGTGCTACTGGAAAACACCGGCGGATTCAGCCTAAGAAAATGGGCTAAGTGGTCAACAGGTGGTGGTGGTGGTGGTGGGTTGTTGTTGTTGTTCCCCTGATTCTGAACTAGCAACTGCATCAAGGTGTTCTGCTGCTGGATCAACTGGGTGAGCTCCGGCGGAAAAGAAAATCCGGGGTCACGTCTCGGAGGCATCTGAGGGTTTAGAAAAGATGAGATATAAGAATAGAGGGGGTTTAAAGGGAAAACACTACCCATATGCACATGAGGCAAAAACAAACAATTCACTTCAATCAATCAAACAAGGACATACAATCGATCTAGCTGTCGCAAAAGTGCTCAGACTACTATATTTACATGGTGGACTACTACTACTGATGAGGTGGTCTACTAGAAATATTCTATGGTTGTAGACTCCACGATATCTCCTTCTGCTTCATCAACATAATCATCATCACTACTGTCTTGTTCCGAGTCGGTGCCGTCAATGACGATGTAGTCTTCCGGGCTAATCTCCTTGGGTTCCTCGTCTTCATCTACTGGTGTCGGGCCTCCCATAAATATTCCAATCTTCTTGATCAGATCGTCATTCTTCTCCACCAATACTTCAATTCATAATCTTCGCGTGTAGCCTTGAGTTCTTCCTCCAGTTCCTTGATTATAGTCTTAGCCTTCTTCAGATCTATCATGTCGGCGCACATTTGATTCTCCTGTCGTCGAATGTGCTGGTTTAACTCCTGAATAAAAGCTGCAATTGATCTATCTTTCCTCGTGCTGATCATCTCCCAGTGTTCATCTCGACGCCCACAAATCTGGTAGATAGTATCCTTGAGATCCTTGCGGTAGACTTCTCCAATGCGTCCCATGGCGATGTGAGCTGCCATGCTCTTTCCTAGACTCCAAGTTGGTGCATCAAAAGAAAACTCTATGGGCTCAGTGACTGGCATGAACGTCCTTCCTGGAACTTGAACTTGAGTCATCCAGCGCTCTTCTTCAGGTAAGGTGGCATTGTAGGTTCCCGTGAAGCTTGGTACTCCTATGTTTAGGTATCTAGTGACTTCCTTCAAGTGGCGTCCAAAGGGTGTATCTTCATCCGGTTGGGTGAACTTGTTCCTTGCATCCGCCATCCTAAAGAGTAGAAAAGATGAGAAGTCAGAAGAGAAGAGAGTGAGTAGTGATCTAGGTCTTTAGCTTAGTGGTCGTGTCCTACAGTCAGCGTGTGCTCTGATACCATCTCTGTAGCGACCAGACCTCAAACAGTCTGATCTCTGTGCTCCGGTGTCATCCCTGGATTAGTAATGCTGACACCACACAGTACTTGAAGGATTTATAGCAGAGTAGCAATCACACACTTATTACATCGAGTGTCTCAAAAGAGAACTTAGTACAATAAATATGGCTTAAGGCCATCTAATAACGATAACAGCGGAAGGCTTGGAAGATAAGTGAGTCCATCAACTCCAACGGCATCACTGAGTATAGAACCACGACCTAAAACTCCTCAATCGTCGTCTAAAAAGTCTGCAACATTAACGTTGCAGCCCGAAAACGGGTCAGCACATGGAATATGCTGGCAAGATAACACATAGAGAGTAATGGAAATGCAACAGCTATACTACATGCATATTTGGCTGGTGGAAAGCTCTATGGTTACAGTTTTTGCGTAAAGCCAATTTTTCCCTACTTCAAAGGAATAAATTTAATTACTATCATGGTGGTTGTTAAACATTGAGAATGGTTGACAGCATTCTCAATCCCAATTAAGTAACATCATTAAAACCCAACAAAATTAATTTAGAGTAACATGTTGAGATTCACATGATAATCCAGGTACTAGATACTCAAGATGTCCATAACCGGGGACACGGCTAACCATGATTAGTTTGTTACACTCTGCAGAGGTTTGCGCACTTTTCCCCACAAGACTCGATCGCCTCCGTTTGGTTTCTCACACTACATGGTGTTTGAGAAGACGGATGACCGAGACATAGTCTTTCAGAAGCGCTAGCACCTTACGATCGGGTAGACCGTACCACCTACATCCCCTACATCTGCTAGTCTACCACTGTAAGAGTTCGCACAACTTAGTCAACTATGCCAGAGCCCATAATGGCTTGTGGCTGCACACGGAAGTTTCTAGCATGAATAGTCTCATGATCCCTTTGAGCCTGGGTGGCAGTCCAAAGAAAAACAGGCAAGTCCTGGAAACCCCAGGTGCCTCAATCCACCCAGATGTGTGTTAGGTTGCCACCTTAGATAAACCATTAATTATCAATCTCACATCTGTCATGGATATCACTCACCCAATCCACGTCTACTAGCATAGCATGGCATAATAAGCAAACGTAGAAGTAACTCCCAAAGGTTTGATAATAAATAGGTAATAGGTACTACCTTTTCTACTTCCCATCCCACAATTTAATTAGATCCTAATCATGCAATGTGTGAGGATTGATCTAATGCAATAAAACTGGGTTGTAGAAAAAGGTATGATCAAAGTGTTACTTGCCTTGCTGATGATCCGCGAAACCTAGAGATTCAACGTAACAGGCGGCGCACTCCGGGTATTCTATCGCAGACAAACAACAAGCATACAATAAGTACTCATCTAATGCACAGGTAAAACTCAAATAGAAGATCTAACCAGAAAGTTCAACTTAAGAACCCTGGTTTGCAAAAAGAATCAAATCGAACGAAGCAAAAGAAGTCAAACGGCGAAAGAAAACAACTTCGTTCTAGTAATCTGGATCTAGGGTAAATTTTACAGTAGCAAAAACATGTTTAAGTTGATTATTCAGAAAGAGGGTTTCGAGATGAAACTCTAGGCGCTTGAATCGCCTGATTCCGATAAACGAGCGAAAAGTTATACTAAAACGAAAATCGGATCAGAAATCACGATCAGAAAATAACCGCAGAAAATCCGATGAAAAAGAAAAACGACAAACAAATTTTTTTTTAAAAAAAAACAGCACGGAAAACGAGGCGGCGGCGAACCTCGGGCGGCGCGCTGCTCCGGCGAGTCGGCGGCGGGGTGGCGGCGGCGGCGGCTAGGGTTAGGGCGGCGGCGGCTGGGCTCTCTCTCGGCCGGGCCTCGGGCGCGCCTTATAAAGGCCCCGGCCAGACGGAGTCCTGGCCGAGTATGGCCCAAAGTCGGTTCCGCGTTTTTTTAAATAATTCCGCTCGGAAGAAAAATAAAAAGAAATACTAAACGGACTCCAAAAATCACGAAATAAATTTTGCCGGATTTCTAAAATCAAGCCCGATAAAGTGAACATTTATCTCGGCCCAAACTACAACTTTGAAAACACGCATTTTTCCTAAATTCAAATAAAAATACCGAAAAACTGCGAAATAAAACTTATTTGATTTTTTTATTAAATCCTCAATATTTCTATATTTTGGGAAAGTCATTTTATTCCCTCTCTCATATTTTTGCAATAGAAATAATTGATGATAAAATAAATAAAATCAAATGATCCTGTTTACATAATTTGAGAAAACTCAAATATGTAAATAACGAAATCCCCAACTCTCTCCGTGGGTCCTTGAGTTGCTTAGGATTTTCTAGGATCAAAACCAAAAGCAAAATAAAATATGATATGCATGATGATCTAATGTATAACATTCCAAATTGAAAATTTGGGATGTTACAAACCTACCCCCCTTAAGATGAATCTCGCCCTCGAGATTCGGGTTGGCTAGAAAATAGGTGAGGGTGGTCCTTGAGCAAATCTTCCTCTCGCTCCCAGGTGGCTTCATCCTCCGTGTGGTGGCTCCACTGAACTTTGCAAAACTTGATAACCTTGCTGCGAGTAACTCGGCTGGCAAACTCAAGAATCTTGACTGGTTTCTCCTCATAGGTCAAATTGTTATCCAACTGAATTTCTTCCAATGGCACTGTGTCTCTCAAAGGTATGTCAGCCATCTCCGCGTGACACTTCTTCAACTGAGAAACGTGAAACACATCATGAACTCCTGTTAATCCTTCTGGCAATTCCAACTTGTAAGCCACTTCCCCCATACGCTCCAAAACTCGATATGGCCCTACAAATCGTGGCGCTAACTTCCCCTTAACTCCAAAACGTTTAATCCCTCGAAGTGGGGATACTCGAAGATAAGTTCTGTCTCCGACTTTGTAAACTGTCTCTTTGCGTTTAGAATCTGTGTAGCTCTTCTGCCTGGACTGGGCTACCTTGAGCCTATCGCGAATCAACTTCACCTTCTGTTCAGACTCCTTAATCAGATCTGGTCTAAACAACTGGCGGTCTCCAACTTCGTCCCATGACAACGGTGTCCTGCACCTCCTTCCATACAAAGCTTCGAAAGGGGCCATCTTCAAACTGGTCTGATAGCTATTATTGTAAGAGAACTCTGCATATGGAAAATTATCGTCCCAACTAGATCCATAATCTAGCGCACAAGCTCTCATCATATCCTCCAAAATCTGATTGACTCTCTCGGTCTGTCCATCTGTCTGCGTATGAAAAGCTGTACTAAATTCTAACCTAGTACCCAAAGTCTCATGCAACTGCTTCCAGAACTTTGAGGTAAACTGGGTTCCTCTATCTGATACGATGCTCCTCGGAACTCCATGCAAACATACGATTCTGGTCATGTATATCTTTGCCAACTTAGCACTGGTGTAAGTGGTCTTTACTGGGATGAAATGTGCTACCTTCGTCAATCGATCAACTACAGCCCAAATCGAGTCATAGCCTGAACGAGTCCTTGGTAATCCCGTGATAAAATCCATGCCTAGCTTATCCCACTTCCATTCGGGTATCGGCAATGGTTGCAACAATCCTGCTGGCTTCTGATGCTCTGCCTTTACTCTCTGGCATACGTCACAAACTGCTACATACTCCGCAATATCCTTTTTCATTCCGGTCCACAAGAAAATATCCTTCAAATCCAAATACATCTTGGTATTTCCTGGGTGAATCGAATACGGTGAATCATGTGCCTCTTGCAGAATCAACTTCCTGATTTCCGGGTTGTTGGGCACGTAAACACGGTCTTCAAACCATAGGGTGTCGTGCTCATCCTCACAAAATCCTTTAGCTTTTCCCTTGCTCGGTTTCTCCTTTATAGCGGCAATCTCTTTGTCAGTTTTCTGAGCTTCTCTGATTCTATCCATCAATGTTGACTGAATCTCCAATGCTGCCACATAGCCTCTCGGAACTATTTCCAAACATAGTTCACGAAGATTTTCTGCTAACTCCTTGGGTATTTCTCCCGTCATTAACGTATTGACATGGCTCTTGTGGCTCAATGCATCAGCTACTACATTAGCCTTCCCGGGATGATAATGCAATTTCATATCATAATCCTTGATGAGCTCCAACCATCTCCTTTGTCTGAGATTCAACTCCTTCTGCGTGAAAATGTACTTCAAACTCTTGTGGTCCGTGTACACCTCACAATGATTTCCAATGAGGAAAATCTCCATGTCTTCAATGCATGCACTACGACTGCTAACTCCAAGTCATGCGTAGCATAATTCAATTCGTGGGGCTTCAGTTGTCGTGAAGCATATGAAACAACTCTTCCATCCTGCATAAGCCAAGTCCTCGACATGAACCATCGCAATACACCTCATAATCCTTGGTTTGATCTGGCAAAATCAACACTGGTGAGGTAACCAAACGTTTCTTCAACTCCTGGAAACTTGCCTCACACTCATCAGTCCATTTGAACTTAGTATCATTCTTCAGCAACTCCGTCATAGGCTTCGCAATCTTTGAGAAATCCTCAATAAACCTCCGGTAGTATCCTGCGAGTCCAAGAAAACTCCGGATCTCTCCAACTGTTGTTGGGGCTTCCTACTTGGTCACGGTTTCAACTTTAGCGGGATCTACTGCTATACCTTCTCCGGATATAACGTGTCCGAGGAATCCTACTTCCTTCAACCAAAACTCACATTTGCTGAACTTGGCATATAATTGGTGTTCTCTGAGCTTTCCAAGTACCAAACGCAAATGCTCCTTATGCTCCTCTTCATTCTTCGAATATACCAGGATATTATCAATGAACACTACGACGAACTTATCCAAAAACTCCATAAACACTTTGTTCATCATGTTCATAAAATAGGCAGGCGCATTAGTCAGACCAAATGACATAACGGTATACTCGTACAGCCCATACCTGGTGGTAAAAGTTGTCTTCAGAATATCCTGTTCTCGAATCTTCAACTGATGGTATCCTGATCACAAATCGATCTTGGAAAACACTTTAGCTCCTTGCAACCGATCAAACAGATCGTTGATCATTGGTAGTGGGTACTTGTTCTTGATCGTTACTTCGTTCAATCCTCGATAGTCAACAACCATCCTTAACGATCCATCCTTCTTCTCTACTAGAAGTACTGGTGATCCCCAAGGCGAAGAACTTGGGCGAATATATCCTTTATCCAGTAACTCCTTAATCTGCTTCTTAATTTCCACCAAATCTTTTGCTGGCATCCTATATGGTCTCTTCGATATTGGCCCAGTGCCTGGCAAAAGCTCAATCAAAAACTCAATGTCTCTATCCGGTGGCATGCCTGGCAACTCTTCGGGAAATACATCAGGAAAATCCTTTACCACTGGTACTTCCTCCTGCACAATTCCTGATAAGGAATTTACTTGTGTCCTCTTTGGTACATGCCGGGATACATACTTGATCCTTCTCCCTTCTGGTGTGGTAAGCAAAATTGACTTACTAGCGCACTCAATATTCCCTTCATACTTTGATAACCAATCCATGCCTAATATCACATCCAATCCTTGAGATTCCAGTACTATTAGGTCTGAGGGAAAAACATAGTTACCAATCCTTAATGGTAACCGATCACACCATAGACTTGCCACATACTCTGCTCCTGGCGAGGTTACTAACATGGGTGACCTAAGGTCTTGGGTTGGTAGGCTATACTTATCCATAAATCCCCTTGATATGTATGAATGCGATGCACCAGTATCAAAAAGAACGAGTGCAGTAATGACTTAACCAAAAACTTACCTATTACTGCATCGGGCTGAGCTTCAACCTCCTCCACGCTAACGTGGTTCACCTGTCCCCTGTTGAAAGGGTTCGGCTTCTTCCTAGAACTTCCATTGCCATTTTGGCCTTCAGGACATTCATTGGCATAATGTCCGGTCTTTTGACACTTAAAGCAAGTGACTTGGCTCAGGTCCTTCTTGGCTGGGGTTGATGGGGTGCTGCGGTTATGGCCATTGCTTCCTCCATTCCCATTACCATTCTTGGTGCCATTGTGATTGTGCGAGCTACCTACTCCATGGGTATGCTGAAAATGTCCTCCCGGCCTAGGGGTATAACGAGGCTTCTGCTGAGCTCCTGAATTATACTTTCCTTGTCCATACATCCTCTTGCGGTTCTCAATTTGCTGCTGCTTCCCTTCAATCATAAGAGCACGGTCTACCAACTCCTGGTAGTTGTTGAAGGTGGCTACCATCAACTGCATACTCAACTCATCATTCAATCCTTCCAGGAATTTCTCCTGCTTAGCTGCATCTGTAGCAACGTCATCTGGGGCATATCGTGCTAGCTTACTAAACTCCTCCACATACTGGCAAACTGTCCGTCCTCCTTGGCGCAAGTTACGAAACTCACGCTTCTTCATGGCCATTGCTCCTGCTGAAACATGGGCAGTACGAAAAGCCTGCTGAAACTGGTCCCATGTGACAGTGTCGACTGGGAAGGTGGCTGTGAAATTCTCCCACCAAGACGCTGCGGGTCCTTCTAACTGATGTGCGGCGAACTTCACCTTCTCCGCATCTGCGCATCCTGCTGTGGTCAACTCTCTAGCTATCTTGCGGAGCCAATCATCTGCTACTATCGGCTCGGTGCTACTGGAAAACACCGGCGGATTCAGCCTAAGAAAACGGGCTAAGTGGTCAACAGGTGGTGGTGGTGGTGGTGGGTTGTTGTTGTTGTTCCCCTGATTCTGAACTAGCAACTGCATCAAGGTGTTCTGCTGCTGGATCAACTGGGTGAGCTCCGGCGGAAAAGCAAATCCGGGGTCACGTCTCGGAGGCATCTGAGGGTTTAGAAAAGATGAGATATAAGAATAGAGGGGGTTTAAAGGGAAAACACTACCCATATGCACATGAGGCAAAAACAAACAATTCACTTCAATCAATCAAACAAGGACATACAATCGATCTAGCTGTCGCAAAAGTGCTCGGACTACTATATTTACATGGTGGACTACTACTACTGATGAGGTGGTCTACTAGAAATATTCTATGGTTGTAGACTCCATGATATCTGCTTCTGCTTCATCAACATAATCATCATCACTACTGTCTTGTTCCGAGTCGGTGCCGTCAATGACGATGTAGTCTTCCGGGCTAATCTCCTTGGGTTCCTCGTCTTCATCTACTGGTGTCGGGCCTCCCATAAATATTCCAATCTTCTTGATCAGATCGTCATTCTTCTCCACCAATACTTCAATTCATAATCTTCGCGTGTAGCCTTGAGTTCTTCCTCCAGTTCCTTGATTATAGTCTTAGCCTTCTTCAGATCTATCATGTCGGCGCACATTTGATTCTCCTGTCGTCGAATGTGCTGGTTTAACTCCTGAATAAAAGCTGCAATTGATCTATCTTTCCTCGTGCTGATCATCTCCCAGTGTTCATCTCGACGCCCACAAATCTGGTAGATAGTATCCTTGAGATCCTTGCGGTAGACTTCTCCAATGCGTCCCATGGCGATGTGAGCTGCCATGCTCTTTCCTAGACTCCAAGTTGGTGCATCAAAAGAAAACTCTATGGGCTCAGTGACTGGCATGAACGTCCTTCCTGGAACTTGAACTTGAGTCATCCAGCGCTCTTCTTCAGGTAAGGTGGCATTGTAGGTTCCCGTGAAGCTTGGTACTCCTATGTTTAGGTATCTAGTGACTTCCTTCAAGTGGCGTCCAAAGGGTGTATCTTCATCCGGTTGGGTGAACTTGTTCCTTGCATCCGCCATCCTAAAGAGTAGAAAAGATGAGAAGTCAGAAGAGAAGAGAGTGAGTAGTGATCTAGGTCTTTAGCTTAGTGGTCGTGTCCTACAGTCAGCGTGTGCTCTGATACCATCTCTGTAGCGACCAGACCTCAAACAGTCTGATCTCTGTGCTCCGGTGTCATCCCTGGATTAGTAATGCTGACACCACACAGTACTTGAAGGATTTATAGCAGAGTAGCAATCACACACTTATTACATCGAGTGTCTCAAAAGAGAACTTAGTACAATAAATATGGCTTAAGGCCATCTAATAACGATAACAGCGGAAGGCTTGGAAGATAAGTGAGTCCATCAACTCCAACGGCATCACTGAGTATAGAACCACGACCTAAAACTCCTCAATCGTCGTCTAAAAAGTCTGCAACATTAACGTTGCAGCCCGAAAACGGGTCAGCACATGGAATATGCTGGCAAGATAACACATAGAGAGTAATGGAAATGCAACAGCTATACTACATGCATATTTGGCTGGTGGAAAGCTCTATGGTTACAGTTTTTGCGTAAAGCCAATTTTTCCCTACTTCAAAGGAATAAATTTAATTACTATCATGGTGGTTGTTAAACATTGAGAATGGTTGACAGCATTCTCAATCCCAATTAAGTAACATCATTAAAACCCAACAAAATTAATTTAGAGTAACATGTTGAGATTCACATGATAATCCAGGTACTAGATACTCAAGATGTCCATAACCGGGGACACGGCTAACCATGATTAGTTTGTTACACTCTGCAGAGGTTTGCGCACTTTTCCCCACAAGACTCGATCGCCTCCGTTTGGTTTCTCACACTACATGGTGTTTGAGAAGACGGATGACCGAGACATAGTCTTTCAGAAGCGCTAGCACCTTACGATCGGGTAGACCGTACCACCTACATCCCCTACATCTGCTAGTCTACCACTGTAAGAGTTCGCACAACTTAGTCAACTATGCCAGAGCCCATAATGGCTTGTGGCTGCACACGGAAGTTTCTAGCATGAATAGTCTCATGATCCCTTTGAGCCTGGGTGGCAGTCCAAAGAAAAACAGGCAAGTCCTGGAAACCCCAGGTGCCTCAATCCACCCAGATGTGTGTTAGGTTGCCACCTTAGATAAACCATTAATTATCAATCTCACATCTGTCATGGATATCACTCACCCAATCCACGTCTACTAGCATAGCATGGCATAATAAGCAAACTAGAAGTAACTCCCAAAGGTTTGATAACAAACAGGTAATAGGTACTACCTTTTCTACTTCCCATCCCACAATTTAATTAGATCCTTCTAATGCAATAAAACTGGGTTGTAGAAAAAGGTATGATCCAAGTGTTACTTGCCTTGTTGATGATCCGCGAAACCTAGAGATTCAACGTAACAGGCGGCGCACTCCGGGTATTCTATCGCAGACAAACAACAAGCATACAATAAGTACTCATCTAATGCACAGGTAAAACTCAAATAGAAGATCTAACCAGAAAGTTCAACTTAAGAACCCTGGTTTGCAAAAAGAATCAAATCGAACGAAGCAAAAGAAGTCAAACGGCGAAAGAAAACAACTTAGTTCTAGTAATCTGGATCTAGGGCAAATTTTATAGTAGCAAAAACATTTTTAAGTTGATTATTCGGAAAGAGGGTTTCGAGACGAAACTCTAGGCGCTTGAATCGCCTGATTCCAATAAACGAGTGAAAAGTTATACTAAAACGAAAATCGGATCAGAAATCGCGATCAGAAAATAACCGCGGAAAATCCGATGAAAAAGAAAAACGAGAATAGAATTTTTTTTAAAACAGCACGGAAAACGAGGCGGCGGCGAACCTCGGGCGGCGCGCTGCTCCGGCGAGTCGGCGGCGGGGCGGCGGCGGCGGCGGCTAGGGTTAGGGCGGCGGCGGCTGGGCTCTCTCTCGGCCGGGCCTCGGGCGCGCCTTATAAAGGCCCCGACCAGACGGAGTCCTGGCCGAGTACGGCCCAAAGTCGGTTCCTCGTTTTTTTAAATAATTCCGCTCGGAAGAAAAATAAAAAGAAATACTAAACGGACTCCAAAAATCACGAAATAAATTTTGCCGGATTTCTAAAATCAATCCCGAGAAAGTGAACATTTATCTGGGCCCAAACTACAACTTTGAAAAACACGCATTTTTCCTAAATTCAAATAAAAATACCGAAAAACTCCGAAATAAAACTTATTTGATTTTTTTATTAAATCCTCAATATTTCTATATTTTGGGAAAGTCATTTTATTCCCTCTCTCATATTTTTGCAATAGAAATAATTGATGATAAAATAAATAAAATCAAATGATCCTGTTTACATAATTTGAGAAAACTCAAATATGTAAATAACGAAATCCCCAACTCTCTCCGTGGGTCCTTGAGTTGCTTAGGATTTTGTAGGATCAAAACCGAAAGCAAAATAAAATATGATATGCATGATGATCTAATGTATAACATTCCAAATTGAAAATTTGGGATGTTACAGATAAGCACCTGATAAGTACAGCTTGACAAGACTAGTCAGTGCGACTAGTAAATACCCTGGCAAAGAAATTGGCTTGGACGGTTGGTTCTTCTAGGCCATCGCCTGCGCCACCCATTGGGCGGTTGCCCTGATGGACTGCAACTGCGCCCCATGTCCGCGATGAACTGCCTCCCACACATCCCCATCCACGCCCTGGAAATAACCCATTGTCTTCCATCTCTGCCTCATTCCAAGAACCACCATTGCCGCTTCCATCTCCACTACAAACAACCTAGAAACATCTCTCTTACAAGCCCGCAGTCGTCAGAGGAGGGCAATGGCGGAGGAACCGTCTTCCAAGCATCATCATGGTGAGACGTCCAACCAGAGCAACAACCTCGACGATGTTCACGTCCCTGGTGAGAAGTGCGAGTACACCTGTACCCTCACAGGGGTTGAGCTCCATGGCAAGGAGACGCTGGAGATCTTGTGCACCAGGGAACCAGACAAGGCCAGCAAGATGATGAGATGACTCAGGATGAAGGGCGGTGGCTTGTATCCTAGCTTCATCAGAGTTGATGGGGAGTTTACTAGAAAAGATGAACTTCCGCAGATGGCAGCAGTCCTGTAGTTATGCATGGAGGAACTCTGCTTGGCATACCACATCGCAGCGGCTACAAAATGGTGATCCATACTACTCTTCATTCATCTGTTCTATTAGTAGTAATCCCTAAAAATTTCATTAAACTTGTTTACCAACTAGATGAACTACTGTAGTTTGTGAAGTGGATGCACGAGTACATGTTTCTCAAGTAGATGCACTATAATATATTTCGAAACTGATGCACTGGATTAGCATCTGAAATTGTTTCACCAGATTAATTTCTGAACTTGATGTACTAGCATAGTTTCTGATCCTGATGCACTAGTGTATTTTATAGAGTTGATGTATTAAAAGATGTTTCTAAACTTGATGTACAAAATTAGTTTCTAAACCTGGTCTGATGTTATTTTCAGCAGCAAAAAATAAAGTAAACTTGGTGAAGCACTGGTATAGGTCTTTTAATCAACAAAAATAAAACTAAACTTTAAGTAAGCAGCACATAGATCATTGACTCTGGTTACAGGTTCTTGAACTTGGTGAAGCATTTGGTGAAGCACCGAATATACCAAAAAATAAAAATAACATGGTGTTCTTGAATTTAATTTCAGAACTTTGTGTACTAGTTTCTGAACTACATTCATCCATGAATTATACTATATAAGCATCTACCTCATGGGTTATCACTTGTAAACCAAAAAACAAAAGAATTAAATATTCAGAAAAGAACACTAATCTTCAATATGTGTCTCCCCAATGCAGGCCCAAGCACCTCAAAGAGTTCATGCAGGAGCAGAATTTGTACAACTTTGTCGGTTTCAGCATTCAAGGTGACAAAGAGAAGCTAAAGATGTCTGGTTTGGAGATCAACCCCAAGAACTTCATTGACATTCAACGCAACTAGAGAGTTCCAGGCTCCGAAAAAGAGGATGAATCCATGGATGATGTTGCAGCCAGCGTCATCCGCCCATTCTACAAAGGCATGAAGAACAAAACCGACAAGGAGGAAGACCATAAACTGTGGGAGATTAGCCTGCTGCCACAGAAGCTCATCGAGTACGCAGGAATAGATGCGTACACCACGTACAAGTCATGGAAGATAATCGACAATATCAAAACAGGTGTGGAAATTTCGAAAGAGCATGAAGCGGATCCCTACTACCACTGCCACTACGTGGGATGAAGAGACATCAAAGTCTGCCTTCATGTTGCTTGCGCTTGCGCTTGTCCTTTTTCTTGTTGTTTCAAATTTGTAGTTTGCTTTTGTTAGGTTGAACTAGCTTGCTTATGTCGTGTGTGTCAAGGTTGAACAAGTTTGCTTATGTCATCAAGTACATCGTTCGCTTATGTCCTTGAACAAGTTTGCTAGCTTCCTATTTTGTTTATCCATCATTTGAAGTTGAAGTAGGTTTTGAATGAAACTTTGTGGCTGCTATGCATCACTAGTCATGGAGCAACAAATCACACAAAGATATTTTCACAAACAAAGTGGCAGACTAAGGACAACAACAAATAGTTTCCTTGTATGACGCTCAGTACAGCTTAGTCCTGTGCGGTAGTACTATCACACTAAAAAATAGTTTTTAGTTTCATAAGAACACTAAAAAGACTAAGTTGCAGCCGAGGAAAACATTCAGTACTAACAACATCATGCTTATAGTCGTTAGACAATTACTAAGTACTACAATAGGGAAAACCAAGAACCATCAGTACATATTTTATAGTCAGTAGCATACTAGTACTAAAAGTACTGGGACACCTGAACACACAGTACATCTATACTACAAAAATAAAAAGGAACGAGAAGGTCAGTTCGCATTCCCTAAAACATTAACACACTAAGAATAATAGTACTAGTACAGTTAAAATCTCAGTACAACTTAGTTTATACGGAAAGTACTGTGATGATACCAAATAATGCCTTGAGAATAACCACAACCTAGAAAAAAGAAGGCCAAAACTAAATCAAAAAGATATCAGTTCGACCAAGGAGAAAAATCACAAGAACCACAACAGAAGCATCAGTCCACATTGACCAGTGAGGTACTAGTTTCAAGCAACACAAAATAAAATGATCATAATCCTATTACAATTGGAATTTTAGTACAACTTAGTTTATACGGTAAGTACTATGATGATACCAAATAATACCTTGAGAAAAATCACAACAGAGAAAAAGAAGGCCAAAACTCAATCAAAAAGATTACAGCTCAACCAAGGACAAAAATTCACAAGAACAAACAACAGAAGCATCAGTACACATTGACTAGTGAGGTACTAGTTTTAAAAGACAACAAAAAATGATGACCGCCCAAGGATAGGCCAGCCATGCACAGGAGGATAAACTTGGCAAATCCATAGTAATCGAGACTCGGCGGGCCAGTCGTCAAGGGCCCACAGGTCATGGAACAGAGAGCGAGCGTCATGTACAAGCGCCCAGGTCAGTATACAGAGGAGTTCGACAGACAAGGCATGACAACGCTTATAAACCAGTCGAGAGCCCTCTCGGCTAGCGAGGTGGGACTAAACTCAGAGCGCACACACAGCGAGCAGTCAACAGTCATGTGCACGGGCCATTTGGGCCGGAAAAGGGCCCAATACGACTGCTACTCCCTCCTCTCTGAACTCTCCTCACCCCACCCCATAAGGCCTGCTGGATAAAACTAGAGCGCGTGGCAAAGAAATATAAACTAGTACAAAAAAGTTCGAAAACTGAATATAGAAACGTTCAAATACATGTTCGCAGGCAAAATAATTCTAAATTCAAATATAAAAATAAAATAAATTTACGTCTTCAGCATAGATAAAAGGATTAAAAATATGCTACAAAATCAATGATACTTTGAAGTTCAACTATATATGCTACAAAAATAATTATGAACTTAATAGGGCGATATGTTAAATGTAGCTAATTTAAACCAGTGCTTTAACTTTTACTATGAAGTTTAACTACTAAAATGCAAGAAGATCAAACAAATATTTGTCTCTCAATTTTTCTAAATTTCTTATATTTAAATAATATCTGGCTAGAGATCACATAGCAATTTCGTCGTAAATAATTTCAATCCCAAAAAAACTTTAGTTCTAATACATTATATGACATCAGTCCTACATCACAAGGAAGCGTCACTCCGCTCACGCTATATCCACAAATACTATTGTGACACCAAATTTTAAAAGCCTAACGCTGTATGAAATTACAATTCGGTACTCACAGCACTATACCATAAGTACAAGAAAAGAGGGTACAGAAACTATAAGGGTCCAACTTAGGTTGGGACAGATGAAAATACAATATATCTCACTTTTTCAGTAACAACTCGTAATGCAAATGAAAAAAGTGTTTCAGTCGAACTAGTGTATAAGACTACAGTGCAAAAACAAAACTAAACCAAAACAAATTCCCGATAAAACATACACGAGTGAAATAGCTGTTCAACCACATTCTCATCATGAAAAAATGTTGTGCCACACTTAAAAACATCACAAAGTATACTGGTTATTACATAGTTAAAAAGACATCCAAACACTACGTACAAAGCTTATAATGCTTTCAAGACATAAATCACACAAGCATCCCATTCACTACGCAAATGATAACCATTTATTCTATTCACCAGGAGCCAAAGCCTGAACCTCCTTGGGAAACTCCGCCACCATAATCTGGTTATTCCGGTTGAACACAATTGTATACAGATCCTCAACATTCCAATCAACAATACGCGGCTGCAAAACAATAAAACAAATTATCAAAAATCTTGACACATAAAAAAGAATAGACAATCAGCCAAACACAGATAGAGAAAGCTGAACTAGAACCTACATCATTATTTTGAATGTTCTCAATGATCTTTTCACCATCATAGGTTCCTGCATACTTCAGAGTATAATGGCCACATTCATTCGACCCTTGAAATGGATGTTGGAAATATTCCCTAGAGGCAATAATAAAAGCATTATTATTATATTTCCTTGTTCATGATAATTGTCTTTATTCATGCTATAATTGTGTTATCCGGAAATCGTAATACATGTGTGAATAACAGACACCAACATGTCCCTAGTAAGCCTCTAGTTGACTAGCTCGTTGATCAACAGATAGTCATGGTTTCCTGACTATGGACATTGGATGTCATTGATAACGAGATCACATCATTAGGAGAATGATGTGATGGACAAGACCCAATCCTAAACATAGCACAAGATCGTATAGTTCGTTTGCTAGAGTTTTCCAATGTCAAGTATCTTTTCCTTAGACCATGAGATCGTGTAACTCCCGGATACCATAGGAGTGCTTTGGGTATACCAAACGTCACAACGTAACTGGGTGACTATAAAGGTAGACTACGGGTATCTCCGAAAGTGTCTGTTGGGTTGACATGGATCAAGACTGGGATTTGTCACTCCGTATGACGGAGAGGTATCACTGGGCCCACTCGGTAATGCATCATCATAATGAGCTCAAAGTGACCAAGTGTCTGGTCACGGGATCATGCATTACGGTATGAGTAAAGTGACTTGCCGGTAACGAGATTGAACGAGGTATTGGGATACCGACGATCGAATCTCGGGCAAGTAGCATATCGATTGACAAAGGGAATTGCGTACGGGGTTGATTGAATCCTCGACATCGTGGTTCATCCGATGAGATCATCGTGGAGCATGTGGGAGCCAACATGGGTATCTAGATCTCGCTGTTGGTTATTGACCGGAGAGTCGTCTCGGTCATGTCTGCTTGTCTCCCGAACCCGTAGGGTCTACACACTTAAGGTTCGGTGACGCTAGGGTTGTGAAGATATGTATATGCAGGAACCCGAATGTTGTTCGGTGTCCCGGATGAGATCCCGGAAGTCATGAGGAGTTCCGGAATGGTCCGGAGGTAAAGAATTATATATAGGAAGTGCTGTTTCGGCCATCGGGATAAGTTTCAGGGTCACCGGTATTGTACCGGGACCACCGGATGGGTCCCGGGGGTCCACCGGGTGGGGCCACCTATCCCGAGGGGCCCCATGGGCTGAAGTGGGAGGGAACCCAGCCCATAGTGGGCTGGGGAGCCACCCCCCTAGGGCCCATGTGGCTAGGGTTGGAGGGGAAACCCTAGAGGGGGCGCCCCCTTGCTTTGGGGGCAAGCCCCCCCACCCTAGGCCGCCTCCCCCCTAGTAGATCCATCTACTAGGGCCGGCGCCCCCCCTTGGCACCCCTATATATAGTGGGGGAGAGGAGGGACTTCATACCCCAGCCCCTGGCGCCTCCCTCTCTCCCCGTTACGTCTCTCTCTTGTAGTATAGGCGAAGCCCTGCTACTGTGACGCCCTGCATCCACCACCACACCGTCGTGCTGCTGGATCTTCATCAACCTCTCATGTACCCTTGCTGGATCAAGAAGGAGGAGACGTCTCCCGTCCCGTACATGTGTTGAACGCGGAGGTGCCGTCCGTTCGGCGCTTGGTCATCGGTGATTTGGATCACGTCGTGTACGACTACATCATCACCGTTCTTTTGAACGCTTCCGCACGCGATCTACAAAGGTATGTAGATGCATCCGATGGCTCGTTGCTAGATGAACTCCTAGATGATCTTGGTGAAACGAGTAGGAAATTTTTTTGTTTTCTGCAACGTTCCCCAACAGTGGCATCATGAGCTAGGTCTATGTGTAGTTCTTCTTGCGCGAGTAGAACACAATGAGTTGTGGGCGTAGATTTGTCAACTTTCTTGCCGTTACTAGTCTTTTCTTGCTTCAGCGGTATTGTGGGATGAAGCGGCCCGGACCAACCTTACACGTACGCTTACGTGAGACCGGTTCCACCGACTAACATGCACTAGTTGCATAAGGTGGCTGGCGGGTGTCTGTCTCTCCCACTTTAGTTGGAGCGGATTCGATGAACAGGGTCCTTATGAAGGGTAAATAGAATTTGACAAATCACGTTGTGGCTTTAACGTAGGTAAGAAGACGTTCTTGCTAGAACCCTAAATCAGCCACGTAAAACTTGCAACAACAATTAGAGGACGTCTAACTTGTTTTTGCAGCAAGTGGTTTGTGATATGATATGGCCAAAGTTGTGATGAATGATGAATGATCTATATGTGATGTATGAGATGTTCATGCTATTGTAATAGGAATCACGACTTGCATGTCGATGAGTATGACAACCGGCAGGAGCCATAGGAGTTGTCTTTATTCTTTTATATGACCTGCGTGTCATCGAGAAACGCCATGTAAATTACTTTACTTTATTGCTAAACGCGTTAGCCATAGTAGTAGAAGTAATAGTTGGCGAGCAACTTCATGGAGACACGATGATGGAGATCATGATGATGGAGATCATGGTGTCAAGCCGGTGACAAGATGATCATGGAGCCCCAAGATGGAGATCAAAGGAGCTATGTGATATTGGCCATATCATGTCACGTTAATTATTTGATTACATGTGATGTTTATCATGTTTTGCATCTTGTTTACTTAGAACGACGGTAGTAAATAAGATGATCCCTCATAACAATTTCAAGAAGTGTTCTCCCCTAACTGTGCACCGTTCCTAAAGTTCGTCGTTTCTAAGCACGCCGTGATGATCGGGTGTGATGGATCCTTACGTTCACATACAATGGGTGTTAACGAGCCTAGCATGTACAGACATGGCCTCGGAACACATGCAAAACACTTAGGGTTAACTTGACGAGCCTAGCATGTACAGACATGGCCTCGGAACACAGAAGACCGAAAGGTCGAGCATGAGTCGTATAGAAGATACGATCAACATGAAGATGTTCACCGACGTTGACTAGTCCGTCTCACGTGATGATCGGACACGGTCTAGTTAACCCGGATCATGTAATACTTAGATGACTAGAGGGATGTCTGATCTAAGTGGGAGTTCATTAATAATTTGATTAGATGAACTTAATTATCATGAACTTAGTCTAAAATATTTTACAATATGTCTTGTAGATCAAATGGCCAATGTAGTCCTCAACTTCAACGCGTTCCTAGAGAAAACCAAGCTGAAAGATGATGGCAGCAACTATACGGACTGGGTCCGGAACCTGAGGATCATCCTCATAGCTGCCAAGAAAGATTATGTCCTACAAGCACCGCTAGGTGATCCATCCGTCCCACAGAACCAAGACATTATGAACGCTTGGCAGACACGTATTGACGACTACTCCCTCGTTCAGTGCGGCATGCTTTACAGCTTAGAGCCGGGACTCCAAAAGCGTTTTGAGAGACATGGAGCATATGAGATGTTCGAAGAGCTGAAAATGGTTTTTCAAGCTCATGCCCGGATCGAGAGATATGAAGTCTCCGATAAGTTCTTCAGCTGTAAGATGGAGGAAAATAGTTCTGTCAGTGAGCACATACTCACTATGTCTGGGTTACATAACCGCTTGTCTCAGCTGGGAGTTAATCTCCCAGATGATGCGGTCATTGACAGAATCCTCCAGTCGCTTCCACCAAGCTACAAGAGCTTTGTGATGAACTTCAACATGCAAGGGATGCAAAAGACCATTCCTGAGTTGTTTTCAATGCTGAAATCAGCGGAGGTAGAAGTCAAGAAGGAACATCAAGTGTTGATGGTCAATAAAACCACTAAGTTCAAGAAAGGCAAGGGTAAAAAGAACTCCAAGAAGGATGGCAAGGAAGTTGCCGCGCCCGGCAAGCAAGCTGCCGGGAAGAAGCCAAAGAATGGACCCAAGCCTGAGACAGAGTGCTTTTATTGCAAAGGGAAGGGTCATTGGAAACGGAACTGCCCCAAGTACTTAGCGGACAAGAAGGCCGGCAACACCAAAGGTATATTTGATATACATGTAATTGATGTGTACCTTACCAGTACTCGTAGTGACTCCTGGGTATTTGATACCGGTGCCGTTGCTCATATTTGTAACTCACAGCAGGAGCTGCGGAATAAACGGAGACTGGCGAAGGACGAGGTGACGATGCGCGTCGGGAATGGTTCCAAGGTCGATGTGATCGCCGTCGGCACGCTGCCTCTACATTTACCTACGGGATTAGTTTTAAACCTCAATAATTGTTATTTAGTGCCAGCTTTGAGCATGAACATTGTATCGGGATCTCGTTTAATTCGAGATGGCTACTCATTTAAATCTGAGAATAATGGTTGTTCCATTTATATGAGAGATATGTTTTATGGTCATGCTCCTATGGTGAATGGTTTATTCTTAATGAATCTCGGGCGTATTACTACACATGTTCATAATGTGAGTACCAAAAGATGTAAGGTTGATAATGATAGTCCCACATACTTGTGGCACTGCCGCCTTGGTCACATAGGTGTCAAACGCATGAAGAAGCTCCATGCAGATGGACTTTTAGAGTCTCTTGATTATGAATCATTTGACACGTGCGAACCATGCCTTATGGCTAAAATGACCAAGACTCCGTTCTCAGGAACAATGGAGCGAGCAACCGACTTATTGGAAATCATACATACTGATGTGTGCGGTCCAATGAGTGTTGAGGCTCGCAGTGGCTATCGTTATGTTCTCACCCTCACTGATGACTTGAGTAGATATGGATATGTCTACTTAATGAAACACAAGTCTGAAACCTTTGAAAAGTTCAAGGAATTTTAGAGTGAGGTTGAGAATCAACGTGACAGGAAAATCAAGTTTCTACGATCAGATCGTGGAGGAGAATACTTGAGTCATGAATTTGGCACACACTTAAGAAAATGTGGAATAATCGCACTCTATTAGATATGGTGCGATCTATGATGTCTCTTGCCGATTTACCGCTATCTTTTTGGGGCTATGCTTTAGAGACTGCCGCATTCACTTTAAATAGGGCTCCGTCGAAATCCGTTGAGATGACACCGTATGAATTGTGGTTTGGGAAGAAACCTAAGTTGTCGTTTCTAAAAGTTTGGGGATGCGATGCTTATGTCAAGAAACTTCAACCTGAAAATCTCGAACCCAAGTCGGAAAAATGCATCTTCATAGGATACCCAAAAGAAACTATTGGGTACACCTTCTACCTTAGATCCAAAGGCAAGATCTTTGTTGCCAAGAATGGGTCCTTTCTAGAGAAAGAGTTTCTCTCGAAAGAAGTAAGTGGGAGGAAAGTAGAGCTTGATGAAGTATTACCTCTTGAACCGGTAAATGGCGCAACTCAAGAAAATGTTCCTGAGGTGCCTGCACCGACTAGAGAGGAAGTTAATGATAATGATCAAGATACTTCTGATCAAGCTCCTACCGAAATTCGAAGGTCGACCAGGACACGTTCCGCACCAGAGTGGTACGGCAACCCTGTCTTGGAAATCATGTTGTTAGACAACGGTGAACCTTCGAACTATGAAGAAGCGATGGCGGGCCCGGATTCCGACAAATGGCTAGAAGCCATGAAATCTGAGATAGGATCCATGTATGAAAATGAAGTATGGACTTTGACTGACTTGCCCGTTGAACGGCGAGCCATAGAAAATAAATGGATCTTTAAGAAGAAGACAGACGCGGATGGTAATGTGACCATCTATAAAGCTCGACTTGTCGCTAAGGGTTATCGACAAGTTCAAGGGGTTGACTACGATGAGACTTTCTCACCGGTAGCGAAGCTGAAGTCCGTCCGAATCATGTTAGCAATTGCCGCATTCTACGATTATGATATATGGCAAATGGACGTCAAAACGGCATTCCTTAATGGTTTCCTTAAGGAAGAATTGTATATGATGCAGCCGGAAGGTTTTGTCGATCCTAAGAATGCTGACAAGGTGTGCAAGCTCCAACGCTCGATTTATGGGCTGGTGCAAGCATCTCAGAGCTGGAACATTCGCTTTGATGAGATTATCAAAACGTTTGGGTTTACGCAAACTTATGGAGAAGCCTGCGTTTACAAGAAAGTGAGTGGGAGCTCTGTAGCATTTCTCATACTATATGTAGATGACATACTTTTGATGGGAAATGATATAGAACTCTTGGACATCATCAAGGCCTACTTGAATAAGAGTTTTTCAATGAAGGACCTTGGAGAAGCTGCTTATATATTAGGCATCAAAATCTATAGAGATAGATCAAGACGCCTCATAGGTCTTTCACAAAGCACATACCTTGATAAGATATTGAAGAAGTTCAATATGGGTCAGTCTAAGAAGGGGTTCTTGCCTGTATTACAAGGTGTGAAATTGAGCTCAGCTCAATGTCCGACCACGGCAGAAGATATAGAAGAGATGAGCGTCATCCCCTATGCATCAGCCATAGGTTCTATAATGTATGCCATGCTGTGTACCAGGCCTGATGTAAACCTTGCCATAAGTTTGGTAGGAAGGTACCAAAGTAATCCCAGCAAGGAACACTGGACAGCGGTCAAGAATATCCTGAAGTACCTGAAAAGGACTAAGGAAATGTTTCTCGTTTATGGAGGTGACAAAGAGCTCGTCGTAAAGGGTTACGTCGACGCTAGCTTCGACACAGATCTGGATGACTCTAAGTCACAGACCGGATACGTGTATATTTTGAATGGTGGGGCAGTAAGCTGGTGCAGTTGCAAGCAGAGCGTCGTGGCGGGATCTACATGTGAAGCGGAGTACATGGCAGCCTCGGAGGCAGCACATGAAGCAATATGGGTGAAGGAGTTCATCACCGACCTAGGAGTCATACCCAATGCGTCGGGGCCGATCAAGCTCTTCTGTGACAACACTGGAGTTATTGCTCTTGCCAAGGAGCCCAGGTTTCACAAGAAGACAAGGCACATCAAGCGTCGCTTCAACTCCATTCGTGAAAATGTTCAAGATGGAGACATAGAGATTTGTAAAGTACATACGAACCTGAATATAGCAGATCCGTTGACTAAACCTCTCCCTAGGGCAAAGCATGATCAACACCAGAATTCCATGGGTGTTCGATTCATCACGATGTAACTAGATTATTGACTCTAGTGCAAGTGGGAGACTGTTGGAAATATGCCCTAGAGGCAATAATAAAAGCATTATTATTATATTTCCTTGTTCATGATAATTGTCTTTATTCATGCTATAGTTGTGTTATCCGGAAATCGTAATACATGTGTGAATAACAGACACCAACATGTCCCTAGTAAGCCTCTAGTTGACTAGCTCGTTGATCAACAGATAGTCATGGTTTCCTGACTATGGACATTGGATGTCATTGATAACGAGATCACATCATTAGGAGAATGATGTGATGGACAAGACCCAATCCTAAACATAGCACAAGATCGTATAGTTTGTTTGCTAGAGTTTTCCAATGTCAAGTATCTTTTCCTTAGACCATGAGATCGTGTAACTCCCGGATACCGTAGGAGTGCTTTGGGTATACCAAACGTCACAACGTAACTGGGTGACTATAAAGGTAGACTACGGGTATCTCCGAAAGTGTCTGTTGGGTTGACATGGATCAAGACTGGGATTTGTCACTCCGTATGACGGAGAGGTATCACTGGGCCCACTCGGTAATGCATCATCATAATGAGCTCAAAGTGACCAAGTGTCTGGTCACGGGATCATGCATTACGGTACGAGTAAAGTGACTTGCCGGTAACGAGATTGAACGAGGTATTGGGATACCGACGATCGAATCTCGGGCAAGTAGCATATCGATTGACAAAGGGAATTGCGTACGGGGTTGATTGAATCCTCGACATCGTGGTTCATCCGATGAGATCATCGTGGAGCATGTGGGAGCCAACATGGGTATCCAGATCCCGCTGTTGGTTATTGACCGGAGAGTCGTCTCGGTCATGTCTGCTTGTCTCCCGAACCCGTAGGGTCTACACACTTAAGGTTCGGTGACGCTAGGGTTGTGAAGATATGTATATGCAGGAACCCGAATGTTGTTCGGTGTCCCGGATGAGATCCCGGACGTCATGAGGAGTTCCGGAATGGTCCGGAGGTAAAGAATGATATATAGGAAGTGCTGTTTCGGCCATCGGGATAAGTTTCGGGGTCACCGGTATTGTACCGGGACCACCGGATGGGTCCTGGGGGTCCACCGGGTGGGGCCACCTATCCCGGGGGGGCCCCATGGGCTGAAGTGGGAGGGAACCCAGCCCATAGTGGGCTGGGGCGCCACCCCCCTAGGGCCCATGCGGCTAGGGTTGGAGGGGAAACCCTAGAGGGGGCACCCCCTTGCTTTGGGGGCAAGCCCCCCCACCCTAGGCCCCCCCCTAGTAGATCTATCTACTAGGGCCGGCGCCCCCCCCTTGGCACCCCTATATATAGTGGGGGAGAGGAGGGACTTCATACCCCAGCCCCTGGCGCCTCCCTCTCTCCCCGTTACGTCTCTCTCTTGTAGTATAGGCGAAGCCCTGCTACTGTGACGCCCTGCATCCACCACCACACCGTCGTGCTGCTGGATCTTCATCAACCTCTCCTCTACCCTTGCTGGATCAAGAAGGAGGAGACGTCTCCCGTCCCGTACGTGTGTTGAATGCGGAGGTGCCGTCCGTTCGGCGCTTGGTCATCGGTGATTTGGATCACGTCGTGTACGACTACATCATCACCGTTCTTTTGAACGCTTCCGCACGCGATCTACAAAGGTATGTAGATGCATCCGATGGCTCATTGCTAGATGAACTCCTAGATGATCTTGGTGAAACGAGTAGGAGAATTTTTTGTTTTCTGCAACGTTCCCCAACAATGGAACCTTGACAAACATTGGTTTCTTTTGCTAAAACCTCCCATTTGGGCTGCTTGCTCGCATTATACTGAGCATCACCATACACAACCTTCATTACTTGGACCAATCTAGAGATCTGTAAAAAATAAAAGAAACCACACATTTTCAGGGCTTAGAAAAGCAGAAACAAGAGGCGGAAAAATTAATCTAGTACAGATAATAAATATCACTTACAATCTTCTCGCAGTCTTTGTGATAGGTGTTCTTTGAAGGATGATGGTTCCTCCCATAAGGTAAAGGGTCAAGGATGTCAACGGTACTTCGGTACCGATTCATGACATATAAGGAAAAGTGTGACACTTTCAAATCTGTTGATAAAACCATAGGTTTGAATAGAGGCATCATGACCTAAAAACAAATGACCCAAAATAGATATTAAATATTCAAAATAAAAGCCAGCATCACAGCAAACAAATAAAACGAAAAATTAGCTTGTAGATCTCACAAGGTCGGCACTGAGCAAGTCTTCCCCATCTTTAACATAGCTCTTGAAATCTCTCGCTGCACTCTCCACATTAAACTCTTTATCTTCATCACCGTAAAACGAACAGTCAAGCACAACCTGCGAAAATCCAAAAGAAATAGACAGGGGAAAAGGATCAACAAGGAAAGTATTTTTAAAACTCATAAAACAATAGGCAGTCTTGTTTCACAGAAACGAACGATCTGATTCATTACTGTGATGAAATATGGACTTAGCAAGATCCTTTTTCCAGATGTGAAATCAACATTTCTCTGGGGATCTCGCTTCCAATCATCAATGAGGAAGTCCATTACATCACCCTCCATCAGTTGTCTAGGTGCAAAAACTTCCCAGATGTGTTTGCCAGTGAAGGTAGTTACATTATCATCGGGCTGAGGTATCATTGAGAATGCAGTCCTGCAGCACACACAAGAACAAAAAGGAGGGGAAGCAAGATAAGGCATTCATAACAGTTCAAGTTATATAAAAATGAGCAGTTCAGGTCATATTTATCTAGTAGTTAGAAACAACAGAAGAAAAGAAGAGGAAACATAATGAGAGATACTCACTCAGCATACTTCTCACATCCTTCATCACTAAGCAACAGATTATACAACTTGCGAGCCTTGTCCAGGTGAAGGAATTTATGAGGGTGAAGCTGCTGCACAGGGGAGCAAAACTTTATAGGAGCTCTGGGTGCACGCTTCGTTCTTGTAACATTGCCAGACTTCAAAGCAGGATCCTTCCTAGCAACACCAGCTCTACGGCCTACTATTCCAGCAAGGGGAGATACACCCTTGGCAGCAGCGCTCCTGGTGACACTTGATCTCTACTACGCAACCTTCTTCTTGTAGACTCATGTTGGGCCTCCAAGAGTAGAGTTTTGTAGGACAGTAGCAAATTTCCCTCAAGTGGATGACCTAAGGTTTATCAATCCATGGGAGGCGTGGGATGAAGATGGTCTCTCTCAAACAACCCTGCAACCAAATAACAAAGAGTCTCTTGTGTCCCCAACACACCCAATACAATGGTAAATTGTGTAGGTGCACTAGTTCGCGAAGAGATGGTGATACAAGTGCAATATGGATGGTAGATATAGGTTTTTGTAGTCTGAAAATATAAAAACAACAAGGTAACTAGTAACGAAAGTGAGCAAAATCGGTATTGCAATGCTCAAAAACAAGGCCTAGGGTTCATACTTTCACTCAACAATGATAACATAATTAGATCATATAACAATGCCTCAACGTGCAACAAAGAGTCACTCCAAAGTCAATAATAGTGGAGAATAAATGAAGAGATTATTGTAGGGTACGAAACCACCTCAAAGTTATTCTTTCTGATCGATCTATTGGGCTATTCCTATAAGTGTCACAAATAGCCCTAGAGTTCGTATTAAAATAACACCTTAAGTCACACATCAACCAAAACCCTAATGTCACCTAGATACTCCAATGTCACCACAAGTATCTGCGGGTTTGATTATACAATATGCATCACACAATCTCAGATTCATCTATTCAAACCAACACAAAGAACTTCAAAGAGTTCCCCAAAGTTTCTACTAGAGAGTCAATACGAAAATGTGTGACAACCCCTATGCATAAGTTCACAAGGTCACAGAACCCGCAAGTCGATCACCAAAACATACATCAAGTAGATCACGTGAATATCCCATTGTCACCACAGATAAACACATGCAAGACATACATCAAGTGTTCTCAAATCCTTAAAGACTCAATCCGATAAGATAACTTCAAAGGGAAAAATCAATCCATTACAAGAAGGTACAGGGGGAGAAACATCATAAGATCCAACTATAATAGCAAAGCTCGTGGTACGTCAAGATCGTGCCAAATCAAGAACACGAGAGAGAGAGAGAGAGATCAAACACATAGATACTAGTACATACCCTCAGCCCCGAGGGTGAACTACTCCCTCCTCGTCGTTGAGAGTGCTAGGATGATGAAAATGGCCACCGGTGATGATTTCCCCCTCCGGCAGGGTGCCGGAACAGAGTCCTGATTGGTTTTTGGTGGTTACAGAGGCTTGCGGTGACGGAACTCCCTATCTAGGCTTATTTCTGGAGGTTTTGGGATTTATAGGAGGTTGATGCGGCTTGAAGCTACGTCGGTATTTCCCCAAAGAGGAAGGGATGATGCAGCACAACGACGGTAGGTATTTCCCTCTACGATGAAACCAAGATTATCGAACCAGTAGGAGAACCAAGCAATAATATGTAAACGGCACCTGCACAAAAATAACAAATACTCGCAACCCGACGTGTTAAAGGGGTTGTCAATCCCTTTCGGGTAACGGCGCCAGAATTGGCAAACAGACGTGAATAAATTGTAGTAGATTGATAGATCAAACACCAAATAAAATAAATAAGAATAAATTGCAGCAAGATATTTTTGTATTTTTGGTTTAATAGATCTGAAAATAAAAGCAAAGCAAAATAGATCACAAAGGCAAATAATATGAGAAAGAGACTCGGGAGGCATAGGTTTCACTAGTGGCTTCTCTCGAGAAAAATAGCAAACAGTGGGTAAACAAATTACTGTTGGGAAATTGATAGAACTTCAAATAATAATGACGCTATCCAGGCAATGATCATTATATAGGCATCACGTCCAAGATTAGTAGACCGACTCCTGCCTGCATCTACTACTATTACTCCACACATCGACCGCTATCCAACATGCATCTAGTGTATTAAGTTCATGGGGAAACAGAGTAATGCAATAAGAACGATGACATGATGTAGACAAGATCTATCTATGTAGAGATATACCCCATCGTTTTATCCTTAGTAGCAACGATACATATGTGTCCCCTTCTGTCACTGGGATCAAGCACCATAAGATTGAACCCACTACAAAGCACCTCTTCCCATTGCAAGATAAATAGATCAAGTTGGCCAAACAAAACCCAAATATCAGAGAAGAAATACAAGGCTATAAGAAATCATGCATATAAGATATCAAAGAAACTCAAATAACTTTCATGGATAAAAAGATAGATTTGATCATAAACTCAAAGTTCATCCGATCCCAACAAACACACCGCAAAAAGAGTTACATCATATGGATCTCCAAGAGATCATTGTATTGAGAATCAAACGAGAGAGAGGAAGCCATCTAGATACTAACTACGGACCCGTGGGTCTACAAAGAACTACTGACACATCATCGGAGAGGCACCAATGGAAGTGGTGAACCCCTCCGTGATGGTGTTTAGATTGGATCTGGTGGTTCTGGACTCTGCGGCGGCTGGAATTGATTTTCATCGACTCCCCTAGGGTTTCCGGAATATTGGGATATTTATAGAGTAAAGAGGTGGTTCAGGGGGCACCCGAGGTGGGCACAACCCACCAGGGCGCGTCTGGGCCTCCAAGCGCGCCCTGGTGGGTTGTGCTCCCCTCGGAGCAGCCCCCAAGTGCTTCTTCGGTCCATTGGTTGTCTTCTGGTCCAAAAAATCCACAGAAAGTTTCGCTGCATTTGGACTCTGTTTGGTATTGATTTGCTGCGATGTAAAAAACATGCAGAAAACATCAACTGGCACTTGGCACTATGTCAATAGGTTAGTACCAAAAAATGATATGAAATGACTATAAAATGATTATAAAACATCCAAAATTGATTATATAACAGCATGGAACAATCAAAAATTATATATACATTGGAGATTTATCAGCATCCCCAAGCTTAATTCCTGCTTGTCCTCGAGTTGGTAAATGATAAAAACAATTTTTTTGATGTGGAATGCTGCCTAACATGTCATCTCATATTCTTTTCTTTATAGCATGGACATTTGGACTTTTATATTGTTAGAAGCAATTGTCTAGTGTTGACATGATAACTTAAACACTGAAGCATATCAACAAGCAACCATGTCTTTCAAAATATCAACACTAAAATAAGCTATCCCTAGCCCATCATGCTCAATCATTGATCCATTCATGAAACACACTCGCATATTAACTACACCCAATGTTCAAGTACGATCATAGTGCCTCCTAGTTGGTGCTTTTATATGAGAAGATGGAGACTCATGTGGAAAAAATGGTTTAAAGGATTTTGCATGCACAAATAGTGATCATACTTAGTGCAAAATGAAGGCTAGCAAAAGATTAAGAAGCGACCAACCAAGAAACGAATAATCTCATAATTTAAATTCCACCTTCCGTAGTCCATATCCTGCAAACTATATATCATATTCAATTGATTTCTTTTGCGTCTGAAAATTTGTACCAAATACTTGATGGTCATATCCTTTAAACTCAAATTTCAAATACTTTTGACTTGTTTGAATTTAATTTCAATTCAAACTTTCTCTCACTATAATTTGCGTTGTAATGCTCTTGTTCATTTAATTCTTTTTGCAAATGAACCCTTATGTCATATGCATTCCATTTCACCACTTTTATATTGTTTACCCATCACTTTGACTCCGATTTATATTACATCAAATATATTCTTATAAAGCAATATCCCGTTGGTCATTGACTCTTTCGAGTTCCTTCCTTCACCCTGTCACACTATAGTACTACAAAACCTATATTATATATTAAGCCTATTTATATTGTTGTTGTATAACCTTGCCATATTTGTTTTTTTGTTCTTTTGATTCTTTTGTATTTCATGGTTGTATATTTGGATTCTTTATTTTGCGATAGATTGCTCGGAGCGTGATGAGTAGAATTGTCAGGAATTATGAGTGCGACGATCTTCATCAAACATATCGGGCAAGTTACACTTTGATCATCCTTCATCCTATTTTTTATGCATGTAGTTATATATATATCACATTAGTATATTATGCATGTGTAGAATTATGGTAGTATGGTATTGCTATTGAGATTCAGCTTAGTATGGCCTTATTGTAGACTGTGGTAGTGTATTCTTGCTATGCTATGTAGACGGGAATTGGTTCATGTATTCATAGAGTTTATGTGAGGATTATATATATATAACTAAATGAGTAGTAATTAAGGATTTAATTCAGCTTTGGGCGGAAGTGGTATTGCTTGGTGTTGAGGGAAGGCATCGTGGGGTCTTGCACCTTTTCTAAGGCCATGTGCCCATGAGAGTGCACCCTAAGTGGAATGCCGCCAAGGTTCCAAAAGACCAGACCATACTTAGTGACTAGTAGCTTCCATGTGCGGCCACTAGCTATATGGGCTCTGGCTTAGTTGATCAGTCGTTGGAACCTTTGCCCAGACAGTGTCGACAGATGTAGCATATGTAGATTGGATGTGACCGCCAGGTGGTTAAGGGAACCTCTTCCGAAAGACTTCGTCTCAATCTTCGGATTGGTTCCAGTGGGTAAAGCATACTAAACTCTGCAGAGTATTAAAACTAATCATGATTAGTCGTGTCCTCGGTTATGGACAAATTTGAGCCACTATGCCATTACAGTTGTTGGATGATCTTGACAGAGGACACCTTAATAAAAAGTTGAGTGGGAAACTTAATAATTGGGATAGGTTGTAATTGGATTGCCCAATTCAACCATGTGTATTTAACTGTTGCAAGACATAATTAAAATTTGACTATTATACTATGTAGTTATCAGGGAAAAACTAGCTTTCTGCAAAACAACCACTACAATATCCTCTTGATATACCTTGCATATAGATGTAGGTCTGTTATATCATTCCTTCTGTGACTTGCCAATACATTCAAATTATTGACCCTTATTGGCTGCAACATTTCATGTTGTAGATTTTATATGACGAGTGAGTGATACAATGGAGCGTTACGATGCCTATACTCGACATTTTCCTGTGGTGTTGATGGACTTCATGAAGTTTTTATTTGCTTTTCCGCTGTATTTTGTTATGAGGTAGCCTTGAGCAACGCAGGTATGTAATATTTAAATTCTGGATCTACGATGTAATATTATGACATGTGGTTTATTCTTGATATCACATCTTGTACTTTGTGTGCTAGCTATTGATCCAGGGACTAGCACAATGAGCACATAGACATTGAATCTTATCAGATTCAGGTTGTTACAGATGGTATCAGACCCCATGTTGACTGTAGGTCGTAATCCTTAGAATGGACTAGGAAAAGCCATAGGAACAACATTATTATATCACTTCTTGATCACTTACTATGATACTCATATTTCTCATATACCATTCATATTCTAAACTTCTCATCTTGTCTTAAAGTAGCTGGCCATCCTATAGTAACCCCATTTGGCCCTGTCACTGAGGATGTAATGTTTGGGAAGAAATGCTACAATGAGGAGTGAAAGAATTCAAGAAAGAAGTACTTTTGCGTGACTCAAGAAGGACTAACCTTTAGATTGATAGATGATCTTCATGGTTAAATTAGATGAGAAGGGCAAAGCTTAGATTCAGACCACCACTAATGATTTAAGTTTGATAAATGATTCACGATTGTATGATGAGATAATATCTCTTGTGGATATGACCTTACCTGTAGGATTTGCTTGTGTATTGTGACTTTTGTGCTTTCATTGATTGATGTTGTGTGATGTGATTTGCAATTATTTTGCGAGTAGAATAAGTTTGTGTTGTTATAGACCCCTACCTATTTATTATGCTTCAAGATTCAAGAAGAGCATGCCATGACAATACTTGGTGTTATGAGGATTTCTTCGTTGATGCAAGATAGAAACTACAAACATTGAAGACTTTGAAGATACAAGATTTCTATATGTGTCTATCGTTAGATGCGTCTGCTGAGATGTCATTGTGTTTGTTTTACTGACAGCGCACATCAAAACTTATTTTCCAAACTAGTGTGATGCTTGTATGGGTATCTATCTCTTCTCAACCCAAGACCCGCACCAAAGGAGTTACTACATTGCTTACAAATCCCAAGAATGAAGTGAAGATGGATGCAACCTAGGGATGAGTTCAAGCTAAACCTACAAACGGCAGGATCCACCAAGAAGCAAGCACAATCTTGCCGGAGTAAGAAACCTGGAGGAAGCTATAGTTCATCAATAGACGTTTTAAAGCAGTTGACGCAAACCTGAGGGTTGAAGGAACGATAGTTGATTTGTTTGGCATGCAGAACCAATGGATTTGTCTGAACCCAGTTCGTGAACAAGAGAAAAATTTCTGCAATGCTAGTGAGGATGGACGAGTGTTAGAATACGAGATTTTCTGAACCATATACAAAGTAATGATTCGGGTGCGGAATGGATTGATCACCATGCCGGCTTACTCTTATTATTCGCTCTTGCTATGTGGGATGGTAAATCTAGAGTGACTTACCTATTTAGAGAGACGACGTTGTTAAGCCTGAACCTTAGAATGGTATGACGTTTGACCCCTTGTAGAGGCACCCGTTGCCAATAGTAGGTTGTACGGTGAGAATAAACCAAGACTCTTTTCTGCAGGAACCATTCTTGATGACCACCATGAGAGTATTGATATTTGTTTAGTATCGACACAAGACCTTTGAGACATGAAGTTTCAGTATATGGAAGACCGCTCTTTTGATAAGGGATTTAGAATTTCAAAGGAGTGACAGACATATGTGTGAAGGATTTCATCGAAGGAACAACATTCTTGAAGACCGATGACTCTTCTAAGGGTGGTAGCACCCCAAACTCTCGGATGGGCAACGGATATACAAGGAGGACCCCGACCCGCCTTTTCTTTCTAGCCTCTTCGAATCTCGAGGACGAGATTCATTTTAAGGGTGGTAGATGTGTAACATCCCAAAATTCTAAATTTTGGAATGTTAATTATTTAAATAGGATTTATTAAAAACTTGCTTGTGTTGCTTGTTGTTAGTAAAATTTGACTAGGATTTGAAACTTTTGGTGTTAAATGAATATTTTATCGAGAGGGAACAAAAGGAATTTCCCGAATATTCTTCTTGATCTTATTTTGAACTTTGATAATATTCATAATATTTCCAATTCAAATATGGGAGAGGATGGCATGACTTCCTCAAATAATAATATTGGTTTATAATTGAATATTCTCTTATTTTGAATTTTGTTTACGTTTAAAACAATCCAACCCAAAACAAAAATCAATTGAGAGAAGGTAATGTGACCCCTTTAATAGAAAAATAGTTGGGAATGTTTTAATTTTGTTTGAGTATTTGTTTGCGTCTTCAAAAACATTTTCGGAATTATGTATAAGCCCTAAATTTATTTTAGGGAATATTTATAAAGCCCAAATAAAGTTATAAAATATTATATGTTTTTTTATATAAGTATTTGCCTGGAAAATGTTCACTAGGCTCTATATAATTATATTTGTTTTTTTGTTCTGATACTTTTACAAAATGATTTGGATCATTTATATGGAGCCAAAGTCATTTCTGTAATTTCATAAATAGGAAATCCCTAAACCTATTCTTCTAAACCTAACCTACGCAGCAGCAGGCCCAACAGGCCGAGATCCAGCGCACAGCCGGCAGCTGCGCACGCGCAGGTCAGCGCTAACGCCGGTGGAGACCCACTTGTCTGCCTCTCTGCTCCCTCTCTTTCTATGACAGTGGGACCCGCCGTCACCTCCTGTTCACGCACGACCGTGCCACCCCGACCGAACCAGGCACGAGCGATTCGCCCTTTTTTTCAATTGGGTTTGCTGGATGTGCAGACCGCACAGATTGGGGTGGATGTGCTCTCAGGGCGATTTGCCCCAATCGAGTTAATTGCACAGAAGTACCACAATTGAGACATCATGCAGATTGGTAGCAAGATTGCTAATTTTTGCATGTCAGTACGAAGATTATGCTAGACCGTTGCAAATAGGTCTAAATTGCGTATAAGCACGTATTGACGGTGTATCTGACCGGCAGGGCCCATCCGTCAGGTGCCGACGTGGCATATTTTTTGCAGAAAACCCCCTTACGTTGTATGTAATCACAAAAATGCCCAATTTTTTGCGGGAAAAAGGCTCCATGAGAGGCATTCTCTTTTGTTCGCAATTTTTCACCACCGAATCTGGACTGGTTTGAAATTTTCCGACACTTAAACAAATAAATAAAAGAAACAGAAAATAACGCCCGGTGAGAATCGAACCTGTGACCAGCAGTGCACAGGCGCCACGCGCTAACCACCATGCCACAGCGCACCTCGCGTTTGAAAACAGGCGTTCCCTTTCTTATACCATGTCTGAAGCGCTGGGCCGGCCCACTGAGGCCTGCATTTTTTTTTCGATTCGCACTTAACTGCCGCTTGTGTTGGGCTCGTTCGTTGCCCCGGTTACTATTCGTTGAATTTCTCTTATGCTTTTAGAATGCACGGTGATCATTTTTTTAATATACGCTGAACACTTTTTCTGCTTATAGTGAACATTTTTCAATGCACGATGAACCTTTCTTTACAAACGGTGAACATTTTCTTAATATAATAAACTTTGGTAATATCCATTGAACATATTCGAAATGCAAATTGAACATTTTTGTACTATAGGTTGTTCAATTTTCTTACGATAAGGAACATTTTACTTAATTCGTGGTAACTTTTTTTGTAATTTATGGTGACATTTTATTAATACACGGTGAGTTTCAAGATTGTTATGGCGAATATTTTCTTAATACATGGTGAAATTTTTGTATTTCACAAAATGTTCAGTATGTATTAAAACTTATTGTGTAAAGTCAATTTGCATTTCCAGAATCACTTGATTATTTTAATAAAAGTTGAAAAGTTTTAATACATTTCTAAAATTTATTATGATTACACAATTATTTTTAATACATGTTCTGCGCCATGTTTCTAAAATTTAATGCATTTAAAATGATATGTTCAACTTTTAATGCATTGATTGCAAGAATGTTTAAGAAACCGGGGCAAAAAGTTCTTGAAACTCATTCTGTATCAAGAAAATGTTCACCATAAATTACAAAAAGTTCACCGCACATTATGTAAAATGTTCATCATATCTTAAGAAAAACTTCAAGATATATTACAAAAATCTTTGATTTGCATTTAAAATATGTTCAACGTTTATTATAATGGAGAAAATGTTAATCGTTTCTAAACAAAAAGTTGACAACCTGTATTAAAAAAATTATGTAATCTTAATAAATTTTAGAAATGCATTAAAACTGTTCAACTTTTATAAGAAATGCATTAAAACTTTTATAATAAATTTAGAAAATGTTCACCATAAATTAAAAAAATGTTCACCACGCATTCTAAAAGCATAAGAGAAATGAAACGAATAGTAACCGGGGCAACGAACGAGCCCAACACAAGCGGCAGTTAAGTGCGAATCGAAAAAAATGCAGGCCTCGGTGGGCCGGCCTAGCGCTTCAGACATGGCATAAGAAAGGGAACGCCTGTGTTCAAACGCGAGCTGTGCTGTGGCGTGGTGGTTAGCGCGTGGCGCCCGTGCACTGCAGGTCGCATGTTCGATTCCCGCCGCGCCTGTAATCTTGGTATCAATCTGCTTCCAATGCCCCAATTGTGGTACTTCTGTGCAATTTACTCACCCCAATCCCTAACACCCTCGATCGAATCAGTGGGCACATACCGACTCCTCTCTAACCCCTCGTCCGATTCCCAACATTGACGCTCCAGATCCGCACCGATTTCGTGGTCGCCGATTTCGCCGGAGTCCGCCGCCTGAAACTTCTGTTGCCCGTCAAGTTCGTCGCCAACCGAGGTTTCCAGCGCCTCCCTTTCCCTCTGTACTCTTCTCCTTGACCTCCTCTATCTCAATCACCTTCTCCTTCACGTAGGGGCACACTGGAGCGACCACCCGCCGCCGAGCCGAAGCTCCTGGGGGGCAACCGTCGTGCACGTCTTCACCGTCGCCGGCATAGGACACCCACATCGCCGTTTCAGTCACCACTACCTCCGCCGCTCGAAGCCACATCCGCCCGCCCATTCACCCTCACCGGAGGATCACCGGAGAGCCGCTGCCGCCGCCGCTTCTTCCTCTGCTTCAGGTAAGCACACGCGTGTGCAAGAGTTTTCGTCCAATCGGGCACAGACACGTGGCAAGGCTACAGGAGCTACTACAGGGTTTCGAGACCAGGAGCCTTCTGTTGTTTTTTTCCAGATTTTCAACCAAAACTTTAATTAGCCATATCTTTTAGTCCATATATCTGAATTAGGCGATTCTTTTTCCTATGAATTCATAGTGACCAGGAGAATATAACAAGACAAAAATTTCACATGTTTGCACTGTTCAAATTTGAATTCCACCTTCCGTAGGCCATATCCTGCAAACTATATATCATATTCAATTGATTTCTTTTGCGTCTGAAACTTTGTACAAAATACTTGCTGGTCATGTCCTGTAAACTCAAATTTCAAATACTTTTGACCTGTTTGAATTTAATTTCAATTCAAACTTTATCTCACTATAATTTGAGTTGTAATGCTCTTATTCATTTAATTCTTTTTGCAAATGAACCCTTATGTCATATGCAATCCATTTCACCACTTTTATATTGTTTACAAATCACTTTGACTCCGATTTATATTACATCAAATATATGCTTATAAAGCAATATTCCGTTGGTCATTGACTCTTTCGAGTTCCTTCCTTCACCCTGTAACACTATAGTACTACAAAACCTATATTATATATTAAGCCTATTTATATTGTTGTTGTATAACCTTGCCATATTTGTTTTGTTGTTCTTTTGATTCTTTTGTATGGCATGGTTGTTTATATGGATTCTTTCTTTTGCGATAGATTGCTCGGAGCATCACGAGTAGAATTGTTAGGAATTATGAGTGCAACGATCTTCATCAAACGTATCAGGCAACTTACACTTTGATCATCCTTCATCCTATTTTTTATGCATGTGTGTGTGTATATAGATATAGGGTCGCGCTATTCGTCACCCTGGTTGAGGAATAGTTATTTTTCACCCCCCTCTATTTTACCATCAATGCACCGTAATTTTACGTTCCGTAAGTTTTGTCTTATTTCCGACGTAAAAGAGACCGTAAGAAAATATATAATCATCGTAAAAAATATTTTATGTTATGTAAAATTACAAACGTAAAAACATAGTCTAAAATACACATAAACTACAAATTTTCTTGTCTTATGACCTATATTTTTATTTTTTTTATGTCAAATTTTACGTAGTGAATCAATAGGAATGTAACTATTTGAATTCTAAACGTAATTTAATTATGAGATGATCGTAAGATTACCTCGGATGAAGAATAACTTATTCTGCACCCTGGATGATGAATAGTAACACTATATATATATATCACATTACTATATTATGCATGTGTAGGAATATTATGGTAGTATGATATTGCTATTGAGATTCCACTTAGTATGGCCTTATTGTAGACCGTGGTAGTGTATTCTTGCTATGCTATGTAGACGGGGATTGGTTCGTGTATTCATCGAGATCATGTGAGGATTATATATATAACTAAATCTGTAGTAATTAAGGATTTAATTCACCTCTGGGCGGAAGTGGTATTGCTTGGTGTTGAGGGAAGGCATCGTGGGGTCTTGCACCTTTTCTAAGGCCATGCGCCCATGAGAGTGCACCCTAACCGGAATGTCACCCAGGTTCAAAAAGATCAAACAAACTTAGTGACTAGTATCTTCCATGTGCGGCCACTGGCTATATGGGCTCTGGCTTAGTTGATCAGCTGTTGGAACCCTTGCCTAGACAGTGTCGACAGATGTAGGATATGTAGGTGGGATGTGGTCGTCAGGTGGTTAAGGGAACCTCTTCTGAAAGACTTCGTCTCAATCTTTGGATTGGGTCCGTTGGATAAAGCGTACTAAACTCTGCAGAGTATTAAAACTAATCATGATTAGCCGTGTTCCCGGTTATGGACAAATTTGAGCCACCATGCCATCACAGTTGTTGGATGATCTTGACAAAGGACACTTTAATAAAAATTGAGTGGGAAACTTAATAATTGGGATAGGTTGTAATTGGATTCCCAATTCAACCATGTGTATTTAACTGTAGCAAGACATAATTAAAATTTGCCTATTATACTATGTAGTTATCAGGGAAAAACTAGCTTTCTGCAAAAGAACCACCACAATATCCTCTTGATATACCTTGCATACAGATGTAGGTTTGTTATATCATTCCTTGTGTGACTTGCCAATACATTCAAAGTATTGACCCTTCGTGGCTGCAACGTTTCATGTTGCAGATTTTATACGACGAGTGAGTGATACGATGTAGGGTTGCGATGTCTACATTTGCCTGTGGTGTTGATGGACTTCATGAAGTTTTTATTTGCTTTTTCGATGTATTTTGTTATGAGGTAGCCTTGAGCTACGCAGGTATGTAATATTTAAATTCTGGATCTACGATGTAATATTATGACATGTGGTTTATTCTTGATATTACATCTTGTATTGTGTGTGCTAGCTATTGATCCAAGGACTAGCACAATGAGCATAGAGACATCGAATCTTATCATGTTCAGGTCGTTACAATCCACCATGCTGGCAATAAGCTTAGCAAGCTTATTAGCTTTGTCCTATTTGGCGCTAAAATCCTCCAGCGCTTGCTATTGCACCAGAAAGTATGCATCTGAATGCTCCAGGGACTTCCACAGTCCTTCCACTTCTTGTCGCAGCACATCTGATCGATGTCTTTCATCTTGTAGTTGAGACTCAAGAAACCAAACTGATTTAGACAGTGAGTTTGAATAGCTTGTGCCGGCGGTAGTGGCCAGTAACTTGAACACTAAACCAAGACATGACTTTGGGGTTGTCTCATTGTCTTCAAGATAGTTTTACTTAGATTTTTTATCAGCTTTGTTGGAGACCAACAGTGATGTCTCACTATCCTGAACCTTATCTGCATTACTTCCTTTACCATTGCTTAATAAGGCACTCTTCCCCAATATTCTGTCAGCATTCTAAAAGAAGAAACAAGCAGACACATAACAGGTTTAGCATGTACTAGTATATGAAACTCATTTCGGTGAACCAGTTCATTAGTAAGGTGGATAGGATTAAACTATCAAGTCTTCTATTGCCAAGTAGTACATAATAAAAGAATCAAACAAACATATATCTATGTCCTATAGTCACTGCATTGTCTTGCCAAATCAAAATAAAGACACGGTTCAAATCATATCAGTTCAAGACAAAACAGCACTGAAAGAATACAAAGCATGGGAAACTACACGGCACAACAAGATTTCAAATGGGTACCACGGGTCTACATGTACAACAACACTATTGGCTCTGTTGTGATGCTAGTAATGTACATGATATGAGAAGTCAACTGTATACACAATTGAAATTGAAATCAACAGAGCTATTTATAAGAGCAAACCTGTTAAAGAAACATGTGTAAACATACCTGTTGTGCCATTGGAGTTTCGATTGGATCCTTCACTTTAAAAATAAGTTTGTATGAGTAAATACAGTGATACGAGAGCAAAGCAGTATGAACAATAGCAATGGAATCTTAAATGAGAAAATTTGTTCTTAAGGTTTAAGAACTTCTTCTACATGAACAGAGTACAGTAAGACGCAAGAATATAGTACTTAAAATAGAAAATGAGCTCATAGACCTTACCACATTCTTGGTTCGGGACCAGTACAGAACAAGGCGTTCATAGTCATTGTCCAGTAAATGTGTCTCGGGAGAATGTAAGGGAATTTGATGAGTTTCTTTGCTAGTGAAGTACGTTTTCTTCAAGTAATTCTGATACTGCCACCAAGCATTCTTGAAGATAGCAGAGGTATTAGCACGGGTTACCTCATCCTGAGTTTCCAAATCGGTCCTTCTCTATAGAGAAAAATGGGAAAATTTGCTGTATTATAACCATCATGGAGGTAGAATGTATGGGACAAAGCAAAGTAATTGCCATGAATAACATTACTTACACATAACTCCTGGACAAACACCTGCAACTGGCATTTTCCTTCATCTTTAGTATAATATTTTCATGATGGAATATACGCACATATGATTTAACAACATTAAATGCGATAGATGCTAAACTATGACTAGCTGGTTGTGCTTCCTCCACAGGAATAGGTGTACTAACTGGTGGAGTTGGGGTTCGCCATGGTAGTACTGGCGCTTTCGGCACTAGAGCTGCCTTACTAACTGCTCTTGTTTGGGAGCTCTATGGTAGAGATGGTGTTATGTCAACAGGAACTGGGTTACTATCTGCTGGGGTTGGGATTAGATTGGGTGAAGCTGGTTCTCTGTCCATCGCAGTAGGGGTACAATCCACGAGAGTCTGGGTTATGTGTGGTAGGGCTGGTTCTATGTACAACCGGGGTGCTATCTCCACCAAGAGGTAGCATTGTTTTATTGGAAGACCGTGCTTTTACTCTGCTAGATACTGGCATCACCCGCTCCAATTCAAATGGCTGATAAACAGGAAACATAGTTAAATGTACAAACATTGTATGAGAGAGAGATGCAATAGATAGTGTGGAAAAAATAGGGCATGGAATAGTTGACATGTATATTGTTTAACTAAAATGGATAGCATGACATAATTTCGCATATATGATGTCTATCTAAACTGGATAGCATAGTATAACATAATTCAAAGATATGATGAATAACTAAACAGGATCACATGACATAATTCACATACATGTGTATATGATGTCTAAACTATGCAATGCAAGACACCATATGCATGATATGAGCAGTATAATTGTGCCAAGTTCGAGCATACACCTTGGTGGGGGAATAGGATTGGTCATCTGTCCCTGAATCCATCTCTGGGGAGCTATCAGGACCCAGCAAGAGACCTACTTCGATAGGTAGCACTGTCTACTCCGAAGGCCTTGTTTTCACTCCAGATTTTTTCCATCACCCACTCAAATGGCTGATTCACAGGAAGAGTAGTTTAATGTACAAAAAATGTCGAAAAATGGAAATGTAATGAAGAAAAGGATGGGCAAGATATCATTCAAATATATGATGCCTGGTTAAACAAGATGACATTGCACATTTCACATATATTATGGTTGGCTAAAAGACATGAGACTGCATGATTCCCATATATGATATAGAAACTAAACAGGTGGCATTACAGAACATGTCTAAACTAAGCAGGTGACATATATGATGCCGAAAGTAGGCACCAGAAGGCAACATATGCATGATATGACTAACACCATCATGCCAAGTTAGAGCAAACACCTTGGGGGGGGGGGTAAATAGGAGTGGTCAGCTACGTCTGAATCCGCCTTAGAACTGATATCTTCCTCTGGATTACAATCTGGAGAGGGGGGAGGGTTTGCCATTGAACCCACCATGGAGCGATGTCTGCATGACATTGTATTGCCGTGCAATACTCTTCTCTTTTTCTCTACATGTTCAGCATGACTGTGTACAATATCTGACATGCATATGAAAAAAATATATGGTGAGATTATGTAAGGAGAGCATGCAGAAATCTAGAGTGATGGTAACAACCAGTGGATGGATCCAAACATAATGATAGCAGGCTGATGATTGCTTTAATTTAATAAAAATAGAGATGATGATTGCTTTACTATTTGTTTCCCACCCAAGATGAACAACATAGGCATGCCCTAGGTGAACAAGATATTAGACAGAGATACTATTCATTGCAGCCTCGATATGTGCCCCACAACTAATTTAGAAATCAAGTTTGAACATTAATTTGAACCTGACTTGGAGTCTAAGAGGTGAACAGGATGATAAAGTAGCAGGTAATATGAAGCAATGCATAACATAAGCAGAAACAAAAGAGTGCGACCTCTCTTGTGGACCTGTGTACTCCTCAGGTTCATCTGCTGAGTCGATGATGGTGATGTCGTTGCGTGGGTGCCGGCGATAGGGAAGGAGATCTGAGGCGGCGAAAGACGTTCAGGAGTCGTGATGTCTGGTTTGGTGGATGCTTCTGTCGATGGAGCAGCTCAGGTGAGGTGGACGACGTCGCGGCAGGAGCAGGACAAACCACATAAAGTTTTCTTCAACACCTACCTATAACTGAAGTAATTCTGTAAGGGCTCATTTGGCTTGCATGATTCTAAAAACGCATGGATAGGAAAAACACCGGAATAGGATAGGAATGCACATGGGAAATAGAGCATTTATAAACACATGATTTCTGTCAACTTGGGTGTTTGGTTCACAGGAATTGGAAGAGCAGAGGAATGCAAAGAAACGTGGCCAAAATAAAATAAAACCGTATGAAAGCGTGTACAGTTAGAATGTTATTCTGCCACTAATGCACTTGGTCTTGTTTTCATGCATAGGATTTTGAAAAGTAGGTCCAGGTGGATGTTTTGCTCCATTCTTTTCAACAAAATTCATGAATAATTGAATAGTAGAGTGCCATAGAAAAATTTCCTATTGCTATGTTTTTCCGTTGAACCAAAATAACCCTAATGGATCGACATGAATGTAGAGTAATAAGTGATGTGACAAGTGTACAACCTCTTTGCCGTAGCCGTGTCGACCTCAACATCATTGGGTTGGTCGCTGAAGAAGTTGAGGCAGAGGTGGCTGTCGAAGGTGTGGAGGAAGATCTGAGGAATCTGTAGACGGCGTCCAGGGCGCTACTCCGTCGTGATGGATAGTTCCGTCGTTGGAGCAGCTCTGGTGAGCCGTAAGACGTCTAGGCTGAAGCAGCACAAGACAGACATCATTAATCTCAAGTGGGATTCTAATAGCATCTCCAATAGATGATGTAAAATACATTACCAAAAAGTGATAGATGTAAAATTTACATCACCAAAAACCACCTGACTACAACAGATGAGGTAAAAACTGTTGACTTTGACCTTAACTGTCAAAACTGATATTTACTGTGGAATCTGAATGTTACTGTCGAAACTAAACATAATGGTAGCAGAGAGGCACTTCACATGTAGTTTAGGAAGGGCGTGCAGTTCATCTTCAACCTGCACCCCCCTGAGCCGCCAGCCACCACCGGCCAAACTGCCAGGCCCCGCCGCCCGCGGTCGGTGGTGCTCCCGTGCCGCCTCACCGCCCTGAAACCACTCCCCACCGCCGATCCGCCGCCGCCCCGGCCAGCCCTCTAACCCCCCCCCCCCCCCGCGCCGAGCTTTTTCTCTGGCGATCCCCATGCCACCGCCCCACCACCACGCCCCCACTGTTGGTGTCAAAACCGGCGGATCTTGGGTAGGGGTCCCGAACTGTGCGTCTAGGATCAATGATAACATGAGACAGGGGACACGATGTTTTACCCAGGTTCGGGCCCTCTATGGAGGTAATACCCTATGTCCTGCTTGATTGATCTTGATGAAGATGAGTGTTACAAGAGTTGATCTACCACGAGATCGTAATGACTAAACCCTAGAAGTCTAGTCTGGCTATGATTATGAGGATTCATCCTATCTACGGACCTAGCCCTCCGGTTTATATAGACATGGGAGGGATCTAGGGTTACACAAGGTCGGTTACAGAGAAAGGAATCTTCATAGTTGGTCGCCAAGCTTGCCTTCCACGCCAAGGAGAGTCCTATCCGGACATGGGTAGAGTCTTCGGTCTTGTATCCTTACGGCCCATCAGTCCGGCCCATATCTAATAGATCGGACAACTGAGGACCCCTTAGTCCAGGACACCCTCAGTAGCCCCTGAACCAGGCTTCAATGACGATGTGTCCGGCGCGCGAATTGTCTTTGGCATTGCAAGGAAGGTTCTACTTTCTGAATACTCTAGGATAGTCTTCGGATAAAACTAAGGTGTCCAAATCTGCAACACAAGTACCACACACAACCGCAAGGAATATAATATTTTACGAGTCCCATCTGCTGACAACTTTTTGCAAGATGACATCACGTCTGTTTGGTCACTATATCGAACCGTTTTTGCCCGCCGTTCCGCGCTTCGAGATGTGGTTTCCATTGACACGTCTTGTCAAAGCAGAGGTCGTGTCCCCTTATTGCAGGATTTGCATCAATGCGGGCGTGGGTAACCCAACTGTGCCGTTTACATAGCCCTTGGGAATAGGCGAGTTTTAGAGCGAGTGGGGAGGCGTTCGATATTCACTGCCTTTATAAGGGGATAAGGATTCCCCCTTCTTCTCCCACGCCTTCTCTCTTCCTCTGCCCTTCCACTCTTGAGCTCCAGCGCCCAGGTTCCCATCTTCTTCCCACTCGAGCAAGCACTCAACCATATCTGCATCCGGTGGTCAAGGCAAGTGGATGGTCTCCTCCGTCAAGGAGAAGGACATTACTGAGCTTCGGGCGGCCAGGTACCTGGCGAAGGAAATCGCCCACCGTCTTCCATCCCAGGGGCAAGTCGTCCCCACACCGAAGCCGAATGAGAGGGTGGTATTCATCCCCCATTTCTTCCCCGGGCTAGGTTTCCACTCCACCCTTTCGTCCGCGGGCTAATGTACTATTACAGGATAGACTTCCATGATCTATCCCCGAACTCTTGCCTCAATATCTCGGTGTTCATCGTCGTGTGTGAGGCCTTCCTCCGCATTCAACCCCAATTCGGGCTGTGGCTCAAGGTCTTCAACGTGAAACCGAAGGTGGTGGATGGCCAGCACGCGGAGTGCGGAGGCGCCATGGTGAGTAAGCTGACCAATGTCTCTTGGCCGAAAGGCACTTTCGTGGAGACTGTCAAGGAATGGCACAAAAATGGTTCTACATCACAGAACCCCGCGGCACAAACTGGGCGCAGCTGCCGAATTCAACTCTGGCAGTCCAACACGGCTCACCTCCTGGGTTGAGAAGAGCCCGAATTGGTCTTCGTCAGATGAGCTGATAGCGCTGCATACGCGCGTCCAAAGCATGGTGGACAAATATATCAAGCTCATCGACGTAGTCCAGGTGATGCTAGTTCGCCGGATTCTCCCGTGCCAAAGCCGAAGCCGTCCTCTATGGGAGTTCAATCGGAAGAAGCACCATACCCTAAAGAGGCTCTTCGAAACCACTCACGAAGACCTTGGAAGTTGCTCTTCAAGGGCAACGAGACACCGTCGGCCACAGATTCGGACCGCGGGCACGACATTAACCACCTCGCCAACGAGGTATGTTATTTTTAACGCATCCCCTACTTGCTTGTTTCAAGGATGATGTCTAAGCTTTTATTATCATTGCTTCTTCAGGACTGGATGGAGAGGGCGAAGCAGATCCGGTGTCCGGCTCCGCTGCCCGAGGAACTAGACATCCCGCGCCTAGCGAAGGTGCTGGTACCGGCGCCCTATACGGCGCCGGAGAAGAAGGCCAAGGGGGTCCGGAGTGGCCCCCGCCGCATGGGCACTTCGAACGTGATGTCCGAAGACAAGACCCGCTCCTCCACCGCCAAAGACGACGACGAGGAGGAGGAGGAGGAGGAGAGAAACTCTCCCCCTGATAGGGGGAGGAAGAAGAGGGCGGCTTCCACAAATATGGAGGTGGAGGCGCCCAAGAAGGGGAAAGGCCCTCTCGCGGACAACTCTGCGTGGGACGTCGACAGCAGTCTGGAGAGGCACCCCCGGAACAAGCCCTTGGCCGCATTGTGAGTACTAGGAACCCGCGCACCTTCATTTATCCAGCCTCTCCACCTTATGGTATTTTATATGACCGATCATGTTATTGCAGTCCGGCCCACAACAGCTCCCAGCGATCCTCATCAAGAGGCTCATTGGACTCAAAGGAGATGGCCAGCGAGACACCGCCGACCGCTTACTCTCCCAAGGCCAAGGGAGACGACGATGTGTTGTCCCAAAGGACTCTCCCAGGCTGGGGGAGGCTCAGGAGGCGCCAGGAGGCGAGGCCTCCGTCGCTGGACACCAGGGGGAGCCAATCCCCATGGAGACTGGTGGTGAGGGCCGTATTCATTTCGGCCCTCAGTCGGATTCGATTTCGGAGACCGATACGGCTCCGGAATCTGGCACGCAACCTCCTTCGAAATAAGGGGGTATACCTATTCCGCTGGTGACCCCTGTCCAACCAGGGGCACTGGATAATCTGCTGGAAGTGCTGCGAGGCGCTTCCATCGTAGATGAGCATCGTGTTCTTATGGGCACGGTAATTGAAAAGGTTCAGTCCGCCAAGAGCGGACTCACCGAAGCCTGCAGCAGCCTGCTGATAGGTTTTGAGGTAAGCGACGCAAAAAAAGAGAGAATGCCAATATAGAGAGTAGCCCATGAGACACTGCCCGGTGTTCGGAAAGAAAAAGCCGGACAGTGGATCAATCCTTTATTGCAGGAAACTAACTGAATGTGTTTGAAATGAATACGCACACATCGCTGTTGGCTGCAGCGTCGCATACTGCCGAGGTCTCCGGACTAAAGCAGAGACTGGAGCAGGCCGAGGAGGAGCTCGGCCAGGTGAGGAGGCAGCTCCAAGAAAAAACAAGGTATGTGATAACCCGTTAGTTATTTGAAAAAAAAAGTAAAATGATATGTATTGACCGAAGTGTCATTATATCTATAGAAGCGACGACCGAGGTCGAGGCCCTAAGGAAGGCCCTGGCCGAAGCCGAGGGGAAGGCTGTCAAGGACCAGGCCGCCCGTAAGAAGCTCAAGGCCCGGGTCAACGAGGTCCAGCAAGAGCTCCAAGATGCTGTAAAGAAGTATGAGGCCTTGGAGGGAGATGTTTTGGCTCGAGAGGCCAAACTCTCAAAGGCTCGCCAAAGCGCGGAAGCTGCCCTAGTTGAAGCCCAGGTGCCCTCCAGGAGATCTAGGAGGCTAAGAAGATCGCAGCGGGTAAGGCATTTAGTATGCAAAGCAAGCATGTGAAGAAGAAATATCTCCTACTAACCCGGATTCAGAGTTCTCCAGGGGCATTTGCAGACATGCCGCGTAGTGTGTCCGACGCCGCGGAGTTCTTCCGAGCCGAAGAAGGAAGCTCGGTGAAGAAGTTGTTCTGGTTGCAGTATCTTGCACCAGAGCATCCCGTGCCCTTCACCGATCAGCTGAAACAGCTGGTGGAGCTGCATAGGGTGGCCGAACTAGCTATGAAGGATTTGATAATCCGGTTGTGGCCAACCGAAGCTATGCCCGACAGCTACTTCGGACTCATGAAGCGGCTGGTGAACACCTGTCCTCGGCTGGACGTCGTCAAGCGATCGGCCTGTAGTGAAGGTGCGCGCATGGCCTTCGCCCGCTGCAAGATGTCGTGGGCGAAGATGGACGCTGTCGAGCTGACCAAGGGGCCGCCAGAGGGCAAGGAGCACCGCACACATGAGTGCTATTTTGCAGATGTCCTAGAGGGGTCTCGCATTGTAGCAACGCAGTGTGGGCAAGACATTATTTTTGAATGAATACATTCATGTTGTCTTTGCCTTGTATGATGAAACAAAACTTTTATGTAATATAATGCTTCAAAAAAATTCTCCTCCTGTGCGGCCGTTTTATGTGAAATCTGAGAGTTGGCTAGTCGTCGACTTCTGCCCCCATGTAGGAAATACGAGGGTGTTTGGGATGTAATCTAAACACTCTTGATCCAATTGTTTGGTCCTTGAAGGAGGTATTTGGCGCGATGAACCAGGCAATCGGACTATGCGGCTTCAGCACTCTCACTTAGCCATAGGAGTTCGACAACAGAAATATATGCGTAGCCCCTAGTATCCGGACTAGGATGCTGCAAACACTTGATCGGGTAAGTACCAATCCCTCGCGTAATGCGGAAAAAATCTCTAAGGATTTGAGACCTCCGAAGAGCTGACCGACTCTCGCCGCATCATGACACAGTTTTCGGCTTTCTCTACTGAGGTGCTCACTTGGGTAAACCAAGGCACAATCGTAGTAGTTCTCCCTTTACTACCCTAGCCGATATAGCGGAACGTAAGGTAGCAAGCACAGGAGCCGGGCAACCCAACTATTGATCAAAGACATGATTCGGAGCCAATGCATATAGTGCTAAATTCGGGGTGCCGAACTGTACTGTAAAAGTGTTCAGACTTTTGTTTCCATGTTGTGGGGCGCTATGAAGGCCCTGGCAAATTGAAACGCACCCGAGTGTACAGGTGTTATCTAATATAATTACCAGAAAGGAAAAGGCAAAAATAAATAAAAAGGAAGAACCAGTGGTAAGCTAGAGCCGTGAAAATTTGGGCCGCAAACTGTTTCTATTATAATTTCATTGGTGCATTAAAGCACATTTATACAAGTAGTGCAATAAGCAGAAAGGCTATTTACTATGCCTTCACCAAGAGAGAGCTGCGTATGGGTCCTGGAGATAGGTAAAGGGATCATTAAAGAGACCACCTAAGAGTTTACCAGTACGTACATGCTTCTTGTTGTCTTGGTGTTTTTATCCTTCGAAAAGAATCGATGGTCAAGCCGCCAGGAAAGGCCTGTAAAAAAGGAAAAACAAAAGAAAAAAGGGAAATAGTGAAAGTATGAGTGTCCGGAGTGGTCGAGCCGTATTGCGGATCACAAGCTGATTATACCTCCATCCGGGTCCATGGTATGTTTAGTGCGTAATTATGTACGTGCGGTACGATGGCCGCCACTTGGTCAGGACGGGGCTGGAGGCCAAATTGCTAGTCAAGATCCTGACGAGCCGAGCTGTCCGTCTGCGGGATGGTTCGGACTCTCTTAATAGTGTCTGAGGGGTCGGCCACCGAATTGAGGTTCTGCTTGACAAGGCCACCATGTACCTCTGCCGCTAAGGCAGCAGTGTGCTCCTCGGTGCGGAGGGAGCGTTCCGTGTTTCCATTGACTATTATGACGCCACGCGGTCCGGGCATCTTGAGCTTGAGATAAGCGTAGTGTGGCATCGCATTGAATCGAGCAAATGTGGTTCATCCGAGCAGTGCGTGGTAGCCGCCGCGAAAGGGGACGATATCGAAGATTAACTCACTTCAGAAGTGGTCCGGAGACCCGAAGACAACCTCTAGTGTGATTGAGCCCGTGCAGCGGGCTTCTACGCCCGGTATGACTCCTTTAAAGGTAGTCTTTATGGGCTTGATCTGCGATGGATTAATGCCCATTTTGCGCATGGTATCTTGATAGAGCAAGTTGAGTCTACTGCCACTGTCCATCAGGACTCGCATTAGGTGGAACCCATCAATTATTGGGTCCAGGACCAGTGCGGCTGAAGCGCCTTGAAGGATACTGGTCGGATGATCCCGGCGATCAAAAGTGATCGGGCATGACGACCATGGATTAAATTTTGGGGTGACTGGCTCTATCGCGTAGATGTCCCTGAGCACGCGCTTGCGCTCCCTCTTGGGGATGTGGGTAGCGTATATCATGTTTACCGTTTTGACCTCAGGAGGGAATTTCTTCTGTCCTCCTGTGCTCGGCGGCCGGGGCTCCTCGTCGTCATCTTCGCTTTGCGATCCCTTATCCTTGTTTTCGGCATTTAACTGCCGTCCTGTTTAAAAACCAAACAATCTCTATTGGTATGATTGGGTGGTTTGTGTGGGGTGCCATGAATCTGGCATGGACGATCAAGTATGCGGTCCAGGCTGGATGGGCCAGAATTGTTCTTTTTGAACGGCTTCTTCCGCTGACCAGGCTTAGAGCCACTGAATCCGGCATTGACCACCGTATCCTCGGTGTTGTCATTTTTATTTCAATGCTTGTACCTGTTGTGTCGAGACTTGTCGTTGCTATTTTTAGCTTCAGGGGTGCTGGCGTTGCTTGCATTGTATTTGCTACAGGCCAGCCAACTATCCTCGCCCTCGCAAAAGAGGGTCATGAGTGACATGAGGGCCGCCATGGACTTTGGCTTCTCTTGGCCGAGCACTACAAAAAAATACACATCCGTGACATTTTGGGCCGAACGAAAAAAAATTCTGTCATACATATGACACTTCTATGTCGATAATTGTGACAAAACCTGGTATCATCATAGATGTGGTGGGCTCCTACTTCTATGACAAAAAATCATGACAGAAAATGGGCTTTTCATCCTGGGCGGGCCGGAGACGCAGCTGCATGACATTCTTTGGGCCGTCCATGACGGAAAAAACCGTGGTAGAAGCGAGGGCGAGGAAAATTTCGGGGAGTTCCCGGTTACGGTGGGAGGTCGGGGGCCGAGCGATGCGCATTTCTCTCGTACATGTACGCACGTGTGTGCGAGGCATTGGCTCTAACTGAACCCGAGCGAGGCGTTGGGCTCTAACTAAACCCGAGCAATTGCACTGCAGGCTACGCGTTACTGAACCCGAGCGATCGGTCGATGGCTGTTAACTGAACCCGATCGAGCAATTCCTTCGCTACTGCTGCTAACTGAAGCCGATCGATGCTGCCTCTGGGATGAACAGTGAGCGTTGCGAGGGGGTTTGGATGAACAGTGAGCGGTGGCGTTGCCTCTGGATGAACAGGACCTCGTGGTGTGGTGGAGGGCTGGATGAACATTAGACGGTGGAGGGGTGCCCGTGGAGGGGTGGTTGAACAGGACCCCGTGGTGTGGAGGGCTGGATGAACAGTAGACGGTGGAGGGGTGCCTATGGAGGGGTGGTTGAACAGTAGCCGATGGAGTAGCGCGCGGTGGAGGCTGGATGAACAGGAGCCCATGGAGGCTGGAGGAGGTCGACGGTAGCCCGTGGAGGCTGGAGGAGGTCGACGGTGGAGATGAACAGTATCCCATGGAGTCCCGTTTTGCGGTACGCCACACCCCTCCCGATGAACAGGACCCCCATTTCGACCGTAGGAGGTCCGTTTCGTCCGTTTTGCGGTACGCCACACCCCTCCCGATCAACAGGACCTCCGTTTCGACCGTAGGAGGTCTGTTTCCTCCGTTTTGCGGTACGCCAGACCCCTCCCGATCAACAGGACCCCGTTCCGAACGTAGGAGGTCCGTTTCCTCCATTGTGCGGTACGCCAGGCCTCGTTTCCATCGCCTGTTCCGTCCAAGCCATCCCGATGAACACGACCACGCATTCCGTTCCGACCCAGCCGGTTGGCTCCCACGCGTTCTGTTGCCTCCCCATGAACACGACGCATTCCGTTGCCTCCCCATGAACACGACGCATTCCGTTGCCTCCCCATGAACACGACGACGACGTTGTTTCTCTGTTCCGACCCAGCCATGTACACGAGCCCTGGCTGTACGTATGTGCGAGTAGGCGTTCGAGACCCCGCCCGTATGTACACATACGTGGCCGTATTTTCTTTCTTGCACCCTAGCCGCTGTACGTACGTGTACATGCTACGTGCGCGCCTCTACTACGACACGAACGCGCCTCTACTATGACATATGCGCGCCTCTACATCCACCAGCATATATGTACGTACACGTTCGCGACCAGAATGACAACGCTACGTACGCTTCAACCAGGTGAGTCCCGACTGTCAGGCACTTCCTTGCCTGCGAAGATGTAGCTGGTGGGTCCCAGCAGTCAGGGGGGCAAATCGTTTTTTGTTGCCCAGACGCACTTCCTTGCGTGCGAAGATGTAGCTGGTGGGTCCCAGCAGTCAGGGGCAAACGTTTTTTTCGCGAAATATGGTGGCTCGTCCGGTGGATCCCCGCTGTCAAGTGGAGGAATAATTATTTTGCATGTAATAAGGAGGCACTTCCTTGCTGCGGCCGTGGACCCAGCTGCCAGCCTCTCCACGTACAGTCCATGTCCGATGGAAGCCGTCCCTTGACCACGTTGACCACGCCGCGCCGAGAGCACCAGGGCGTTGGACGACGGCGAGGCCTAGGAAGGGGATGACACGGAGCCGGGGAAGATGCGGCAGTGGATGCCCACACGTAGAGGAGTACGAGGGTTCACTGGTTCGCCGCGGTGTGAGGCTGCCGTCCCCGCAGAATAATAGGGGGTGTGGGTGAGTAGAGGGATGGCCTGGCCAGCGGTGGGAGTAGTAGGGGGCGGTGAGGCCTCCGCCGCATCGCAGCCGGCCACGAGAGGCAGGAGCACGAGGCACGACAGACGCTGGTTTGGGCGGCTGGAGCAAGAAGGCCAGAGGTTGAAGAAGCACTACGGCCGTTGGATGGACATCGTACGGTCACTGGAACTAGAATCGTGCATATTGACTAAGTTGACAAAGCACTCCGTCCCCGTCAACTTAGTGGGTCCCAGCTAACAGGGGGAGTATTCAGTTTTTTTGTGCGTAATAAGGACGCACTTCCTTGCGTGCGAAGATATAGCTGGTGGGTCCGAGCTGTCAGCGGCGGTAACGTTTTTTTTGCGAAATACAGAGGCCCTTTCGGTGGGTCCTTGATGTTAGGTGGAGGAATCATTATTTTGCGCGTAATAAGGAGGCATTTCCTTGCATGCGACCGTGGACCCAGCTGTCGGCCTCTCCACGTACTGTCCACTTCAGATGCATACTAACAAGTTCACACACAAATACAATAGAAAAGGTAAACATTCATATCAACATTCACTATCAACAACTCAAAAGATTCGTATATACACAAGCTCATCATATCTATGCATCCAAATGATTGATAGATCACACGACAATATTCATACATAATTCACAAAAAGATTCAGATATACACATGTTCAGTATGTTTATGCATCCAAATGATTGATATCACAACCAATATGATCCATGGACGAACTTTAATTACCTAGGGTACAGACTGGTAAATGGTGTTCAATCGGAGGCACTTCTTGCTAAAATTAGTTCTTGTACGAGTAAACTTTCGAGTACATAAGAGGCAGCACAGACAATCTGAACTTTGCTTGTAGGTTTATCCTCAAATAGTGGCCTCGTGCCGAGGGAGGTTTGAGGAACTTGGCCACTACTTTCATCCAACTACTTTACTGGCTCATCTTGGTCCTGTATCTCGCCAAAATTCTACATTGCAGACGAGAAAGGAGGCGGTTGAGAAAATGAACCACCCAAATTTTTTGTGCAGTTCAACTGAAATGGAGCATCCTTGGCATGCAGACTGATTAAGTGCCAGATGAATATACGCATCAACCAACTTGTCTGGAATCTTTAGACTCCATGCAATATAGTTCGCTACCATATGTGCCGATAACCAAAAGGCACAAGTTGGGACCAAAGATTGGTCTGCATTTTTCTAGGCTATGCACCAAGCAATATTTTTGGCGTTCACTCTCCTAATACTTGGAGTTTGACAATTTGTTGACGCCGGTTGATACTCGAATGAATATAGGTACTTCTTGTCAACATCGATGCTTGTCTGAGTGAACTTTGGAGTACATAGCAACAGCATAAGTACCTGTCCATCTGATCATTTTGTGCAGTTCTACTGAAATCACCCGATGTAATGATTTGCCTGTGAGTTCAGGCTCCAAATTACTCCTTTATGAAATCGGCAAACAGTAGCACAATACTAAATTACGAATACATATGACAGGCACAATAATCAGGATAAATACCAGTACCAACCTTTGTGAGGTAGCATATCAATTACTACTATTTCCTTTGACTGGAAGCCGAGATAAGCCAAGCATCTAATAGCAAAGGAAGAAAGCAAGCGGAGATTAGCGACTGACAGGAAAGGATGGAGGCTGTCGAGGCAATGAAGCACCCAAAGTTTTTGTGCAGTTCCACCAAAATCGAGCATCCCTGTTGGCACATATATTGAGAGAGTGAGATTATTGTAATAGTGGGACTAGTTGATGAAAAATACACTAACAAATAAAAGCACCCTCATTATCTTAATGGGTAAAGTTAGCAACATAGTAGTCTTGCTTAAAGAGAGGTATTAGTTTATTTAATCAATGCCAATTAGCTCAACTCAACACTCAAAGCATTGCCATTTATCATAGGTTGCAAAACTTTAACGTGCAAAGATAAAGGAGTTTCTCATGACAGTATCACGATACAAATAGAGATGACAGCAAACTAATATGGATGAAGGCCTTAGGCCCGCACCAACCTGAGAAAAAAGCTTATTCATGTAGTCCCATAAGAGATGATAATGCACTCACTGGAATCACACAATAGTATATATTTTTGTGCACTTCAAATGTATGGTTGAAATCACTCTTGTTTACCAGTGCTGAGATTATATCGAAAGATTATCAAGATCTTCCAGCAGAGTTAAAGCACTGGCTGGGATACAGTTCATTGTATTGTCTTGTGTAGTTCCACTAAAATGTATGATTGGCACAACATGATCCCTGTTTGCACAAGTAGGAACAAGGTGAAACCTTCATTAGCTTAGTGAGAAATTATAGGAAGACATTAGCATATTACTCAAACAGTAGCATCAAATTCATGATGGACAATACGCAAAACATTGCCTCATTGAACCAATGGCAATAAATTGACATGCAAAACAATAACACTATTATGTCATGACACTAATAATATTCCCTCCCTGCTCCACCACATGATTCACCTCCATAGACAAACATACACACGTACATGATTTAGCATAGGGTCCTACTAAAGATTTGTTTAACTCCAACAGGAAAATTAGGTAGTAATAAATTAGTGGTACTTAAGTACTCCTAATTAATTAAGTGAGACAGCAGAAGTGGAAGGTCTCCCTGGAGGATCGTCTCACATGTAAGGTAGTCGTTGCCGGAGCCCTTGAATGGCCTCGACTGAGGCCTCTGGCTTCAGCAAGATCGCCTTGGCACTATTTATTCTTCTTCTTCCTCCTCTTCATGCTCTGTTTCTCTTTCTCCTCACCAGTTGGTGAAACCAAGTACATGATTGGCCTTCTAATTCAGAATTAGTTTTGTCCGTGAGGGAGTACAAGTGTACTAGGAAAAAACAACATTATTTTCTCATGGCAGTCGGAAAATAGAGATGAACACATGCATTAAATATCATTCTTACCTAAAGGAAGGTTATGGCGCAAATATGGATGATGAGGATTGGACCATAGATCTCCCTTTGTGCAGTTCCACCAAAATGAACCAACTGTTCCATTCTGACATTCCAGTTAAACAACACAAAAGTCACTTCTTTTAAGAAGAGTTTTGTGCAGTGCACCAAAAGGTCACAACAACAACCAAGTGAATTGGATATCCCTGTTTGCACAAAAAGGCACAGAGGAAACAATCAGAGTCTCAAACAATTACAGGCAAAAACATTTGGCTAAACTTGTCATGGCTTATAATAGTGGCATGGCTTCATTTTTACCAGGGACATTAGATTAAGAACAGCTAAGGCCGCGTTCGGTTCACAGGTTTGGTGCAGGATTTTCGTAGGAACACAATTCCTATGGTATTCTTTCCCTTCCAACCGTTTGGAACACGGGAAAGGTGAATAGTGTTCCATAGGAAAGCTGGTCTGCTAGTACTGATTTCATAGGATTAGAAACATCCACGCGCTGCTCATTTTTTGGGTGGAAGACCGAGGCAGGCGCTCGCTGCCATGCGTTAGACAAGTTGCTGTGTTGTGTTGCCGGAATAAAAAATCAACCTATGTGTGGTACGTGAGGTGAGGTCAAGAGTAGTCACTGTGCAGCTGAATAAACAAATAGCATCTCATTCTGCCAAGCATGCTACTCTAAGAAAACAAATCTGTACATTTCGTAGTCCATCCGAACACATTCTCTTGGGACTTTCCTCCGGTTCGCTGTTCCATAGTTTTATACCTACATTCCTTTCCTATTCCTCTATTTTCATCAAGACCTATGTTTTCTGCCCCTTTATTCCGAACGGAGCCTAAATATTTGGTATAAGGGCATGGGACAGTGGGTGCACCAGCAGTCCAACACCATGTACGTAAATAGGGGCATAAAGTGGTGATTCATAGTTTGTTGCCCCGAGAAACAAACATCCAAGAAACATATCTGGGTTGGTCCCATTTTTGTTCACTCTAGCGACCTACTCCTATGTGTGGATAGCAAATCTAGTCCTGGTCATACCACTGTGTACATCGTTACCCCTATATTTCCTTTTTGGACTAAGAGACCGGTTGGATGACCAGTCTGTACTACTTTCACCCCCTTTCCTTCCTGTTTGTACCAAGTCCGATGTACATACTAAACTCCCCCACCCCCACTTTATTTCTTGTTTGAACCAAGTACTCCCTCTATCCAGAATTACTTTTCATCAAAATGGATGTGTCTAGAACTAAAATACATCTAGATACATCCATTTCAATGACAAGTATTTTCGGATGGAGGGAGTACAAGATTCGACTCCATGAAGTAGCTTTACCTCTAACAATAGAAAAAAAATATGTGACGTTGGACCATCCGATCGAGAGGGGCTGAGAGGTAGAAAATGATGCACATGCAGCGACGTAGTGAGCTGGGGAAGTAGAGCTAAGGCAGTTTCGAACGAAGATATACCTGAAGGTTGTCGGGAAGTGGATAGGTGGGCGGCGGGAGGCCGGATCCGCCCACAGGCAACGACGAAGGGATCGGAGGACCTCCCGCGCCAGCGCTCGGCCAGAGATAATGGTACGGCCGGCAGTGGGTCTCCTCCCTCGCTGTCAACGATGGCCTAAACGCTGCCCCTCCTCCCCTTCACCGGCGGAGGGGGATACGTCCGAATCTATAACCAGCGGTGAGGATAGAAAGCTAGTGTTTTTGAAGGGAGAAAGACAGTGTTACTACCCCTATCTTGTTTAGATCTGGAGAGGATGAGAGTGTGTGAATAGAGCAACCCTAGCAAGCAAGCGTGGAGGCTCTGGCCTATATATACGTAGTGGGGTAGTTTTCCTTTTTCACTCCATCAAAACAATCGTTTAAAATTGTGTACTACTACATGCCAGGTCGCGGTTTTTTTAGTTGTTGATTGTTTTTTGAGATAGCTACCCGCTTGTTCCAAGTGGTGTTACGGTGTGCCATGTCGCACTTTGTATCGTTCAAGTCTGGTACTACAAGTCCCTCCATTAAATGAACAACCACCCACTCGTAAAAATTGTGAACAAGCCCACGGCTAAAATTAGCGGAAACATGGGTTGCCCCAACATGCATTATTATTTATATTTTCTACTCCCTTCATTCCTAAATATAAGTCTTTTTTATTAGCCACACCTAAGACAAGAATTTTTTTATTAGCAGTGAACCCCACATGTCATAGACACAAAAACTGTGGCAAGATTCCCTTAGGCAAGCCAAAGTGTGTCTAACAATTTGAGCAACTCAGGTTAGGCAAGTGTGGCAAGTGTGGGAAAAATAATGTGGCAACATAAGACAAACGTAGTCACAATCCAAACAACCCTGTAATTTTTTGTGACATGCATGAAAATTTGGTTAGTTAAATTTATAGTCAAAATTTGGCAAGGTGCATCAAATCAACACATGCAAGTATCGAAAGGAAAGTCACGGCATGCATGCATGCGTTGTACTCCCTCCGTTTCCAAATGTAAGTCTTTTTAGAGATTGCAACAAGTGATGACATACGAAGCAGAATATGTCTACTCCTACATAAGAAGTAGCCCATTTGAAATGTGTAAAAAGACTTATATCGAGTGCAGTGCTTTGATGTGTCGCGTCAACTCGTACAAGACCGAGAAATTTGATTACTACAACTCCCTCTCCCTCGCGGACTGAGCTCCGGTGCCTTAACTGCACCTGCCTTTGGCTGCATGACAGGAGGGCCAACCACCTGTTGGGCCCACCTGTCATAGACGCAAAGGCAGGAGCAGTAAGTAGAAGCTTTCGCTACACGCTATCCCTCCCGCACGAGGTGGATGGACATGCAGTAGTGGATTCGATACTGTAGAAGTAGGAGTAACATCATTGTTCGTCTTCTTGAAGAGGCAAAGAGCAAAGCGCAACCCGAACGTGGCAGTTGCAAACGCTCGCATGGTGCGGTTCCTTGGAGTACTAGCCAGGCTCTTGCATGAGACAAAATTTTTATTGTTTAACAATTAAACTCCATTATCCATTGGTTGATACTAATTCTGCATAGGTCCACGCGCTTAGCACTGTTTCCTCCTGGGGTCACCAATGTTTATTTGCTAATTAATAGCATTGCATGCAATGAACTAGCCATTGCAAGTCATTAAAATCATGCACACCTCTCATCTCTTATTGGTTGATATGTCAAGAAATAAGAAACAAGGTAGAAGTTAATTGTAACACCTCGGATATGATTTACCTAATATGTAATCCAACTCTTGTCGTTTCCGGCGTAAGTTATTTTATTTTCTCGGGTTCGGGTTTTTGTCTCCGTGTGTTGTTGTTGTTGTTGTTGTAGTTGTTGTCATGCATCTCATATCATGTCATCATGTGCATTGCATTTGCATACGTGTTCATCTCAAGCATCCGGCATTTTCCCCGTTGTCCGTTTTGCATTCCGGCGCTCCGTTCTCCTCCAGTGGTCATTTCTACCTTTCTTTCGTGTGTGGGGGTTAAACATCTCCGGACTGGGCCGAGACTTGCCAAGCGGCCTTGGTTTACTACCGGTAGACCGCCTGTCAAGTTTCGTACCATTTGGACTTCGTTTGATACTCCAACGGTTAACCGAGGGACCGAAAAGGCCTCGTGTGTGTTGCAGCCCAACACCCCTCCATTTTGACCCAAAAACCACCTAAACCCTCTCCATCATCTAGAGCGTTCGATCACGATCGCGTGGCCGAAAACCGCACCTCATTTGGACTCTCCTAGCTCCCTCTATGCCTATATATAGCCCCCCTCCGAAATCCATGGGTCCTTCTTCCCCAAACCCTAGATCCATCTCCACCCGCCGCCGCCGGACGAAATCCCCGCGGTCCGGACATTGTCCGCCGCTGCCGCCGACCTACCGGGGCGCACCACGTGGCATCGGGCGCCCCACATCGCTGCCAATTCCGCACGGGCCCGCTCGGCCCGTGGCCGGCCCCTGCGGCCCGGGATCCCTCCATCGCCACCCGGGTCTTCTCCTACCTCCGCCGCCTCTCTCCTCGCGCCCGAGCCACCTCGCCGGCCGGAGCCTCCTCGCCGCCCCTTGCCCCTACGCCGGCGGCCGAGCCGCCGCACCTGCGCCGGGCCGCCGCACCGACGCCGGCCACCACCACCACACTCCGTCGTCGCCCCGCGCCTTTCTCCCCCACGGTGGCGTTTTCCCTGGCGAGAAGTCTGGCCACCAGCGTTCCCCCGGCGATCCTCGAAATCCGCGCGTGAACAGTGGATCTCAGATCTAAAATCTGGACGGTTGACTTTCCTCCCGAAACCCTAATAATTTGCGTTTTTCATCATGCTATATCTCCGCGTCCATAGCTCCGTTTTGGGCACATAGCATATCAAAATGTTCGTCTCAGAGAGCACATCATTTCATCTGATTGCAGCATTTTCATTTGAGTTCATCTTGATGCCCGAAATGCTGTTGGAAGAGTGCTATTTGAGATAATTGTCAGATCTGCTGCTCCAAATAGCTATTTGTCATTTTTGCCATGATTATTGTGTGCATGATATGCCGCAGAGCTCTACATATGTTTTGTTATATGCTTTGTCATCTTTCCATAGGTGCCATCCATGTATTTTTGTGATGTGTGTGGTGACTAGCACAAGCTTGCAAAGTGGTGCATTCGTTAATGCTGATTTCAGGGACTTAGCAATTCCACTAAGTCCTTGGACTGTTTTATCAATATGTCATATGTTCATGTTGTTTCCTAGTGATCCGTGCCTCTTTTGAGGATGATCAGTAAGGATGATTTGTTAGAATTGTAGTGCCCCCTATCCATCCATGGCTTTGTTTGCAATTATGGAGCACCCTAGCTTGAGTCAATCGAGCTCTACTTTTGCTATTTCGTGAATCTGGGCAGATTGTCTACTTGTTAGCGATTTTGCCGAGGATGTTGTAGTTGATCCGTGCATGCTATGTTATTGTTTTTGCCATGGCTAGCTTGAATAATGTGTATTATTGATGGGTGTATGCTTAGATTGTCATGACATGCTCTGTAGTGAGTGCATCGAGCTCGTAAACATGCCTACTTGATATCTGATTTGCATGCTCCAGTTTTTCTCGAAGTCTGTGATCTGTTTAAGTTTTTGCCATGTTCACATGCTTGCAATTGTATTTCCTAATCCCTTTTGGCTCAAGGTCACTAAGGGACTTTTGTTAAGCTGTTTGAGTAGCTCCATGCCATGCTTTACTTTGCCATGTTCAGGCCCTGTAGCATATAGTTTTCATGCTCCAAAGTGTGCTACCTGATCTGAAATTCCAGACAAGTGTTAATTTCACTGTCTGAGATCTGTTTACCAATTGCAATTTTGCCATGCTTGTTTGAACCTATTAATGGATGAATTGGCCGTAGCTCAGTGTTCATATTTTGTTAAGCTTCATGAATGGATCCCTGCCATGTACTTTGTTGCCATGTTTGGGTGCTATAGCATGTTTAACTTGTTGCATTTAGATGGCTACTTGCTGTATATCGCAGACCGGTGCCATATTTGAATTGCTTGCCATTTCCAAACCGTGCCTCCGATTCCGGCGTTCTTTATATCGTTTTGAAGCGAAATCATCTCACCTTTCCAGTGGCACACTTGGATTTCCAAGTTGAGGCCAGGTTCATTCATTCCTTGTCAAATCTTGCATTTGCATCACATATCGCATCCCGCATAACATACCATGTTTGCATCATGTTGTTTGAGCTTTGCACGTGGTTGATTGTGTCCTTTTTGCTTGTTTGTCTTGTTTGGGTAGAGCCGGGAGACGAGTTCGCTAACGAGGAGCCCGTTGAGTTTGCTTTCGAGGATCCAGTCAACTCTGACAACTTTGCAGGCAAGATGATCATACCCTCGAAATCACTTCTATCTTTTCTTTGCTAGATGCTCGCTCTTTTGCTATGCCTATGCTACGATGCCTACCACTTGCTTATCATGCCTCCCAAATTGCCATGTCAAACCTCTAACCCACCATGTCCTAGCAAACCGTTGATTGGCTATGTTACCGCTTTGCTCAGCCCCTCTTATAGCGTTGCTAGTTGCCGGTGAAGATCGGACACTGTTCCTTGTTGGAATATTATTTTCTTGTTGGGATATCATTATATTATCTTATTATATTAATGCATCTATATACTTGGTAAAGGGTGGAAGGCTCGGCCTCTCGCCTAGTGTTTTTTTCCACTCTTGCCGCCCTAGTTTCCGTCATATCGGTGTTATGTTCCCGGATTTTGCGTTCCTTACGCGGTTGGGTGATAATGGGAACCCCTTGACAGTTCTCCTTGAATAATGCTTTTCCAGCAATGCCCAACCTTGGTTTTACCATTTGCCACCTAGCCTATTTTTCCCTTGGGTTTCCGGAGCCCGAGGGTCATCTTATTTATACCCCCCGGGCCAGTGCTCCTCTGAGTGTTGGTCCGAACCGGGCAGCCTGCGGGGCCACCTCGGGGAAACTCGAGGGTTGGTTTTACTCGTAGCTTGACCTATCTGAGTGTGCCTTGAGAACGAGATATGTGCAGCTCCTATCGGGATTTGTCGGCACATTCGGGCGGTGTTGCTGGATTTGTTTTAACTTGTCGAAGTGTCTTGTAGAACCGGGATACCGAGTGTGATCGGAATGTTTCGGGAGAAGGTATATGCTTCGTTGACCGTGAGAGCTTGTCATGGGTTAAGTTGGGACTCCCCTGCAGGGACTTGAACTTTCGAAAGCCGTGCCCGCGGTTATGGGCAGATGGGAATTTGTTAATGTCCAGTTGTAGATAACTTGAACCTTAACTTAATTAAAATGAATCCACTATGTGAGTTACCGTGATGGTCTCTTCTCGGCGGAGTCCGGGAAGTGAACACGGTGTTGGAGTATTGTTTGCCGCAGGTTGTTCTCTAGTTATGCGTTCGCGCTTTGCCTTCTCTTCTCGCTCTCCTTTGCGAACAGGTTAGCCACCATATATGCTAGTCACTTGCTGCAGCTCCACATATTTTACCTTGCCTTACCTATAAGCTTAAATAGTCTTGATCGCGAGGGTGTGAGATTGCTGAGTCCCTGTGGCTCACAAATTACTTCCAACCAGATGCAGGGCTTGATGACTCCGTTCCAGATGACGCGCTTGAGCTCAAGTGGGAGTTCGACGAGGACTCACGCCGTTACTATGTGTCCTTCCCTAATGATCAGTAGTGGTGCCCAGTTGGGGCGATCGGGACCGTGTCGCATGTTGGGTTGATCTTTTATCTTGGCATCGTAGTCGGGCCATGAGTGATTGGATGATGTAATGCTATTTACGTACTTTGTTTGACATGGCGAGTGTAAGCCAACTATGTTCCTTCCCCTTTTATTATTTATATTACATGGGATGTTGTGAAGATTGCCTAACTTGCGACATTGCTTTCAATGCGGTTATGCCTCTAAGTCGTGCTTCGACACGTAGGAGATATAGTCGCATCGAGGGCGTTACAAGTTGGTAATCAGAGCCTTCCCCGACCTTAGGAGCCCCCACTTCTTGATCGTTTTTAGCAGCCGAGTTGAGTCTAAAAAAATGTTTTGAGTCATTTAGGTATTATATATCGGAGAGTTTAGGAATTCTTTTTACTCCCTAGTCCCTTCATCGCTCTGGTAAGGCATCCTGACGTAGAGTTTTGACTCTTCTGTTCTCAAATTTCACTAAATTTTTTTTAGGATCACGCGGGTATCTTGGGATCGTTCCGATGGATTTATGACGAGAACATTGTTCTTGGTGCCTCCTGTCATTTAGGGGTTGTGGCAGTGTCCCGGGGAGTTGAGCTCTGAGGTGTTGTCGTCACAATTTTATTGTTGCAGTTCTGGAATACCTGAGTTTAGTACGCCGACATCGAAAATCTCTTTTATGCAGTTGTTGGTGAGATAACCTCGACGCCACCCAGTACTGGGGCGGGAGTTCGGGAGTATTGCCATAACTTGTATAACGGATGCTTTTCGAAGGTTGAGGTAGATGGTTTCCGAAGTTTTTCTCGGTTATGTGTTGAAGGATGGATACAGCTGGATGTAGGATTTGCTAGATTTGGGTGAGATATTATGCTTCCCCTGTATCCCCAACACCTGATTGCATAACCGGAAAGGTTCGGGAGTTTCATAGGTGGGAATTCTTGTAGCCCTAGCTCTTCTTCCACGGATATTTGGTTTGAGATTGGGATTTCTTACCGAGTATTCGTTCTTGTTCCGTACCTTGTTGATTTATTCCTCTACCTAAATTCTAAGTGGCTTCTCAATTTATGGATATGTGACCATTTCAAGTGGAATGCATTCGTTCTTATGTTCGGATGTGAATACGATTTATTGCAATTTCATTCCATTGGATTCAGCTTCAATATTTGTCTATCAATGTGCTAATGGATGTCAACCTCTTCAGGATGGCTCCTCCAACGCGCATGACTCCGAATCCTGATCCGCCACCACCTCCTCTTCCTCCGGAGGCATGGCAAGCTGTGATGGCCGTAACCAATGCAAACACGCAGTTGATCATGCAAATTCTTCAAGAGCGCAATCAAGCGAACCAAGGCAACCAAGGCAACAATCAGAATCACTTTGCTACACTCAACCAGTTCCTTGCTAACGGGCCAAAGACCTTCAGCAATTGTGTTGAGGCATCTGATGCTGACGATTGGCCGTGGCCTTATGCAAGCATTTCGAGTGCAGTAACATCAGGCCTGAGGACTTTGTCAAGTTCGCTTCCTTCCAACTCAAAGACCAAGCTGCAGAATGGTTCCAGCAGTACAAGGATTCCAGAGGAGGCCGTGTGATTACCTGGGATGAATTCCGTCAAGACTTTAAAGCTCATCATATTCCTTAGAGCATGATTGTAAGCAAGCGTGAGGAATTCCGCAACCTGAAGCAAGGCTCTTTGTCTGTCTATGACTACAACAAGTTGTTTCAGAAGCTCGCCCGCTTTGCTAAGCAGGACATCCCTGACGAGAAGAGCATGATATACCAGTTCAGGGGTGGTCTTAGAGAAGAAATCCAGCTAGCTCTTGTTCTCTTTGAGCCCTTGAGGTACGATGAGTTCTACAACATGGCATTGAAGCAAGAGGCTGCTCAACTAAGGTGTGATGCTTCCAAGAAGCGAGTCAAAGATGCTACTCCTTATTCCTCTACTCAAGTGGCCAAGCAGCAGAAGTATTGGCTTCCTCCTCCTCCGTTCCGTCAGCCGTATCAGAAGAGCAAAGGTGGCAGTGGATCTTCCCACCCACCCAACCCTGGTTTTCAGAACAAGACTTCGTCTCAAGCTCCAAGATCGAGTGCTCCGTATCACCGTCCACTTTCAGAGGTCACGTGCCACAAGTGCCAACAGAAGGGTCACTATGCCAACAAGTGCTTCAACCAGAGGCGTCTCCCTCCTCCTCCTGTGAGATCGGCAAGTACAGCTGTGGTCAAGCATAACCCCAAGCACGCCAAGGTCAACTTGATGAATGCAGCTCAGGCAAAGGACTCGTCAGATGTCATCATGGGTAACCTTCCTGTTAACGATATTCCTGCAAGAGTTCTTTTTGACACTGGTGCATCGCATTGTTTCATGTCAAAGCCATTTTTTACCAAGCATGAATTCGTTTCTTCTCATTTGGGCAAACAAATGGATATTGTTTCTCCTGGCAAACGCTTGAGTGCAAGTCTGGAGGTTCCAGATGTTACTATCACCTTGGGCGACTACAAGTTCCTTTCTTCCCCAATGGTCCTTGGAAACTCGGATATTGATCTTATTCTCGGAATGGATTGGCTTTCTAAACACAAGGCGCATCTTGATTGTGCAGCCAGGCAGATTCAATTGACTCATTCGTCTAAGGATGTAATTGTCTTTGCCGCTCGCGATGATACAATCCGTCTGTTTTCTCTCAATGAGAAGGGTGAACTGGATGCCATCTCTCAAATTCCAATCATTTGCGAATATCAAGACGTCTTTCCAGAAGAGCTTCCAGGAATGCCTCCGCACCGGCCAGTTGAATTCGTCATCAATCTTGAGCCTGGCACGGAACCGGTTTGCAAGCGTCCTTATAAGCTCGGACCTGAAGAGTTGAAGGAGCTGAAGAAGCAACTCAATATTCAAGAGAGAACGGGTCTCATCCGACCTAGTTCTTCTCCGTGGGGTTGTGGAGTTCTTTTTGTGAAGAAGAAGGATGGAACAGACCGACTTTGTGTTGACTAGCGTCCATTGAACAAGAAGACTATCAAGAACAAATACCCACTTCCCAACATCAACGAGCTGTTCGAACAACTCAAGGGTGCCCAAGTATTCTCCAAGCTTGATCTCCGTATGGGTTATCACCAGATTCGAATCCGTGAGCAAGATATTCTCAAGACGGCTTTCAGAACAAGCTATGGTTCATATGAATACACTGTCATGTCTTTTGGCCTCGTCAACGACCCTCCGACTTTCTCTCGCATGATGAACTTCATCTTCAACGCCTACACCAATGAATTCGTTTTGGTCTATCTCAACGACATTCTGGTCTTTTCGAAGAACAAGGAAGATCATGCCAAGCACTTGCGTTTGGTACTCGAAAAGCTCAGGGAACACCAGTTCTACGCCAAGTTCTCAAAGTGCGAGTTTTGGCTCGATGAGGTTCTTTATCTTGGGCATATCATCTCTGCCAAGGGCATTGCGGTGAATCCTGAGAAGGTGTCTGCAATTGTGAATTGGGAACCACCTCAGAACGTGAAGCAACTCCGTAGCTTCCTCGGTCTCGCAAGCTATTGTCAAAGGTTCGTTGAGAACTTTTCAAAGATCGCGAAGCCTCTTTCTAACCTTCTCCAGAAGCACGTCAAGTACGTTTGGTCTCCGGAGTGTCTGTTTGGTCTCCGGAGTGTGACATTGCTTTCAACACTTTGAAAGAGAAATTGGTCACTGCTCCAGTTCTGACTCCTCCCGATGAATCCAAACAGTTCGAAGTCTTTTGCGATGCCTCTCTTCAAGGTCTTGGTGCAGTGTTGATGCAAGAGAAGAAAGTTGAGGCTTATACCTCTCGCCAGTTGAAGCCCAACGAGAAGAACTACCCCACTCATGACCTCGAGTTGGCGGCAGTTGTGCATGCTCTTTTGACTTGGAGACATCTCTTATTGGGAAGAAAAGTGGACATCTTCACTGACCACAAGAGTCTCAAGTACATCTTCACTCAGCCTAATCTCAACCTCAGGCAGACTCGATTGGTCGAAATGATTCAAGAGTATAATCCGAGTATTGAGTATACTCCAGGCAAGGCCAATGTGATTGCTGATGCTTTGAGCAGGAAGGCTTACTGCAACAGTCTGATTCTCAAGCCTTATCAACCCGAGCTTTGTGAAGCTTTCTGGAAACTCAATTTGCAAGTTGTTCCTCAAGGTTTCCTCGCCAACCTTCAAGTCTCTCCTACCTTGGAAGACCAGATTCACCAAGCCCAGCTTCTTGATGCTATGGTGAAGAAGGTGAAGATTGGGATTGCCAAGAGCCAACCCAAGTACAATTGCTACCGCCAAGGATACTCTCTTCTTCGAGGATCGTATTGTTGTGCCCAAAGGTGACCTTCGTAAACTGATCATGAACGAGGCTCACAACTCACTCCTCTCCATCCACCCTGGGAGCACGGAGATGTATCAGGACCTCAAGCAGGCTTATTGGTGGACTCGAATGAAGTGCGAGATTGCTCAGTTCGTGAATGAGTGTGATGTCTGTAGAAGAGTGAAGGCAGAACACCAAAGGCCAGCTGGTCTCCTCCAACCTCTTGCCATTCCAGAATGGAAGTTTGACCACATTGAGATGGACTTCGTGACTGGGTTTCCAAAGTCCAAGCGTGGCAATGATGCTATATTCGTGGTCATCGACAAACTAACTAAAGTGGCTCACTTTCTACCTATCAAAGAGTCTATCACTGCAGCTCAATTGGCGAAGCTGTATACCTCTCAGATTGTCTCTCTGCACGGTATTCCACAGGTGATCTCTTCAGACCATGGCAGCATCTTTACCTCCAAATTTTGGGATTCTTTTCAGAAGGCCATGGGCACCAACATCCGCTTCAGCACACTTTCCATCCTCAAACTAGCGGTCAAGTCGAGCGTGTCATAAAGATTCTTGAAGATATGCTCAGGGCTTGTGTGATCTCCTTCGGCATGAAGTGGGAAGATTGTCTTCCATATGCTGAATTCTCCTACATCAACAGTTTTCAAGCAAGTTCGGGCAAGGCCCCATTCGAAATCTTGTATGGCAGGAAGTGCCGTACCCCTCTCAACTGGTCTGAAACCAGTGAACATCAACTTCTGGGAAATGACTTAATCACAGAGGCAGAGGAAATGTGCAAAGTCATTCGAGATAACCTCAAAGCAGCGCAATCGCGCCAGAAGAGCTACTATGATAGTAAGCACCGTGATTTGACTTTCGAGATTGGAGATCATGTTTACCTCCGCGTCTCTCCAATGAAAGGTACTCGTCGCTTGGGTATCAAAGGGAAGCTTGCCCCTAGATACGTGGGACCTTTCAAGATCGTCAGCAAGAGGGGCGATCTCGCCTATCAACTCGAGTTTCCTTCAAACTTTGCAAATGTGCATGACGTGTTCCATGTCTCTCAGCTCCGCAAGTGCTTCAAGACTCCTGAACGCACCGTCAACTGCCAAGACATTGATCTCCAAGAAGATCTCTCTTATCGTGAGCACCCCGTTGCTATTCTTGAAGAGACTGAACGCAAGACTCACAATAAGTCAATCAAATTCCTCAAAGTCAAGTGGTCACACCATTCCGGCCGTGAAGCCACCTGGGAACGCGAGGATCACCTCCGTTTTGAGTACCCGGCATTCTTCCAGTCCTAGATCTCGGGACGAGATCCTTTCGTAGTGGTGGAGTGTTGTAACACCCCAGATATGATTTACCTAATATGTAATCCAACTCTTGCCGTTTCCGGTGTAAGTTATTTTATTTTCTCGGGTTCGGGTTTTTGTCTCCATGTGTTGTTGTTGTCATGCATCTCATATCATGTCATCATGTGCATTGCATTTGCATACGTGTTCATCTCATGCATTCGAGCATTTTTCCCGTTGTCCGTTTTGCATTCCGGCGCTCCGTTCTCCTCCGGTGGTCATTTCTACCTTTCTTTCATGTGTGGGGGTTAAACATCTCTGGACTGGACCGAGACTTGCCAAGCTGCCTTGGTTTACTACCGGTAGACCGCCTGTCAAGTTTCGTACCATTTGGACTTCGTTTGATACTCCAACGGTTAACCGAGGGACCGAAAAGGCCTCGTGTGTGTTGCAGCCCAACACCCCTCCATTTTGACCCCAAAACCACCTAATCCCTCTCCATCATCTAGAGGTTCGATCACGATCGCGTGGCCGAAAACCGCACCTCATTTGGACTCTCCTAGCTCCCTCTATGCCTATATATAGCCCCCTCCGAAATCCATGGGTCCTTCTTCCCCAAACCCTAGATCCATCTCCACCCGCCGCCGCCGGACGAAACCCCCGCGGTCCAGACATTGTCCGCCGCCGCCGACCTACCGGGGCGTGCCACGTGGCAGCAGGCGCCCCACATCACCGCCGATTCCGCGCAGGCCCGCTCGGCCCGTGGCCGGTCCTCGCGGCCCGGGATCCCTCCGCCGCTGCCCGGGTCTTCTCCTACCTCCGCCGCCTCTCTCCTCGCGGCCGAGCCGCCACGCCGGCCGGAGCCGCCGCGTCGGGGCGCCTCCTCGCCGCCCCTTGCCCCTACGCCGGCGGCCGAGCCGCCGCACCTGCGCCGGGCCGCCGCACCGACGCCGGCCACCACCACCACACTCCGTCGTCGCCCCGCGCCTTTCTCCCCCACGGTGGCGTTTTCCCTGGCGAGAAGTCTGGCCACCAGCGTTCCCCCGGCGATCCTCGAAATCCGCGCGTGAACAGTGGATCTCAGATCTAAAATCTGGACGGTTGACTTTCCTCCCGAAACCCTAATAATTTGCGTTTTTCATCATGCTATATCTCCGCGTCCATAGCTCCGTTTTGGGCACATAGCATATCAAAATGTTCGTCTCAGAGAGCACATCATTTCATCTGATTGCAGCATTTTCATTTGAGTTCATCTTGATGCCCGAAATGCTGTTGGAAGAGTGCTATTTGAGATAATTGTCAGATCTGCTGCTCCAAATAGCTATTTGTCATTTTTGCCATGATTATTGTGTGCATGATATGCCGCAGAGCTCTACATATGTTTTGTTATATGCTTTGTCATCTTTCCATAGGTGCCATCCATGTATTTTTGTGATGTGTGTGGTGACTAGCACAAGCTTGCAAAGTGGTGCATTCGTTAATGCTGATTTCAGGGACTTAGCAATTCCACTAAGTCCTTGGACTGTTTTATCAATATGTCATATGTTCATGTTGTTTCCTAGTGATCCGTGCCTCTTTTGAGGATGATCAGTAAGGATGATTTGTTAGAATTGTAGTGCCCCCTATCCATCCATGGCTTTGTTTGCAATTATGGAGCACCCTAGCTTGAGTCAATCGAGCTCTACTTTTGCTATTTCGTGAATCTGGGCAGATTGTCTACTTGTTAGCGATTTTGCCGAGGATGTTGTAGTTGATCCGTGCATGCTATGTTAGTTTTCTTGCCATGTCTAGCTTGCATAATGTGTATTCTTGATGGGTGTATGCTTAGATTGTCATGACATGCTCTGTAGTGAGTGCATCGAGCTCGTAAACATGCCTACTTGATATCTGATTTGCATGCTCCAGTTTTTCTCTAAGTCTGTGATCTGTTTAAGTTTTTGCCATGTTCGCATGCTTGCAATTGTATTTCCTGATCCCTTTTGGCTCAAGGTCACTAAGGGACTTTTGTTAAGATGTTTGAGTAGCTCCATTCCATGCTTTACTTTGCCATGTTCAGGCCCTGTAGCATATAGTTTTCATGCTCCAAAGTGTGCTACCTGATCTGAAATTCCAAACAAGTGTTAATTTCACTAAGTCTGAGATCTGTTTACCAATTGCACTTTTGCCATGCTTGTTTGAACCTGTTAATGGATGAATTGGCCGTAGCTAAGTGTTCATCTTTTGTTAAGCTTCATGAATGGATCCCTGCCATGTACTCTGTTGCCATGTTTGGGTGCTGTAGCATGTTTAACTTGTTGCATTTAGATGGCTACTTGCTGTATATCGCAGATCGGTGCCATATTTGAATTGCTTGCCATTTCCAAACTGTGCCTCCGATTCAGGCGTTCTTTATATCATTTTCAAGCGAAATCATCTCAACTTTCCAGTGGCACACATGGATTTCCAAGTTGAGGCCAGGTTCATTCATTCCTTGTCAAATCTTGCATTTGCATCACATATCGCATCCCGCATAGCATACCATGTTTGCATCATGTTGTTTGAGCTTTGCATGTGGTTGATTGTGTCCTTTTTGCTTGTTTGTCTTGTTTGGGTAGAGCCGGGAGACGAGTTCGCTAACGAGGAGCCTTTTGAGTTTGCTTTCGAGGATCCAGTCAACTCTGACAACTTTGCAGGCAAGATGATCATACCCTCGAAATCACTTCTATCTTTGCTTTGCTAGATGCTCGGTCTTTTCCTATGCCTATGCTACGATGCCTACCACTTGCTTATCATGCCTCCCAAATTGCCATGTCAAACCTCTAACCCACCATGTCCTAGCAAACCGTTGATTGGCTATGTTACCGCTTTGCTCAGCCCCTCTTATAGCGTTGCTAGTTGCCGGTGAAGATCGGAGACCGTTCCTTGTTGGAACATTATTTTCTTGTTGGGATATCATTATATTATCTTGTTATCTTAATGCATATATATACTTGGTAAAGGGTGGAAGGCTCGGCCTCTCTCCTAGTGTATTGTTCCACTCTTGCCGCCCTAGTTTCCGTCATATCGGTGTTATGTTCCCGGATTTTGCGTTCCTTATGCGGTTGGGTGATAATGGGAACCCCTTGACAGTTCGCCTTGAATAAAGCTTTTCCAGCAATGCCCAACCTTGGTTTTACCATTTGCCACCTAGCCTCTTTTTCCCTTGGGTTTCCGGAGCCCGAGGGTCATCTCATTTAAACCCCCCCGGGCCAGTGCTCCTCTGAGTGTTGGTCCGAACCGGGCAGCCTGCGGGGCCACCTCGGGGAAACTCGAGGGTTGGTTTTACTCGTAGCTTGACCTATCTGAGTGTGCCCTGAGAACGAGATATGTGCAGCTCCTATCGGGATTTGTCGGCACATTCGGGCGGTGTTGCTGGATTTGTTTTAACTTGTCGAAGTGTCTTGTAGAACCGGGATACCGAGTCTAATCGGAATGTCTCGGGAGAAGGTATATCCTTCGTTGACCGTGAGAGCTTGTCATGGGCTAAGTTGGGACTCCCCTGCAGGGATTTGAACTTTCGAAAGCCGTGCCCGCGGTTATGGGCAGATGGGAATTTGTTAATGTCTGGTTGTAGATAACTTGAACCTTAACTTAATTAAAATGAATCCACTGTGTGAGTTACCGTGATGGTCTCTTCTCGGCGGAGTCCGGGAAGTGAACACGGTGTTGGAGTATTGTTTGCCGCAGGTTGTTCTCTAGTTATGCGTTCGCGCTTTGCCTTCTCTTCTCGCTCTCCTTTGCGAACAGGTTAGCCACCATATATGCTAGTCGCTTGCTGCAGCTCCACATATTTTACCTTGCCTTACCTATAAGCTTAAATAGTCTTGATCGTGAGGGTGCGAGATTGCTGAGTCCCTGTGGCTCACAAATTACTTCCAACCAGATGTAGGGCCTGATGACTCCGTTCCAGATGACGCGCTTGAGCTCAAGTGGGAGTTCGACGAGGACTCACACCGTTACTATGTGTCCTTCCCTGATGATCAGTAGTGGTGCCCAGTTGGGGCGATCGGGACCGTGTCGCATGTTGGGTTGATCTTTTATTTTGGCACCGTAGTCGGGCCATGAGTGATTGGATGATGTAATGCTATTTATGTACTTTGTTTGACATGGCGAGTGTAAGCCAACTATGTTCCTTCCCCTTTTATTATTTATATTACATGGGATGTTGTGAAGATTGCCTAACTTGCGACATTGCTTTCAATGCGGTTATGCCTCTAAGTCATGCTTCGACACGTAGGAGATATAGCCGCATCGAGGGCGTTACATTAATGCACCGCGCCTAAGTGTTTTGGGACTATTTGGTTTTCGTAAGATGACTTACACACCTAGACGGAGGGAGTAATATAGCCCTGTAAACCGGAAAGGAGTATTTGCCTTTCTAGAGATTTCAAGAAGTGACTAGACTACACCGTGTGCAGTACTCCCTCCCTTCCGGTTTATAGGGTCAAATCTTAAATCTCATGAACCAAGGCATTTTGCGATTGGAGGAATGTATCTCATACTTTACAAAACTATCCTAATTAAACTCATGCATTAGTTACGTAGTTCTCTCATTTCCCTCTCCGCCTTGGTCGCGGTGCACATGCGGGACATTTCAAAGCATCCGGGCCCGCGTGCCATCCACCAAATCACAGCGAGGTGCTACAGTCGAGACTCACCTGTCACCCCGGTGTGGCCGTCATGACTCGTCATATCACAAAACCCACACCTTTACCAGCAGTGGTAAGGTGGCCTCCAAGTTGGACTGGACGAAGCAACCATCATTTCACTGGAACCCTCGTTCAAGCCCTTTCTTCCCTTTCTTGAAGAAAACCTCACTCCAGGCTACTCACTTCTGCCATTTTTCTTCCATACCGACGAAGGAAAGGTGGGCGAATTAGTTATGCTGCTATATTTTCATTCCAAGAATCTTCTTTTTGCGAAGCACCGACCGATTCTCACATCTGATTCTTTCCCCGTTTTCATTGCGATTGTGGTTTCCTTTCGATTGCTTTTTGTTTGTCAGTTCATTGATGGATCCTGGAGCACTAGGCAAAGAGTTGCTAGCGGACAACCCACTAGAGACAGCGATCTCCAGGAAGCGAGCACCGACCAACGAGTTGACCATGTTGGCGGGCCAACCCATGGAGACGAAGAACTCCAAGAAACAAGCACTGGACAAAGAGTTGAGGACGTTGGCGGACGAACTCCTCAAAGAAAGTTGGAATAACAGCAAGGGCCCCACCGTGCCTACCCTAGGAACTCTGATTGGCACCTATGTGAGGCTCAAGACCGAGTTTGAGGAGATAGTCGCCGTTGAGAAGCAGTATTCCCCTGGCAAGGTGATGGCCCCCATCGAGGACGAGGAGATGGCTCCCGGAGGGATAAGATCCCCCGGTGAGCTGCACCAGGTAAAAAATAATGGCTTATTACCATAGTTGTGGTTTTTGATTATTTGCAATGTGCTTGCTAATATGTTAGGGTTGTGCAGGTGCCGGTGGACGTCCTTGATGATTCCGATGTCGTGGCCCGTCCTGCTGGTATCGCCCCGAAGATCGATTCCGATGCCGCTGTCCATCCTGTGGACATTGCCCCAGAGATCGATTCCAATGTCGCGGTCAGTCCTGTGGACATCGCCCCAGAAATTGATTCCCATGCCGCTGTCCGTGCTATGGTCATTGCCCGAGAGATCGATGACAAGAAATATTTGGTCGCGCTAATCCTTCAGGGTAGTTTGCATTGCCCTATGTTTAATTACCAGAACGATGCGTGTTACCAAACTATCTTAGGGCTAGTGCACTGTCTTGTGTGGGAGGATCTTGCTACTTTTGTTTGATAGTGAATCATGTGATGAATCATGTGAACCCTCTCCGAGTTATGGAAACAGATGTATCCTCACCAGCTTTTGATGTAATATATGGCATGCTAAGATGTAAGTTTGAACTGTTTATCATATCAGCAGGGCTTGTTTGATGATTCTTGGTGTTAGTAGGCTAGCTACTGTGCGAGCTATATTACTTGCAAAACACTCACCGAAGAGAAACATTGGGGCTGATGAGCTCGTGGTACGCTTATACTCATCCCTTGTCGATCGACCAATAGCCCTAGCTCCTAAAATTGTAGGCTTAGCGATCGATCAGACAATAGTCGACATACATTCAGGCCTCATTTGGTTCATAGGGTAGGAAAATCATAGAAAAAGTACAGAGAACTTGCAACACAAAATCAGAGCAGTGCAGAGACGTACTCCCTCCGTTCTAAAATAGATGACCTAGGCGGGCTAGTTTGGCCTAGTGGGTTTCAGTGATATGACGTGGTACAATGTCGTCTAGTCTTCGTGTGTGGTAGCAGTATTGCGGGTACATTAAGTTTTCTTGAAGAAGCGGAATTCAACGAAGTCATGATGGTTCCTTCGTCCGAACAACTTACAGTGGGAAAGGTTGGGCCTACGATATGGCCGGGGTAGACCAGGATAATTTTGTGCATGGCAGGTGGACCAGGATGGTCGACGTCCCACATGTCGGCGAATGAAAGTATTCTTTCCGATATAGACGACGAGCAACAAGTATTCATTGTTTATTTTTGATGAAAGCTACTGTCTCCACTGTTACGACGGAGGAGTGTGAAACACGGTAGCCCAGTGAACTTGGCATGTGCACCACTCCCTTCTTCCTCATGTAATGCCCAGGTTACAGCTTTTTCTCACTTTCTCTCTATCTATTTCCTCTCAAATGTTTTTTACCTTTCTTTTTTTAAGACACAATTGTTTTTCTGCCTTTTTTAGAATTATTTTTTATACCTAGGAGCATGTGTAGAGACGGGATCTTGCAGAGCCCACTCCTTGACTTTGTCAATGCCTCTCTCTCCTCCACATAAGGAGTACTACTTGCTATAAATGCATGCGGCGGGCAGCTGGCGTCTTGAGGGGCCAGGGCGGTGAGAGCGGGCTACGGAAGCGGTCCGGACTCCAGCATGGACCACCTCACATTATCACCATATATTTCTTGGAGTCTGTGCGCGGTGGGCGGGCGATCTCTTCTCCCTCCCCCGTTTCTCTCTTCTCAGCCGACGCCCGCCGAGCGATTAGATTTCGGCTATCGACGGTTTATTCAATTACGGTCCCAAATGTCAGTGATATTGCAAGACAACGCGTGCCCCCTCTGGTGAGCGGCGTGCGAGCTGGATTGTCGGGGTTGCGACGCGTACGAGTCGTAAGTGTCCCGCCTTTTCCTTTAGAACTTGCAAAGCGTAACATTTTCGCGCGATCGATCGATAGAAATTCAGAAGAAAATGACGAGGGCGGTGCTTTCCCGCTCGTTAGGCGGGCTAGTTCGAGTGATATGACGTGCTATAGTGCAGTCCACTTGCTCCATTTTTATGTATGCAAGAGTTTACACTCTTATGCGGGAGGAGTGCGAAACACCACGGATCTGATTTTGATCGAGGGATAACTGTTCCCTGCCAAATAATGGAGGATTGTTAGCGATTATAGCATGATAGTTAGGGCATCTCCAGCGATGGCCCACAAATTTACACCGGCATCTGTCTGAGGACACTGATAGATGCCATCCGATGCTGCCCGCATACCTTTCAACAACTATATGAACTAACCGGACGAAATTCGTGCAAACAAAGAAAATTTCAAATTAACCCGATGAAATTCATTACATTTCGAAAACTTTTCCTACAAACTGGACGAAATTCATTACATATTTCGCACAAACCGTACTAAAACCTACTGTAAACCTAATCTAAACGATCGCCGGCGCCCGACCACCATGTTTGGCCATGAACCCGAGAAAGCCGGCCATTGCCTTTGCCTCCTTGTCATCCGCCTCGATAACCTCCTCCTCCGGAGCACAAGGTTCTGAAGATTTCCTCCTCCATGTCGCCGTCAAGCGGCTAATCGGCCGCCGATGTTTACCCCACGAAGCTTGGCGTCGACTGAGTGGAGTAGCGGTGGCCTTCCTGGGACCAGAGCGGCGGCGACCTACCATGTACTACTCTTCCGCGCTGCCGGCTGCGCCCGCGCACGCGCGCCGGCTTCGTGGTCGTGGCGGCGGAGGGCGGCCGGGGGGGGGGGGGTGCCGGCGATCTCCTTTGTTTGTTCCTGTGATAGTACATCGAAGAGAGATTTGGAGCGCGCCCGGAGTGGATCTGCCGATGTCCCTCGTCTGCTCCTGCGATAGTACGTCCAAGAGAGCTTTGGAGCGTCAGGAGGCCATGGTTGAAGTGGTGCCGACAGAAGGAAGGGACTAGAGGAGAATAAGTGTGGGTCTTTGGCTATGGCTGGGAGCTGGGGCTCAAGTTAATATAGCGGGCGAATGGCAATGATCCGCGGCAGACGGATGGACAACTGGCGCCGGAGTAGGTTCGTCGGGCGTGAATGCGGACGCTGCTTCAGTGACTTAACTACATATGCGTTTGGGTTACTGACATGTGGGCCCAACGGGTATCTGGCTCGCATGTCAGTGACACACCAATTGCACCTGCAGTTAAGTCCGGTGAATGCGGCATTGACATTCTGGAGAGACGGTGACCGTTTCAGGCGGGAAGCGCGCGCTAGCGATGGAAGGGGTTTCGGTGTGCAGTGGCACTAAGATCGGTCGCTCACGATAGTACATACTCCGTACCATACTACCATAGTACCCTCTCTAGCTTAGGCTGTTTTATAGATTGTCGTTGTGATGGACGATATACATGAGCAAGGCGGTCCCAGTATGACCGTTGGTGTTGAGCCAGGTGAATACATACTCGGCGTTCGCGTAGGCCTCCATCAAACGTCTAAACAGTAATGTCAGGCACCGCTGGGGCATGCAGGTGATGGGCTCGCCATTTGTGTTGCGCCATGAGAAGGACTTTGATTTAGAGGGCGACGTGCATGCATTAGCATGCTTTGACAACATGAGCATGAGTGTCTGACACGAAGTATTTCATTTTCATTTGGCTGATGAGGGTGCGTTGCAGCGATGAGTCCGTGGTTTGATTCCCCACATACGCATAATTTTGGTTTTTGTAGTATTTCTTTCTCCATTGACAGGTAGGCCCGCGGTCGGTGTCAAAACCGGCGGATCTCAGGTAGGGGGTCCTGAACTGTGCATCTAGGCCGGATGGTAACAGGAGGCAGGGGACACAATGTTTTACCCAGGTTCGGGCCCTCTTGATGGAGGTAAAACCCTACGTCCTGCTTGATTAATATTGATGATATGGGTAGTACAAGAGTAGATCTACCACGAGATCAGAGAGGCTAAACCCTAGAAGCTAGCCTATGGTATGATTGTATGTTGTAGTTGTTGTCCTTCCTATGGACTAAAACCCTCCGGTTTATATAGACACCGGAGAGGGCTAGGGTTACACAGAGTCGGTTACAATGGGAGGAGATCTACATATCCGTATTGCCAAGCTTGCCTTCCATGCCAAGGAAAGTCCCATCCGGACACGGGACGAAGTCTTCAATCTTGTATCTTCATAGTCTGAGAGTCCGGCCAAAGGTTATAGTCCGGCTATCCGGACACCCCCTAATCCAGGACTCCCTCAGTAGCCCCTGAACCAGGCTTCAATGACGATGAGTCCGACGCGTAGTATTGTCTTCTGCATTGCAAGGCGGGTTCCTTCTCCGAATACATCACAGAAGAATTTTGAACATAAGGATAGTGTCCGACCCTGCAAAATAAGTTCCACATACCACCGTAGAGAGAATAATATTTCCGCAAATCTAATTTGCTGACTTGTTTTGGCAACACGACATTATGCCATGGCCCGATGCTTATTCGAACCGTTTTTCCTCAACCAGCTCCACACATAACGCGAGGCGGTTTCTTGACACGTCTTGTCAAAGCAGAGATCGTGTTCCCCTAATTATGGGATTCTCATGAATACGGTCGTGGGTAACCCAACCGTGTCTAGGACTCCTAGATTATAGGCAAGTCCAAACGGCCACGGAGAGGACGCTTGATATTCACCCCCTTTATAAAGGGACAAGGTTTTTGCTTTTTTCCTCTCGTGCTCAGTCAAACCCTTCCCCCGCTTCGAGTTCTAACACCCAAAGCCCAGGTCAGGTGCTCCGGATCTTCAATCATGTCCGGATCCAGCCTTCAAGGCCGATGGATGCCCTCCTCCATTACGAAAGAGGATATCAAGAAGTTGAGGGAGGCCAGATACCTGACCGCCGAGGTTTCGCATCGGCTGCCTGCTCGAGGGCAGGTCGTCCCCACTCCCGAACCCAACGAGAACGTCGTGTTCGTCTCCCACTTCCTCCGAGGCCTAGGCCTCACTCTGGATCCCTTCGTCAGGGGTTTGATGTTCTATTACGGGCTAGATTTCCATGATCTAGCTCCGGACTCCTTTCTCCACATCTCGACATTTTTTGTCGTGTGTGAGGCCCTTCCTCCACATTACCCCTCACTTCGGCCTGTGGCTCAAGACCTTTGAAGTGAAGCCAAAGATGATCGAGGGGCAACATGCAGCGTGCGGAGGCGCGTCAATAGGCAAGATGGCAGGAGCTCCATGGCCGAAAGGTTCCTTTCCACAGGTGTCTAGATTATGGCAACTGGAGTGGTTTTACATCAAGGCTCCCAGAAGTGCCAAGTGGGCGCCTGTCCCGGCTTTCCGCTGGGGCCCCCCACCAAAACTGATGTCATGGATTAGCAGAGGTCTGAGCTGGGGTCCAGCCAAGGACGTGCCTATACTGCAAAGCCGCATTCAAGATCTCTTCGAGGGAGATTTTAATTTGGTTGTGGTAATGCAAGTTGTGCTGGTTCGTCGAGTCCAGCCTTGCAAACGCCGGCCCCTTCGCTTGTGGGAGTTCAACCCAGAAGGACCACGTGCCATTCAAAGTTTCCTCGGCCTGACGCACGAGGAGATGTACAAGTCATTCTTTGGACCTCAAATAGAGTGTCCGGATACTATCGAGGACGTGGGCCCGAGCAGTAACCGCGCCGCCGAACAAGTAAGAAATCCTCTAGCCGAACACACCGTCTTTTATTCATCATGAAGTTATTTCTGAGAGATCGCTCTTTGACCAGGACTGGCTAACAAAGGCGAAGACAATTTGGTGTTCGGCCCCCCTCCCTGAGGGTTTGGAAAATCCGGTATTGGAAAAGATGCTCGGGCTCGCACCTTGCCCGGAGCCCTCGAAGGAAGATACAGGGGGGGATAATATGGGCGGAAGCGGGCCCCCATCACTGCCAGTTCCAACCGAGGGAATGAGCGCCTCCATAAAGGAGGATAACCGGGGGAGGAAGAGGACTGCTTCCGAGGATCCGGAAGCCGAGGCCTCCAAACGAGAGAAGAAGTCTCCAACAGAGGGTCCTGCCTCGGGGGGTGCTCTTGCCGCACAAAGTCCGCGGGGGGGATCAGCCCTCCAACGAGTCATAAGTGATCCAAAAAATACTTTAATAGTGAAGGTATACTATCTTTCTTCTAAGAAAATAACCGCCGCATATATCTTGCAGTTCAGGTCTTAGCCCTTCTCAGCTGAGCTCGTCTTCGGGGGATCTTCTTCCGGAGATGATGGAGAGCGAAACGCCTCCCCCGGACTCCTCCACTCAAGAAGCGGGCGACCCCGAAGTGTCGTCACAGAGGGCCTCTCCATATCCGGTGAGGCCAGAAGATAATCTCATAGACCCCCGAAGTCCCCAGCTTCTGGCTCTTGAAGAGAGCAAACAAAAGAGTACGGCACCGTCTGGTATGCGGTCGGACGTTCTGAGGGAGCTGTTGGGGGGAGTGACCATCTCAGAAGAACACCGTACGCTAATGGGTACGGTGACACAAAGAATTTCGTCCGCCGAATGCGGATTACATGAAGCCTTTATGAGTCTACTAACAAGCTTTGAGGTACGTGAAATAATATGTGATAGTACCGCACATGTTAGGTGTGCCCTGTGTAGATAGTAGCCCCTGAGACTCTGGTTGTCGTCGAGAACGGCGGCGAACAGAGGATCATAGTCCCAGGCAATAACCAGACTGCCTTTACGTGCAGGTGGTGGAAGCTCCGGTGGCTAGCCGGACTAGTGAGTTTGCCGAATTAAAACGGCAACTGGATATGGCAGACACCGACATCGAGCTTGTTAACAAGCGGCTTGACGAATCACAGGGTAAGTAATGTTTTCTGGTGAATGTCACACAATAAGAGCAGCATGATGCGAGTATCTTTAATATGTTGTGACTATAGACGGAGCTGCCACCGTGGAGACCCTTCGGGCGGAACTCGCCCGAGCCAAGGAACAAGCGAGGGTTAGTAATGCGGCTGCTTTGAAGGCGGCCGAAGAGTTAAGAGCCGAGAAGGCCGCCCATTGCGAAAGCTAAGAAAAGATGGCCAAGATGGCCGTAGAATTAAAAAGCACTGCCGACCGTTGCCAGTTCCTTGAAGAAGAAAACCAAGTGAAGGCAGCGGACCTTGAGAAGGCCACTATGGCGACCAAAGATAGTCGCTCTGCTATGAGGGCGAAGAAGGAGGAGCTGCGCGAAGCCGGGGATATTGCGGCTGGGAAGCCCTTTCTGCTGCGGAGGAAGTTCGGAGATCCGCAGTATGCCACTCTGGATCGGCTGTGGAGTTCGGCAGACACATATATGGACTTGGCGGCGAGCGCTATCGATGCGGTCAAATACTTCCAAGATCAATCAAATCATGAAGTGGACAAGCTATTCTGGTTGCAATTCAACGTTCCAGAGCGTCTGCTTTCCTTGACTGATCATCTAGCCGAATGGGCCGAACTTAATAGGTTGTCCGGACTCGCCATGAGGTCTGTTGTAGATCATTTGTGGCCGGAGAAGCCGAAGCCAAACAGCTATTTCAGCTTAGTGCAGCAGTTCCTTGGTGCGGTGCCTCACATCAACACGATGAAGAGGTCGGCGTGCATAGAAGGCTCGCGGATGGCCTTTGCCCGTGTCAAGGCATACTGGGTGGAGATGGATGCTACCACTGTTGCGGCGCAAGGTTCGGCCATAGGCCGAGTAGTTGCCGAGCACTATTTTGACGAGGTTCTTGAGGGTGCTCGTTTGATAGAGTCCCAGTGCTCGAAGAATATTATGTTTGAATGACATGTATTCCCATTGTAAACACAATGTTTTTATGAAATATAGTAAGGCTGTATTGATACTTTTGCCGGAAAGTAATGTGATGCCTCATGTGCGGCCGTTTGTGTATATATGTATATAACCTGAAAGATTGCAGTCGTCGGCTTCAACCCCCACTCATATAATGCGGAGGTGCTCGCAAAAAACGCGTGTTCACACTTAACCCAACGTCTTGGTCCTATTAAGGAGGTGATAGCGCAGCGAACGAGGCAACTGGACTATAATGCTTTAACACTTTCACTTAGCCATAGGAGTTTGACAGTGGGGCTACTAGATAGCCCCTGGTGGCTCCGCACTCTCCCGATCTCGGCGTGCGTACATGCCTGGCCGGAAAACAGCCCTTCGTTAAGGCGGAGGAATTCTAACATTCCGATAGGTCATCGAGTGGTTGACCAGTCTCACGCTATATCATGACAGTCAGTTTTCGGCTTTCTCTACTGAGGTGCTCGTCCGGATGAACCAGGGCACAATCGTAGTAGTTCTCCTAGTGCTGCCTTAGCCGATAAAGCGGAACGTAAGGCACCAAAACACAGGAGCCGGGCAAACCCAACATTTGACCAAAGACAATGATTCGGAGCTGATGCATATAAGGCCAAACTCGTGACGCCGAACACTCCCTAAGGTATTCGGTCTTTATGGTATAAACCGGGCCTAAATAGTGCCCTTTGTAAGAAGCCCCTTGTGTCCAGGTACTTGCATTATTCTGACGTGGCCACATGCCAAGACGTCAGCATCCTTCTCAATTGTACTGAGAATTCGAGGGATGTGTATCAACAAGAGACAGTAAAAAAGGTTTACGCAGGGTCTTAATCTAAAAAGAATCCTTGGAGCGGGTCCCTGCTGCACGTCTGCGCCTGTGTCTCCGTTGTGCCGTATCCTAGATGGGTGTAGCACGATGATCATCTGTAAAAGAGAGGAACTTAGGTGAAAAAGTTGTCGTGCAAGAAGATAGTTTTTAAAGAAACCATGTATAACTAAAAATGAGTAGAAATTGCCACTTGTCTGTGCGCGTTGAGCCCCTTGTATTTGTAATAGGGGTGTGGCCATCAATCCGGTAAAAATTAAATATAGCAGCGTCGGACTCGCCTAACCACGTCCGTGGTCTTGACGACCTATCAAATGCTTTAGTTGGTGAGGCCGTTTTTAGTGTGCGGCTGCCAAGGCAGTCCCATTCTCTTCACCGCGCAAAGATCGCTTAATATTTCCGTTCACTGTAATGATGCCACGTGGACCGGGCATCTTGAGCGTGAGGGAAGCGTAATGCAGTATTGCATTAAAGCGAGCAAAAGCTTCGCGTCCAAGTAGTGCTTGATGACCGCTTTGGAATGGAGCAATGTGGAAGGTTAAATGTTCGCTACGGGAGTTATCGGGGAAGCCGAATATAACCTTTAGTAGCAGGGAGCCCGTGCAGTGAGCCCCTGGGCCTGGCGTTACTCCTTTAAAGGTAGTGTTGCTATGGCAAATTTTCGTTGGGTCTATCCCCATTTCGCGGAATGTATCATCGTATATCAGGTTTAAACTGCTGCCACCATCCATCAGGACTCGTCTAAAGTGGTATCCGTCAATTATTGGGTCTAATACCAGGGCAGCCCATCCTGCACGCCGGATACTTGCTGAGTAATCACGATGGTCGAAAGTGATCGTTTGAGACAACCAGTGGTAGGACTTCGCTGTGATCGGCCCTTGGGCATGTCTCTCTGGGAGTGCCACTTTGCTTCCCTTGATCACGTGTAACATGTTGACTGTTTTGACTTCTGGTGGAAACTTCTTTTGTTCCCCAGTGTCTTGCTTGAGAGGCTCATCCTCGTCTTCGCTTGGTGTATCCTCCCCCTTGTGTACGGCGTTGAGCTTGCCGGACTTCTTGAAGACCCAACATTCTCTGTGGGTATGATTAGCGGGTTTACCAGGGGTGCTATGGATCTGACATACTTGGTCCAGAATTTTGTTTAGGCTGGACAGTTCATCTCTGGCGCCTTTAGAGGGCGGCTTTTGCTGACTTGGCCGAGAGCTTTTGAATCCGGTCTTTACTGCCGTGCTCTTCGTGCTGTCTTCTTTATTCAGGCGTTTGTTATTATTGTTGCACCGTGATTTCCTGTTTCCATCTCTAGCTTCGGATGTACTAGGGTCGCTTGCGCGGTCCATAGATGGATCTTGTTACTCCGTCCTTTTGATGCGAGCACTTGCATGGATCGCGTATTGGCTTCTGCGCGGCGTTGCTTGCCGCTCCATGTTGGTCGTGAGGTCGTCTATCCGGCCGGGTGGCCGTTTTAATTTTTGGTTGCGGGGGATCTAAGGCCTCCTCATCGAATTCAGGTAGCAACTTCCGCTTCGGGTAGCTCTTGGTGAGGTGATTACCGTCATACTTCGCTGCTGTGTTGAGTACTTCACTCCATCTGATTTGGAGTGTGTCTTGCGCCACCTTGAGCCTTTGCTTCTGCCTTTTTAGACTCCTCGTGGTGGCAACAAGCCTTTGATAGGCATTTTGTTGCTCCGGGCGTCTGTCCGGTGTTATGTCCTCCGGCCTATTATCCTTGACAGAGTTGGTTTGTTCGGTTTGATTCTCCGCGTTGCCGTGGCCCGGCAGTGGTTCGCCCCGCTCTAACGCTGGGTCTATATGATCATTATTTCTATCAAGGCGGGATTTGGGGCGGCGCTTATGCCGCCGCTTTGACTGCTTCTCAAGGGGACAGCCCTTCGTTGCGTCCTTCCGTTCCTCGTCCTCGTTTTCCTTTGGTGTGTCCACCATGTATGCGTCATGTGATGAGGTGGACGTCTAGTGCCCTATGGGCAGTGGTTCCTCTTTGTCTCTTGCATCGTCGCCCATACCGTCAATGTTTTCGGAGCCGAAGTCGAGCATGTCGGTTAAGTGATCGACAGCGGCTACTAAGTGGGTGGTGGGTGGGTCGCGAATTTCTTCATCGTCCGCATCCCAGTCCTGCCGGACATAGTTCGGACAGGATCCTCCTGATAAGGAGAGAGACCTTAACGAGTTCAGTATGTCGCCAAAGGGCGAGTGCTGAAAAATATCCATGGAGGCAAATTCCATGATCGGCGCCCAATCAGATTCGATGGGAACGGGCGTAGGCGGTTCGGAGTCCGTGGCCGGAGAAGGATCCAGCAGTTTAACAACATGGCTCTCGTGCAAGGTAAGGTCGATGTTCGGCTTGATCGCCGCTGAGGGTAAGGCCTCTGTGGCGGGGTCCATCCACCCGTCCGCGGAAGGCGCAACTAGCTCCGAATTGAGGGTTGGAGCGGCTGCCGGTGCGATCTCCTTAACACTGTCCGATGGGAGAGCTAAGTCATACTCATCGTGACCGCGTGGCGCACAAGGCAGAGGCTCGAATCCGTCGAAGATCAAATCTCCACGGATATCGGCCGCGTAGTTTAAGCTTCCAAACCTGACCTGATGGCCAGGGGCGTAACTTTCAATCTGCTCCAGATGGCCGAGCGAATTGGCCTGCTGTGCAAAGCCGCCGAATACGAAGATCTGTCCGGGGAGAAAAGTCTCACCCTGGACTGCATCGCCATCGATGATGGTAGGAGCCATCAAGCCTAACGGCGACGACACAGAGGAACTCTCAATGAAAGCACCAATGTCGGTGTCAAAACCGGCGGATCTCGGGTAGGGGGTCCCGAACTGTGCATCTAGGCCGGATGGTAACAAGAGGCAGGGGACACAATGTTTTACCCAGGTTCGGGCCCTCTTGATGGAGGTAAAACCCTATGTCCTGCTTGATTAATATTGATGATATGGGTAGTACAAGAGTAGATCTACCACGAGATCAGAGAGGCTAAACCCTCGAAGCTAGCCTATGGTGTGATTGTATGTAGTAGTTGTTGTCCGTCCTATGGACTAAAACCCACCGGTTTATATAGACAATGGAGAGGGCTAGGGTTACACAGATTCGGTTACAATGGGAGGAGATCTACATATCCGTATTGCCAAGCTTGGCTTCCACGCCAAGGAAAGTTCCATTCGGACACATGACGAAGTCTTCAATCTTGTATCTTCATAGTCCGAGAGTCCGGCCAAAGGTTATAGTCCGGCTATCCGGACACCCCCTAATCCAGGACTCCCTCACCCGCGTAGATAGATAAAGAACACGAGATGATCAGGCGCATGCAGACTGTTTGACTGGTTAACCAGACAAATACGGAGCTATACGCTGAGCCAGTGACCGTATAATCACCATATCTCATATACAATGATCAAAGTGAGCTATCAAGACAAGTTCGATGACTGCCAATGCATTTTACTCGGTAATAAATGACCAGGATTGAAGGGGAATCCAAATTTGCTTTGTCTTCTGTCCTTGAGCTCTTGACAAACCAATGCACTAAACGGTTGTCCGGCCACTCCACCCCAGAGCTCTCACCAAGCGTCGTTCATGCCACCGCGCCGCACACTAACCGGTAAGGCAGCGATGGCATCCCGCCACGCCGAGTTCCTCGCCGCCCATGACCACACACAAAATGGTAGGGAAGCGATGGCATCCCGCCGTGCCGAGTTCATTGCCACTCGCGACCTCACAACTATGTGGGAGGAATTTGAAGATGCCAAGGCCGAATGGGCGGTAGAGCAAGAGGCGGCCAAAGCCACACAGAGGGAGCGGAAAAGTCAGAAAGCACTCAAGAAAAGAGAGGCCCGCCACCGCAAGAAAGAAAAGGACGCACGCGCTACTGCGGAGAGGTCGGCGGAGATCGAAGCATGGTGGGGTGTCGCCGACAAAGCCAGGAAGGAGAACGGCGACGTCTGCCATGCATGTGAGAAGTAGTACTACTAGTAGTTACTGTGTGTGTCTGTGTCTGAGTACGAGCATGTACCAATACTACTAGTTACTACTGTAGTTTTTAGAGCAAATTACCAGTACATTAGCCTAGACTAAATGGAAAAATTCCTATCCTAAGCATCAAATGGCATCTCTTTCTCTATAGGAATTGAGATGCATGTCATCTCACTTCCTATGATTTTCATATTCCTATCCTATGAACGAAAGGAGGCCTCTGTTGGAGTAACTACTGTAGCTAGCAGTACTGCTGGTACAGTAGTTTTCTTCAAGAAGCGGAATTCAACGAAGTCATGATGGTTCCTTCGTCCGAGCAACTTCAAAGTGGGAAGTGGGCCTGTGATTTGACAGCTCATTAGTCATTGTTGCTACGACGCGACAACCTGGGTGACTCTCCCTTGGAGTTCTGCGTGCATGGCAAGTGGACCAGGATGGTCGACGTCCAACATGTTGGCGAATGGAAGTATTCTTTCCAATATCGAGGAGCAAGGAAACCGCATGGTATAGTATCACTGCTGATTGGTTCGCAAAAAAATAGTATCACTGCCGATTTACAATTATTTTTTATTTCTGATGAATGCTAGCGTTTCAACTCTTACGACGAAGGGTGCCAAACACGGCACGTGATGGATGTCCCACACGTCAGCGAAAGGAGTGGGACATGAACATCGTGGTAGAGCCCAGCGTAAAAAAACAGCGTGGTAGAGCGTCTCCACTTCTTCCACTTCTGGGTCGGAAACCACATGTAGTAGTACTTAGTGGTATGAACGATACAAAGTTTGACATGGAGAGAAAGACACATCTAGTTGGAAGGTCTTGGGGCATACACGTAAATAAATATAAAAGTTAATATGTGCCTCCAACTAATATAGTAGTAGTAGAGTACTTAGGCACGTACTCCATAACATCACCGTGCATTGCACATACAACATTTAGTGGTAGTACGTAGTAAGAGACAAATGCCTCCCAAGAGTTCCCTTCTTGACCTACTTTTGGGTGTTTGGTAGAGTGTATGGAGGGTGCATGAGTCCACACTAGTTTAGCACAAATACACTAGAAGCATGCGTGAAGAGAGCATGCATGAAGAGGGCTGTTGAGTTGAGCATGCATGAAGAGGGAACAACTATGCTGAGACGAGAACGCAACCAAACACACCCTCTATGCCACGCATGTTCATACCATTTGTGCCTTTCTACTTCACTTATTGCGCTACATTACTCAGGTTCGTACGTCCACTCCTGGGTACATGTCCGTCTCATAGTTCCAGTCCCACGTGTTCTTCATATAGATGGAATGATCCTTGCATAACACGTGCACCTTGATGCTAGATGTCTCGCGTGTTGGCAAAAGGATGAACAAATCTCACGTAAAAAAATAGAGTGGAAGAACATAGATTCTAGACGACCGAGAAGGAGCAAGGAACCTCGTGGTGGAGCGTCTACACTCATACTATTTAATATTATTCAGCGATATAAAATTAACCAATCATCTCCACAGTGGACTGGAAGAGTACGAAACACGGAAGCTCAGTGTAGTTACATCATACTAGTACATGGCTAACCCACGCTATCACCATATTTCTTGGCTTCCGTGCGACACCCATCTCTAGTAATCCAGCAGCTTGTATCGCTTCTCCCTCCTCGTCTCTATCAAAGTGCGGCGGGCTGGCGTTTCTTCTGTCTATTGAGGTCGGTTAACTATCACATGTTAGAACATGCCAAGAGCATTCTAAATTTTTTTCCTTTCATGTTCCGTTTTCAAAAAGAAAAAAATCCTTTCACGTAAGAATTTTCATGTATGCTTTGAACAACTTGCGTGTCCTATACTGCTCCTGTTTGATACTCTAACTTAGCTAGAGGTTAGACTAACTCATTACTAACCCTGAACTAACTTTAGCCAAAGAGGTGTTTGGGCGACAGGGTTAGATTGACAATAAATGCACTTCATGGAGAGAGAAAAGTGATTTTTCAGTGGTCCCAATGAGAACTATCTCCAGTTAGCACCTCTTGGGTGGGATAGTTTTTTTGGTGGGTTCGGTGCAACTTGCTCCAATTTAAACCCTAATTTTTGATACTTTAGGGCTATTTGAGCCCCAACTAGCTCAAACTGACTCTAACCCATGGATCCAAACGGGGCCTATGGCCAGTCGCGACGCGGAGCAGTCGCGTGCACCGGGAAGCGGTGCTCTCTTGGCCGTCGCGCCACTGCAAAGCCGGCGCCAGTGAGAGGTCGCCTCCGCTCTGGCCAGGCATTAATGCGGCACTGACGCTCCAGGGCGACGCTGACCGTTTCACGCGGGAAGCGCACGCTGGCAAGGGAGTATTGGTTTTGAACCGTTTCAGGTGTAGTACTAGTAGTTTGCAAAACTACTCAATTATTGCACTAAGTTTCCTAAGAAATTGTGGTAAAAAAACGTTACTCCACAGCCCGCTTGCCTTCTCCTTCCTCTTCCACCGCCTGCGCATGTTCGCGGGAAGCGACCAGTCAACCCTTATATAGGAGTGCTAGCACAAAAAGATGCATGCATGACCACTAAAATTTCCATATTAAAGCGCCGCTCCAGTGGGAGTATGGCGTATGTTGTTACCTTCGGGCGGCCCATGGCTACCGGGCGATGGCGACCGGAGAAGAGGCGGCGGGAGGGGAATGAATGCAGCTACTGTTTGGGTTCACCTTCCAGCTTAAATAAATGCGCAGCATCACGTGTACCCGCGGGTGCACAAATTGTAACATACGTGTCTGCTTAAGTGGGCGTCACGTAACTAGTGTGTGTGTGAGAGAGATTCTGAGAGACAGAGTGCGTGTGTGTGACTCTACTCTTCGGACATGTACTCAACCTTTTGCATCAGGATATAAGTATAATGGTATTTACTTTAGCTAGTGATTTACGTGGCCATGTTAACGTGGTTGTGTCAAAAAAATGTCACTTCCTGCTCGTGATTTGCGTTATATAATTACAAGCAAGATTCTCGTGCATTGGAGGGAACATCAATATGCATTTTTTTACAAAACACCTGTTGTGATTGACCCAGGCAGGAGTAATCCCATGTGTAAACACTAATGATATCTCGAGAATTTTATCGGAAAACTTGTATCTCAAGAATGTCATTGAAAAAATGAAAGATGAGAGATAAGGCGAGGAGGAGTGGAGTATGGTGGTGACTGGTGGTCGGAATGGGCGGAGGCATGGGGATGGACAGCGCCGGCAGGCGGCAACGACCACCATGCATGCTAGATTGTTCCAGAGACTTATTCCTTTTTAATTGCTGAGCAATGAGGTTGCGGGAGATAATGATGCGGAGAGAGGTGTGGGTATCTTTTGTAAAATTATCATAGTTTGCTTTCTATCCTCAGATAGAGATCATACGGTGTATATTACAAGATGGCAGGAACACCATCACTGCCAACTCGTTTTTTATAAGGGTACAGATGATAAGTTTGCTGACTACTAAAGTAAAGTGGAATTTGTCCATGTTATGCAAGTAAATAAAGGTGATTGTTTATCATACGGGTAAGGTTGGATGAAGGGTGGTAGGAACAAATGCTCCGCCTAGAGCATGTGTGTGTGAGATGGAGTCTTAGTGTGTGTGTGAGAGAGAGAGGAGAGAGAGATGGAGTCTTAGTTTGTGTGTGTGTGTGAGAGAGATATGGAGTCTTAGTGTGTGTGTGTGTGGGGGGGGTGTGTGCATGCGTGCATGTGTGTGTGTGTGTGAGAGAGAGATGGAGTCTTAGTGTGTGTGGGGGGGTGCGTGCGTGTGTGTGTGTGTGCATGTGTGTGTGTCGCGGGGTCCTCTATGTCGGATGTAATTTAAGTGTGCAAGTCTTCATCATAGGGAGGTGATGTGTATGCCAGAGGCCACAAACGATGGGGTGCGAGAGAGAAAATGCCCGTAGAGAGGGAAGAGAAGGTGTGTGCGCGTGAAAGGAGTCGACATCGAGAGAACGTGTTTGTTCGAGAGACACCGAGGAAGACTACTATATATCGATGGTGCATGTAGGCGGGAATTAAACAAAGGGATGGTCTTATTGGTTTCGGGGATATAGGGGAAGAGTGAGAGGCGCGGGGGGGGGGGGGGGTAGCTAGAAGGAGATTGTTAAGTGTGAGTGTGTGTTTTACCCATCCAGGCGGAAGTTATGTGCACAAAAGAGGGGAACAATTCGATGTGGCGTTAGGATTGAGGGTAATTAACTACGTATGGAGACATAGAGACCTTGAACGTGCATGTGTGAGAGGTATACATGTATACGTGGGATGTGTGTGTGTGCGCGTGCGCATGATCGAGATAAAAGAAAGAAGACATAAGTCATAAGATCAACGACATGGGAGAGACGGATCGGTATGACAATTTGCATGCATGTGAGAATGCAGGGAAGAAGGCCCGACAATTGAGCATGTGTTTTTGTCTTTAAGAGATAGTGGCGTGGGCTGGAGCATGCATCTATGGAGAGCAGAGGGAGTGAGGCGCAACGATTGTGCAAAAGAGACCAACCTATAAATGCATATGTATGGAGAGACATATATAGTGTGGGTGATAGGAAGCAAGACTCCGTGCGAGAAAGAAATGTTGACGGAGAAACTACAGATAGATACAGAGATGGAGATGCTAGCTAGAGGGACATCCGCTAGTTTGGGTGTTGGAGATGACCTTCGGGTGGTTCAAAGGGTGAAGTTATATATGTGTGTGAGAGGGCACTTGACTGCATGTAGAGAGAAACATATGTAGTGTGCGTGATAGGAATCAAGAGTGGGGGCGAGAAAGAAGGTTGATGGAGAAACAGATAAATAGAAAGATAAAGATGCTAGCTAGTGTGCGTTAGAGATAGGAGTCGAGTGGATCAGAAGGCTGGGTTATGTGTGTGGGTGTGAGAGAGATAGAGAGAGGGTGCATGTGAGTCACATACAAACAGATATCAGAGAGAAATGAGATCTAGACAGACGGAGTTTTGTGTCTGCGAGAGAGAAAGATATTTCACAACAAGAGTGATAGCTAGAGAGACTTACGAGGGAACGCAAGATATCTCTAGGGAGAGAGGGTGTGTGTGAGCGACATACAAGAGAACAATGGAGAAATATGAGACCCTGGGAGACAGAGTTTGTGTTTGTGTGTGATAAAGAGATATTGAAGAGGAAGAGTCGTAGGTTCTCATATCTAAGGAGCGAAAGACATCTCTGTATGAGGGATGTGCGAGTGGCACACATGGGAATAGTAGAGAGAAATGAGACCCCGGGAGACAAAGTTTTGTGTTTGTGTGAGAGAAAGAGATTCCACATGGAGAATCATAGTTAGAGACACATAGCAGGGAGCGAGATATACTTAGAGAGAGAGATAGAGTGATGAAGTTCGAGGGAGAGAGTATCGTCAGTGTGTTACGAAGATAAAAGATCATTGTTGACATACAGGTAGCATGAGAGATACTTGAGAGACGATGAACACGTATAGGTCTAGAGAGGTAGTCCTATATAAGCATGAGTGATAGCTATATGAGACGAATATCTGGATTAAAGGGGATTCAAATATTTAAACTGGAGATCACGACATCGATAATATCATAACGTAAATTGGTGTATCAAACATGCATATTCATTTGAATTTGGGCACACGTGTAATGTTATATAGTTTATCAATATTGGTGATCCGTAGATTCTTCAATTACAAACAATGCATTGTTTATATGCAATTAATGTCTAAACGGGATTACACTATATGTTGCGTGTGAAACACATTATACATGTTTGAGAAGTAAAAAAACCGCATGAAACACACATTAATTGGAGACAGTTAGCAAGGAATGCATACATTGGATTTCAACATAAAGTGGTTTCAAATATTTGAAAATCCAAATTGATGGATACAACCTTATGAATCTGAGATCATGCCATTTGTAAACCATATTTATGTATAAATGGTGTTGTGCTTTTGAAAGTATATATAGAAAATGATGTGTATAGAATATAATTCCAATTGAAAATGGATCCCGCCCGAAAAAAATAGAATACAAACGGGATTCGAATTGGGTTGGCACAGTAAATGTGCACTCTGCAAAATTTGAACGAAGCGGGGAAAGTCGCAGTAACCGCCCGAAACCAAAATCTACGAGATGGAAATCACTACTGCCTATCCCTGCCACGCAAAGCATATATGCTGGATTTCTATAGGTTTCGATAGGGGTAGGTTTGTAATTTCACACAAACGTGACGTAACCGCCTCTCACCCGGATTCATACACGGTGGGCGCCAAAACACAGTGTGTCCTCGGCCGAAATCGACTCCCTCCCCGATTCATATTCATACACGGTGGGCGCCAAAAACAAACTCTCGTCGGCAAATATTCGGTGTATGCGAGATTACCGTCCTATCCCCAACCGACTAATGTTGTTGTGATGTAGTAGAAATTTGAAACGAGGGCTAAGTTTGTAAATTTCCTCGCATTTGAGACAAGCGCGCCCTGAATACATGGTTCCCCCTTCCTCTCTACCTCCCTTTTTCCCATTCGTACTCCGTGGGCGCCAAAACACCCTCTCCACCCCACCCTCCTCCGTCCGCCGCCATCCACCAACCCATCCACCGTCGTCCTCCTCCACCATGCCGGAGCTGATACCTCGACGCCGTCGTCCATTACAAGAGATCGACCTCTCTCATCCACGGCTTCGGACCGGGATCCTTGCATCCCGTCCTCTCGCTTCATCCCCGCCGTCGTCCACCTTGCCGGTGCCGCTCCTACGACCGTCTCGTCCACCGCGCCCCGCCGCCATCGTCTACCCTCCTAGATCTGCTTCCACGCCGCCGACAGCCATCGCTACCGCATCACTGTGAAATTCTCAGCAGATGCGTACACGGCGCCGCACCAGAGGCGGTACTCTTTTGTATCTGCTCAACTTATTTATCGCAGCAAGAAAATAGATCGCCACTGGTTTACTCTGATTTCTTGTCTTGGTTGCGAAGTTGCCTTTGTCCGGTTTGCACCTTCAGATCCGCCATGGCACACTCAACACTATACTCCCAATGCTTATGGTTTTCCCCTTTTATATTCCACACTAGTTAAATCACAGTAGACTAAATTTCAAAATTGGGTTAGTCGATTTTTTAGAGCTCGCCGAAGTTCGCCGGTGCGATTGAAGGGGCTCAGGTGGTTGTGGGGCCTCGCCGAACGAAGAAAACTCGACGTGGGTGGGGGTTGGAGCGGGGGTGGGGGTGGGGGTGGCGGAGGAACACAGGCGGTGGGGGCCGGTTGTCCGACCGGCGGCCCGTGCGGTGTTCTGTATTGGAAGAATCAGAGACGAGGAAGAAGAAACGTTAGGAGACGTAGGATCTTCATCCAACCGTCTGAAATGGTCGAGAGACAACTGGGATTTGCATTCTTAATGCGCTCTGGTTCATCATGTGTGGGCACTGCGCAACCAACATTTTATTATCCAAAATCTGCTTGCTCTTCTTTACCATGTTCCTCTTCCATTCTTCTTTACTATGTACTCTCTCCGTTCCTAAATACAAGTCTTTGTATAGATTCCACCATGGACTACATATGGAGCAAAATGAGTGAATCTACACTCTAAAATGTATCTGGATACATCTATATGTGATCCATAGTGGAAATCTCTACCAAGACTTATATTTTGCAACGGAGGGAGTATGATAGTAGTACAGTATGTTCCTTGTACTGAAGATGAGCAGGGACATTTGCAGTGTAGAGGTCTATATGGTCGGTTGTGATGGATACTTTGAGCCTCTTTGATAAGTAGGATCTTGTAAACATAGGAATAGGATTTGTAGTGGCCTGCCCACTTGAATCCTATAGAATAGAAAGGAAATGCGGGGAGCTGTGTCGCCTTTGAGAGTTACACTGATATTAACAGTACCGCACCTTCACTTGAAGAGAGCTGGTATCCGAAGCCTTTCTAGCCGTATCGGCAATACTAGCACATATATTCCAGCAAGTTCCACTTTGCTAATTTTATTCTGATGCTTAAGGTTTTCCCGTTATATCTACACTATGATCTGTGTAGCTGCTTTGTGTCGCACTAGCAGCAGTCCACTCTTGAAGCTAAACACTGCAATGACTTACAAAATTGGCACCAAGGCATTGAGTGCCATTCTGGATGCAATGAAACTCATATGCTCCCCACCCGTTGATTCTTGTTCAGAATATGATCCTAATGACTATTCTAACCTCGAGGAGTTAAAGGAAGATGGCCTGTCCTGTTCACCCATTAAGGTGCCTGTTCTAATTTGGCAATGTTTTATTGATTGCGGGTATCTTGCATATGTTGTCTTGCATTTCTTCTACTTTGTTGCACCGCCATCTGCTTAGTTTACTCATCATATATGTCGAGATGCCATGCCCATCCATTATCAATACGTATTCCATCTATCATCATACCGTGTTTTTCCACTCAAATGTTGTTCTTGTGCATCAGACATCAAAAAGGAAGAGGGTGATTGACGAACCTGAAGGAGCACCAGTAAAGTCCTTGAAAAACGTGGTGGTGCCGGAGAAATCAGACAGCACCCCACTTATATTGGCTGTACAACCAGTGACACAAAATGTAGGACCGACTCCAGCAAACTGTACCCATACTTCACTGCCACACAACTAGCCCCACCACACAGGACCTGTACTCCAGCAAAAGGTATACCGATTTCATTTGCCATAGCACTAGCTGTACCACAGAAAAATCCCACTCCAGCAAAAAGTACAGCAAGTCCACCGGCGGAAGACCTATCCCAACTACAGAGACGGCCAATTCCTGCAGATTGGAACCCCATTCCATTTATTCCCAGTTTAAAAGACAATGCTTTCAATGTTGTTAGGGACTACGTGCATATATTCCCATCATGGGAAGATTATTGTGAAGACAAACACCATTTTCACATCTTCCTGTCCAACTTACGTGTAAGTGCTATTATTCATGGTTATTATTTTCCTGTTTTCTGCTGATTGAACACATCAATGATTTACATTACATTGTTGTAACTAGGCGAGGGTCAATCTGGATAGTCATGACGAGCAAAGCTTGCTTGTGCTTTTCAAGGAAGCATTGCGGCAGTATCGGTGTTACCTGAGGAAATCACACTTTGATGGCAAGTCTATAAACGAATTTCCGGTGAAGTCTCCTATGCTAAATTTAGAAGACATTGAATGGAAAAACCTTGTTATGCACTGGTCTCGTTCCCAGGATGAGGTACTGTCTATGAAATCACATAACAATTTGAACTTCTACTTTTCCGCATGTGCCTTACGGATCTTTTTTGCAGGAAATCTGCTCGAAGAAGAATTCCGGTTTGACAAGAACAATAGGATATCGCAAATATGCTGCCCACTACTTTGCTCTTGTTAGTACATGTTGTCATGTATCACTGTACTTGCATACATACCTGGTTCATTATGTGACAGCAGTATGCATGATAGCTTGCTTATCAATTGTTCACTCCAAATTATCTGATCTGTATGAATGGTTACATTAGTGTAGAATATATCCAATGCCAATGTTTTTTTAGCTCTGCATTGTTCTTGTAAGTACATGCTGTCCTTTATCAGTGTACTTATAATGACAGGTAGTTGTTCATGTACCATCACTCTACAGCTTATCTTCCTTTGCCCTCCATTTTCTACACATCAGATCTATATTTACTCTTACCATAAGGTTGGTACTGAAGAAGTTTAGTTGTGCATTGCTCTTGGTTGTACCTTTTGCCTGTATCGCTGCACCTACATTTATAGCTACTTGGTTATGTAGCATCACTCTTCATCTTATCTTAAATATTCTCCATTTTTTCGTATATTATCACATCTATATTTACTCTTAACAAAATGTAGAATAAAGGCAATGCTTTTGAAGAAGATTCTGTGGTAAACTTCTTGAATTGCCCCCCCATCAGCATGGACAAGGCCTTTATAGAGCCTGTCTTCACCAATAATGCAAGTTTGTCCATCTCAAGCCTTCAAACTTTGTTGTATATATTTGGTTAGGCATGACTGCAACAACTGTTTATTTTTGGTGTTTGCATCAAATTGCTTGTTTAAAGTTTATTATGTAGTTCATAAACAAAAGTTTGTCCTTTCTCAATTTAAGTTTTCAGTTGTACAACCAAGTTCCTTCTTCATACCATGTAAATTAAACTATACAAAGCAAGTGATCTTCTTTTGCACTGCATGTATGCTTCTGTTCTTCATCTGTAATCCAATGGTGTGGTGAACCTACCCACTACAGCACAATGTCATATTCTGCAATGTCTTAACTATGAACAATGTCATATCTTTCTACTATTATTTAAACCGTCTCTTTATTTGCCAATCTGAAATGGTATAAATTGACAGCACACTAACCATTGATACTTATGAGTTCTTGATCTGTAATCCAGTGGTGTCGTGAAGCTTCCAACTCCTTCACAATGTCATTTCCTACCATGTCTTGACCTGAACAATACCATATTGTGTTAATGCAATTTTAAACTGTGTCACTTTATTCGTCAGTAAGAAATGTGATGAATTGTCAGCACTGATACTTCTATGTGCAAAACCTTTCATCTGTCTACTTATTTATCTTTCAGAGTGAGGAAGATATAAGTGTTGAACAAGCGCAGTCTCATCATCTTGCTCAGCTGCTTGCGCTGCAGCTCCCCAGCAGGGCTAACCTTTTTTGAACTCTATTGAAGTGATGTCGGTTTTGTATATTATTTTGTCGGTGTGTTTATTTGCACTGGTGGCGATCTTTGATGCCCAGTGTATGTAATCTGCTGTCTGCTTGTGCTTTATTATCATAGTGGCGAACTTTGATGCCTAGTGGATGTAATATGCCGTAATTTCTTTATTGTATAGTCTAGCTTTTTTCTTATTCACGATGCTGCAGTTATTTTACTGTATATATATCCTGTCTTCGCAGTAAACCGGCCAAACCGTAAAATTACGGTACATAATCGGGCCGTCATGCAATCACGATGTAGGTTGGGTCTGAAACATGCCGAACAGCTCACGAGCCGGCAACAGCCCAAAATGAACCCCGACCCATGATTGTGCGAATCAAATCATGGGCTTTTAACAGGCCAAAATTGTCTCGGTCCTTGTTTGGCCCAATCAGATATCGGCTGCGAGCAGGCTGGATGCAAACCGGGCCGTAGTTAGGCCCAACTATATGACGGGCTTTTAACAGGCCGAAATTAATATAGGTCTGAAATGTTAAACGGGCCCTTAACAGGCCAAAACTAATATCAGGCCGAATTACCAAGTGGGCCTTTAGCAAGTGGGCCCAAAAGCATAATGTCCAGTTGACGGGCCGAATCTAATATGGGCCATAATTGAGCCCAAAGCCTCTTAAAGGGCGGGACCTGATCTGGGCCGTAATTTGGCCCAGAATGTGGTAGGCTTTTAATGGGCCGGATCTCATATGGGTCACTATTAGGCCCGGAGCGTGGCAGGCCATTAATGGACTGGATCAAATATGGGCCGGCATTTGGCCCAAAACATGGCAGCCAGTTAATGGGCCGGCCTACTAGGGTCCTCAAAATCTTGTGGGCCTACAGCTGGGCCGGCCCATTAATGTCGGCGAAATCTCGTGGACCTTTAGCTGGGCCAGCCCATTATGATCCGCAAGAATCTTGTGGGCCTTTACCTGGGCCGGCCCATTATGGCACACAAAAATCTTGTGGGCCTTTACCTGGGCCGGCCCATTATGGCCCACAAAATCTTGTGGGCCTTTAGCTAGGCCAGCCCATTATGGTTCGCAAAATCTCGTGGGCCTTTAGCTGGGCTGGCCCATTATGGTCCGCAAAATCTTGTGGGCCTTCAGTTGGGCCGGCCCATTTAAACTTGATGGGCCGGTCCACGTGTCAACATATCATAGGCGCGTCTTGCCCATTGGATGAGTGACACCTGTGCCAACGCGGACCTGACATGTGTCTCCTCCAGCCAATGATGATTTTACACGTGGAAAATCCCCATTGGTCGGGGTTGTTAACGGGTTATCGGATCCAAAACCCGACCCGATAGCTTAACGGTGTTCCGTTACGGTGGATGCCACGTGTCGGTCACCCTTGACGAAAGCACTTCTATGACGCCCGATTTATCGTCATGGAAGTGGACACTTCCATGATGATAATTTTGGTAATGTCATGGAACACTTCTACGACAGCACAGGTATGACTATCTTGATTCTGTCATAAAATCGTCATGGATGTACATGCATGACAGAAAACGCGACCTATTGTGACAAACACGTATCATCACGGAAGTGTATTTTTTTGTAGTGGAGGTGGCGGGCGAGCCATTCATCGCGGATGCTGTGTTTAAAGGCCGCTAGGGCTTCGGCATCCGGACAGTCGACTATCTGGTTCTTTTTAGTTAGGAACCTGGTCTAGAATTTCTTGACAGACTCTCCGGGCTGTTGAACTATATGGCTTAAGTCATCAGCGTCCGGAGGTCGAACGTATGTACCTTGGAAGTTATCAAGGAAGGCTTCTTCCCAGTCCTCCCAGCTACCGATAGAGTTTTCGGGCAGGCTGTTCAACCAGTGTCGTGCTGGTCCTTAGAGTTTCAGGGGGAGGTATTTAGTGGCATGAAGGTCATCACCGCGGGCCATATGGATGTGGAGAATGAAGTCTTCAATCCATACCGCGGGGTCTGTGGTGCCATCATATGATTCTATATTCACGGGTTTGAACCCTTCTGGGAATTCATGTTCCATGACTTCGTCGGTGAAGCAATGAGGGTGTGCGGCGCCTCTATATCGGGCCGTATCGCGGCATAGCTCTGATGGGGTCCGTCTGCGGCTTTCAGCCCGTGCATGACTAGGTATGTCACGTCAGAACAGATGACCGTCGTCGCGTGTCGGGGCATGTCCTCGCGATCCGTAGATCATTCTGGTATGTCCTGCTTTATTGTTTAGGTCATGTCGAAGATCATATGTATGACCGTGAGCTGATTTACCTTTGCCTTTGCGATGAGGCGGGGAGGGCTGGTGTTAGGCTTGAGTTGCCGCTTTGTCCCGGCCACGTGGTGGTCGGTCAGCCGCATTGCGCGATGGTGGTATGTGTTCCGGCGCCTCGTCGTCGAACTGAGGTAGTAATTTGCGCTTCGGGTAGCTTTTGGCCAGGCGCTTGAGGCCGTATTCTTCGGCTGCTAGGACGTCAGTCCATTTATCGTTGAGCAGGTCTTGGTCAGCTTGAAGCTACTGCTGCTTCTTTTTCAGGCTCCTTGCAGTGGCTATTAGCTGGCGCTTGAAGCACTCCTGCTCAAGAGGTTCCTCGGGCACGATAAAATCCTCGGTCCCGAGGCTCGCCTCATCCTTGGAGAGCGGAAGATAATTACTCTCCTCCGAGTCCTCGTGTGTGGCCTGTTTACCAGGGCTAACCTGCCCATCTTCCCGTTCATCCTGTTCGGTAGCTGCGTCAACGGGGTCTTCGTTGTCTTCGGCACCTTCCGGAGTGTTATCTTCTCCTGTGCCGGTGTTGCTATCTTTACTGCGGCGTGACTTAGAGCGGCGCCACTGACGCCGGCGTTTCGATTGTATCTCAGGAGGTTTATCCTCAACTGGATCTTCTTTGTCATCGCCGCTATTCTTCTTTGGTGCATCCACCATGTATACATCGTACGAGGAAGTGGCCGTCCAGCGTCCGATGAACGGCGGGTCTTGGGCCTCTTCTTCTCTGGCATCATCGTCCATACCGTTGATGTCATCGGAGCCGTAATCGAGCATGTCAGTTAAGTCTTCGATAGTGGCTATAAAGTGGGTGGCGGGTGGGGAGCGAAATTCCCTATCATCATCTTCTAGTTCGAACCGGATATAGTTCGGCTGTGAATCCCACGCTAAGGATAGATTTTTTTAATGAATTCAGCACATCGCACAAGGGTGAGTGCCGGAAGATGTCCGCGGCGCTGAATTCGGTGATCGATAACCGATCATGCTCGACATGCGCGGGCACGCATAGTTCAAAACTTATAGCCGGAAACGAGTCCGTAGCTCCAGAGGTACAGATGTTACTTGAAGTTAAGTATGTGTGCGGCTCCAATGCCGTAGAGTCTGCGGCCTCCGTGGCGGGGTTGAGCTTCCTGTCCTCGAATGGCGCGACCTGCTCCAGATCTAAGGCCAGAGCAATTTTAGGTGCGATTTCCTGGGTATCGCCCGATGACAGATCTACGTCATGTTCACCGTGGTGGCTGGGAGCGGCTGCCATGGTCTCGAATTCAGTGAAGATCAAGTCTCCACGGATATCTGTGACGTAGTTTAGGCTTCCAAATCTGACCTGGTGGCCAGGGGTGTAGCTTTCGATCTGCTCTAGATGGCCAAGCGAGTTGGCCCATAGTGCGAAGCTGCTGAACACGAAGATCTGTCCGGGGAGGAAGACCTCCCCTTGGATAGCGCCGTTGTAGATGATTGAAGGAGCCATCAAACCTTTGGAGGACGGGACAATGGAACTCTCAATGAAAGCACCAATGTCGGTGTCAAAACCGGCGGATCTCGGGTAGGGGGGTCCCGAACTGTGCGTCTAGGATCGATGGTAACATGAGACAGGGGACACGATGTTTTACCCAGGTTCGGGCCCTCTCTATGGTGGTAATACCCTATGTCTTGCTTGATTGATCTGGATGAATATGAGTGTTACAAGAGTTGATCTACCACGAGATCGTGATGACTAAACCCTAGAAGTCTAGTCTGGCTATGATTATGAGGATTCGGCCTATCTATGGACCTAGCCCTCCAGTTTATATAGACACGGGAGGGATCTAGGGTTACACAAGATCGGTTACAGAGAAAGGAATCTTCATAGTTGGTCGCCAAGTTTCCCTTCCACGCCAAGGAGATTCCTATCCGGACACGGGTAGAGTCTTCGGTCTTGTATCCTTACGGCCCATCAGTCTGGCCCATATCTAATAGATCGAACACCCGAGGACCCCTTAGTCCAGGACTCCCTCACCCACCGCCGGCGACCACCGCCCCAACCCTAAACCCTAAGATAGATAGTGGGGTACCTCTTTGGCGAGCCCCTCTCCCCGCTGTGGGTGGTTCTTCCTTAACTCCGACAAGCCCCCCAATCCATGAAAGTCTACTGACCCAAAAGTAAAATCAGTCAACTGATGTGTAGCTAAATCGGAGCAGAGAAGCAGCACGAGCGAGGGGGAGCAGCAGCAGCAGCGTGAGCGAGCGAGAGCCAGAGCAGCAGCTACTACGCGAGTGAGCGAGCGAGAGCTGAAGCAGCAGCAGCTGCGCGAGCGAGCGAGTGCCCGAGCAGCAGCAGCAGTAGATACGGCTGGTATGGACGCCGCCACCGAAGGGGCCTCACACTGGGGGAGAGCCGCCATGGAGATGTCGCCCGCGGCGCCATCTTCAAGGTAGTCGTGCCATGGGGGTGCGGGATGGAGCACCGTCGGCGCCGAGAGGTCGGGTTAAGGAGAAGGGGCGATGCGATGAGTGTACAACCTCTTTGGTGGCGCCGAGTAGGCATCGGCTTTGTCCGAGGAGTCGATGAGGATGCTGTGGTTCCGGTGGAGCAGGTTAAGGCAGCGCTGTGGGGATGGAGCAGCCGCGATAGACGAGGCGATCTTCGGAGAAGCTCCTTGGAGGTGGAGGACGGGGCGGCTGAACCGGCGAGACAACGAGATGGACGACGAATCCTCATCCGGGGAGGTGGATGAGGGACGTCGAGCTGTTGTGGTGGACAATGTCGTCGGGGAAGAGGCTCCGGCTGGGCAGCGGTGAGGTGGCGGATAGAGAAGAGTGGGGTTTCGCGGCTGGAGCGGAGAGCTTATGGCGGCCTGGGATGTCGAATGGCGAAAAGGAGGTGATGGGAGGGGGGAACCATGACTTAGCGACGCGCTTGTCCAAAATGTAGGGCATGTTACAAAATTACCCCCACCAATTTGAACTAGCTGCCCTTTTTGCTCAAGGTTAGAAGGGGGATTTCGCATGTCGGGATTTGGCAGCTGGAGGGAGTTTTCGCGCACGTTGTAATTTCGGGATAGCAAGGCGCTGGTTGTGAAGGCACGAGTTTTGGGAGCACGATATCTAATTTTTTGGGATATAACAAGGCGCGGGTTGAATTTTAGGGACAAGCCTAACGTGTAATATTGTACTTGTATGTACCAAATCAATTCGCACTTCCCGCAACGAAAAAAACGAAAAAATAAATCTATTCACACCACACAAAGAGAGAGAGAGAGTCTTGTCCTGTTTTACTATACGGATGCTATGCAAAGCTATCAATCCATGTTATATCCAATTAAATTTTTCGCTGGCTATATAACGCATGTAACCTACTCATACCAACATTTTAGTGCATCCCAAATGTCTATACTACCGCTACAATTCGAACTAAATTTGAATTCGTTTCTCTATTTGAATAAGAATCTACAATCATGATTGTTGCCAACTTCAACCATCATTCATGTATTACCTTAAGAACACACCAGATGATTACTATAGAGATATATATGAACTATGTGCACTATATGAACTCGAATTCAATTTTTTTAGTACACTTGATGTTGATTCCAAATAATAGTACATTTGATGTACTAACTAGATATTCATAATCTAAACCATGTTCCATACGTACACTGTGTTTATCACACAAAGTATAGTGCCCCGCCCCCAACATTATGACAAGTATTTAGCCCTGAGCTGCAAAATCCACACATTATCCCAAATTATAGTCAATGTTCTATATATTATATGTAGTACTAGCAAGATGCGCATGCATTCCACGAAACATCAAGATGATCGAGGGGATGCCTTATTTACAAATGTGGAGAGGGGTGTGGGTATCTTTTTTTTACAAAATTGCCATAGTTTCCTTCCTATCCGTGAGATATAAATCGGATGGCCTATATTGTAGGATGGCAGGCACACTGATAACCCACAAGTGTAGGGGATTGTTTGTAGCCTTCTTTGATAAATAAGAGTGTCGAACCCAACGAGGAACTAAAGGCAGAACAAATATTCCCTCAAGTTCTATCGACCAGCGATACAACTCTACGCACACTTGACGTTTGCTTTACCGGAAACAAGTATGAAACTAGAAGTACTTTGTAGGTGTGATAGGATAAGTTTGCAAGATAGTAGAGAGCATGTAAATAAAATCTAGGGACTGTTTAGATAAGGACATGACTAAGTTAGTTTTAGTAGAGAGCTTTTGTCAACAAGAAAGTTATTTGTCCCTAGGCAATCGATAACAAGTACCGGTAATCATTCTTGTAATTTTATTTGAGGGAGGGGCATGAGCTAACATACTGTCTCTACTAGGATCATATGCACTTATGACTAGAACTCTAGCAAGCATCCGCAACTACTAAAGATCATTAAGGTCATGAAACCCAACCATAGCATTAAGTATCAAGTCCTCTTTATTCCCATACGTCATACCCCACCTACTCGGGTTTAAGTTTCTGTCACTCTTGCAACCCACCATAAGCGAACCATGAACATATTGCAACACCCTACAGTGGGGGCCCCTCACATTTGCATGAGAATGGAGGGCACCGTAGGACAACACCATAAATAGAATATACAATCATACCAACCAAGATCACAATTAACCCACATGACAAAACGGATCTACTCAAACATCATAGGATAACCATAGATCATTGGGAAATAATATATAGAGTTGAGCACCATGTTTAAGTAGAGACTACAGTGGGGGGAAGAGAAGTTACACTGCTGCATAAAGGGGGAGAGAGAGTTGGTGTTGACGGTAGCAAGATTGTTGATGTAGATCACTGTCCCGATCATTGCCCCAGCGGCACTTCGGCGCCATCGAAAGCCAGGCGGGAGAGCCCCCTACTTCTTCTTAATCCTTGGCCTCCCCCTAGATGGGGAGGAGAGTTCCCCCTCTGGTCCTTGGTCTCCATGGTCGCGGAGGGGCGGGAGCCCCTCCGAGATTGGATCTCCCTCTCTATTCTCTTCTGTTTCGCGTTCCCCAGATCTGGCCGAAAACTGTTTCTTATATTCCAGGAGATCCGTAACTCCGATTGCGATGACATTTTAACACGATTTTTTCTGTATATAAGCTTCCTTGCGCCCGAAGTAGAGCTCCAACTGACGTTCGAGGAGGGCACAAGACACCTGGGCGTGCCAGGGGTGTCTGGCACGCCCTGGTGGGTTGTGGGCTCGGTGGGCCCCCATTTGTGTTGATTCCACCTCCTAAAAATCACATATATTCCAAAATGATTCTCCGTGAAATTTTATTGCATTTGGACTTCGTTTGATATGGATACTCTGCGATACAGAAAACATGCAGAAAACAGGAACTGACACTGGGCACTGGATCAATAGGTTAGTCCAATAAATCATATAAAAAGTTGCCAAAAGTATGTGAAAGTCGTATAATATTGGCATGAAACAATCAAAAATTATAGATACGACAGAGACGTATCAGCATCCCCAAGCTTAATTCCTGCTCATCCTCGAGCAGGTAAATGATAAAAAAGATAATTTTTGATGTGGAATGCTACCTAACATAAACTTGATCATATATCTAATCATGGCATGAATATTAAGACATAAGTGATTCAGAGCAATAGTCTATAATTTGACATAAAGACATCAATACTCAGGCATCCCAACAAAGAATCATGTCTTTCAAAATATCAACGCTAAAGAAAGCCATCCCTACAAAATCATATAGTCTTGTCATGCTCTGTCTTCTTAACACAAAGTATTTATCATGCACAACCCCGATGAAAGCCGAGCAATTGGTTCATACTTTATAACACGCTTCAGCTTTTTCAACCCTCACGCAATACATGAGCGCAAGCCATGGATATAGCACTACGGGTGGAATAGAGTACGATGATAGGGGTAAATATAAAGAAGACAAAAAAGTAGAAAGTCTCACATCGACGCGGCTAACCAACGGGCTATGGAGATGCCCATCAATCGATATCAATGTGAGGAGTAGGAATTGCCATGCAATGAGTGCACTAAGAGCTACAGGTGTATGAAAGCTCAATATGAAAACTAAGTGGGTGTGCATCTAATCCTATAATGAAAAATTCCCACTAGTATATGAAAGTGACAACATAGGAGACTCTCCATATGAAAAACATGGTGCTAGTTTGAAGCACAAGTGTGGTAAAGGATACTAACAATGACCCTTCTCTCTTTGTTTATTTTTTCCTTTTCTTTTTATTTCTTTTTCTTTTTATTTCTTTTTCTTTCTTTCTTTCTTTCCTTTTCTTTTTCTTTTTCTCTCATTGTCCGGAGTCTCTTCCCGACTTGTGGGGGAATCATAGTCTCCATCATCCTTTCCTCACTTGGGCACTGCTCTAAAAATCAATAATGATGATCATCATACTTCAATTTACTTATAACTCAAAAGAAATAAAAATTTCAACTCGATACCTATGACAAAATATCACTCTATATGAGTGCCTCTGACAATGTACCAGGATGTGCAATATTATGTCAGCTATATATGAGTGCCTCTGAAAATGATGAACGGGTGGAATGTATGAATGCCTCTGACAATGCTCTATATGAGTGCCTCTGAAAATGATGAACGGTTGTCACATCCCTAGCTTCACCTTGGCCTTGGACTATCTTGGTTGTTGCATCATGCTTAAATTCAAGGAAAATTGAATTGAGGGAATTCCCAAAGCCTAAAAATTCTTTGAAAATGAGCAAGTTAAAAATTTCTTCAAATGAGCCCAAGGAAATGTTCACTTTAATCCCTGAAAATATTGGCAAGAGGTAAAAATCCAAACCAATATTTTAGGGCAATAAGGGTAATTAATCTGGGCATTTTGAATTAAACCATAATGTATTTGAATTGGCTTTATTTCTGTTATAAAAGAAATACATGTCCAATAATTTTGGGAATTATTATGGGGCTCTAGAGTAATATCTCTAGTCCATACAATATACAAAAGCAACAAAAATGGTTTAGTTTTAAAACTAAATCAAAACAGAGGAAATAAATAGAAAATAGAAAAGAGAGAGGAGAAAGGAACCTACCTGGCCCACTTACGTGTAGCCGGCCCAGCTTGACCAGCCCAGCCCACCTACCTCGTCGCTCGTCATCTTCCTCTGCCAATAGGCAGAGGCGAAGAAGCACGCGCGCGCTGGGAGGCCTCCACCTCCTACTTCGCGCTGGCAACGTCCCTGCGAGTCAAGCTACTCGCCTCGAGATGCCACGCTGCCCCCCGACTCTCTCTCGCTCTCTCTCGTCCCCATCCCCTCCCCTGGCTCTCTCCCTCGCACGCACCGAACGCAGCCGCCGCTGTCGCTCGCCGTTGCTGCGCCCACTACCATCCCCTCGCCCCCACGACGCATCCATAAGCTTCACTGCAACGCCCGACGTCTCCAAGCTGACGCGCTCGAGCCCGTACGTGCTGCATCGCCGACATCGGCTTCATCTTCTTCCTCGGGCTCCGATGAATGCCATCGCCACTCCACCATCTGCACGCCTTCCCCAAGCCCCTCGAGCCTTCCGTTCGAAGCGTTGTGAGCTCCTGCGTCTAACCCCCTCTCCCCGAGCTCGATTATGCCCCGTAGCCGTCGCCCCCTTGCCGACCGAATCGCGCTGCCGCCTGGCCTCATCGCCGACGTGGCTCCGGTGACCAATTGGTCCTGTGCGTGTGCCGTTGCGCTCGTAGCAACGCCTAGTGCCTCTCTAGCCTGCTACTTTTCTCGAACCCAAGCCATAGCGCCAAACCCGCCACCACCCGAACTCCGGCCGCCGCCCAAGTGGTCGCCGCCGTCGACCCCGGCCTCCCTGCGCCCAGCTGCGAGCACCCCTGGATGCGGGCGAGCGAGGGCTTCCTCGTGGTGCCCACAGCGCGTCCAGCCGCCACCCGTAGCGCGTTCCCGAGCATCGCCGACGCGTTCGCGTGCTCGCCAGCATTCAACTCCGGCGTGCTGACGTGGCACCATCGTTAGGGACTAATTACCCTGCTAATTAACCCCCTCTCTCATTGACATATGGGCCCGGCGCCCAAATTAACCCTTGGGTTTATTCCCTATTTATTTTAGATTAATCCAGTGGCCCCACGCGTCATCTTTGACCCGGCTGACGTGGCCGTTGACCAGGCCCACATGTCAGCCACACTAGCCAGCTCTATGACACTGACTAGTGGGTCCCATGCATCAGGTTTGACCTGGACCATGCCCCGTTGACCTGTTGACGTCATGATGATGTCAGGCTGATGCAGTAATCCTTTTCTGGAATTTAAATAAATCCTAAATGATTTATTTATTTCAGAAAATATCCAAAACTTCAAAAATTCATAGTAATTCAATCGTAACTCCAAATCAAACAAATTATATATGAAAAATGATCAGAAAAATCTAATCTATCCATCTATACAATTTTCATGCATGTTTGAACAACTTAATGTTTCTGTATAAGACAATTTGAATAAATGGCATTTGAAATGCCTTACATGGAGTTTGAATTTGAACCTTGGGTTCAAACCAACTTCATTTAAATCGTTGCTAGCTGCATTAGCTCAACTCACATCATATTTCCATGTCATGATCATGCATCATATTGTCGCATTGCATTGATTGTGTTCTTTCTCTGTTGCCGATGACTGTCCCCTCTCAGTAGACGACGTTCCGACGATTATTCGATGAAACCGATGAAGAACTATACTATCTTCAGAAGTGCCAAGCAAGCAAAACCCCCTTGTTCATTCTGATACAATCCCACTGTCTCGCTCCTACTCTCTTTTACTGCATTAGGACAACAACGATTCAACTGTTACATGCTGCGGTAGTTGAACCCCTTTCCTCTACATGACCTGTCATTGCCACAGTAAATAGATGAAACCCACTAGCATGAGTAGGAGTTGTTTGAGCCCTAATGTGCCTACTCATTCATGCTTGTTTGTCATGCCTGCTATTGCATAGAGTTGTTTCTGGTCTAATTCATCGGGAATGAATTGGAATGGTGATGAACATGTCCTATTGTGTGCGAGCTAAGTGTGTGAACACAATTTGGTAAAGGTAGCGGTGAGAGGCCATGTAGGAGTACATGGTGGGTTGTCTCATTGAAACCGTTCTTAGGAACTGAGTTATGTGTCTGTGAGCCATGAATAGCTACTACCACTCATTGGGATCCTTAATTGACCCTCTCGGCTTCTTAATCACCCTATAGTACTCTGTCCAGGAGTTGCAACTAGTTTCTGGTGTTTGTAGGTTATGTGTTGGCGGCCGTGCGTAGCGCTGACCCTAGGGGTGGGCTGTGATGCGGTAGATACACCGTGGCACGGTGTATCGGGCGCCCGTTTGGTGTCTCGGGAACCCTGTTCACATCGTTCGGGGCCGTATGTGGAAACCTCGGCCGGACTCCCTGTGGATGGAACCTGGATAGGCGATAAACCTGGACTAGAGACTTGAGTGTTTAGGTAGGCCGTGGCCGACACCCTCGTTGGGCTTCCGCTTGAAGGTTGCCAAGTACATGTCATGTAAACGACGGTAAGTGGTGGGAGCGTGTGTGAAGAAGTACACCCCTGCAGGGTTTTCATTATCTATTTGAATAGCCGGATTCCTCGGATATGGAAACTTGGACCCCTTGCATAGTTCATAGACAAGTGAAAGTGGATACTCTAAAATGCGCAAGATAAGCATGAGTGCTATGGATGGCGTTCTCGTAGGGAGACGGGACGGGTCCATAGTGGTGTATTGATATGGTGAATATGTGGACTCGTGTGCGCCACCTCAAAAGAGTTACTTGCAGTCGTAGTTCAGGATAGCCACCGAGTCAAAGCTGGCTTGCTGCAGTTAAACTCCACTACCCCTTTCTTGATACTGATGCCTATGTAGCTAGTTCTGATGTAAGTCTTGCTGGGTACATTTGTACTCACGTTTGCTTAATTTATGTTTTTGCAGAGAGACTTCAGTCTCGCTAGTAGTTCCGTGTGGACTTCGATGTTTAGCTTGATACCTCAACTACGATCTTGTGCCCTCAGCAGGTAGATAGTCAGGCTTCTCAGCCTTTTTCATTTGTAGATGTCTGTACTCAGACATGTTAAGCTTCCGCATGTGCTTTGACTTGTATGCTCTGAATGTTGGGTCATGAGACCCATGTTTGTTTTATCTGGCTCTTCGAAGCCTAATGAATAAATACTTGAGTCATAGAGTTATGTTGTGATGCCATGTTGTATTTACACTTATCGAGCATATTGTGTGTATGATTGAAATGCTTGGTATGTGTGGGATCCGACAGTCTAGTTGTTTATCTTTGGCAGCCTCTCTTATGGGGAAATGTAGTCTAGTGCTTCCATGAGCCATAGTAGTCCACTACAGCCCGGTTCACCGGAGTCCTGCTAGCCCAGCACTACTGCTCAAGACACTTGACTGGCTGGCATGTGTTTCACTTTGTTCCTGTGTCTGTACCTGCGGGGAAATGACACGCGGTGACATCCGGAGTCCTGCCTAGCCTGCTACCGCCCGGGTTCTCGGAGTCCTGTTAGCCCAGTGCTACAGCCCGGATTCACATGCTGCTGACCGACATGCTCGATGTGATTCATGTATGCCTGTCCCCATAGGTTGGTGCCACTTTGGGTTCACGACTAGCCATGTCGGCCCGGGTTCTCTGTCATCTGGATGCTAGCGACACTATCATATACGTGAGCCAAAAGGCGCAAACGGCCCCGGGCCATGGTAAGGCGACACCCATGGGAATACCGTGCGTGAGACCGCAAAGTGATATGAGGTGTTACCGGCTAGACCGATGTGACTTGGAATCAGGGTCCTGACAGCTTTGGTATCAGAGCCTGACTGCCTGTAGGATTACCAAGCCAAACTGGCCGAAGTTGTGTCTAGAAATGCTTTAGTTATGTAAGGGAATTGATTGTGGAAGGGAACGTATGGCTCTTTTTACTCCTTATACCTTATGCCTTCTGATCTGAGTCACCCTTTTCTCTTCTACGGGGATTAAGAACTAGGCTTCTCATATTTCTATCATGATCACGTGTTACTAATCCGTAGATTCATAGGATTGTTGGTCTCAAGCCTCAGTTCAGTTTCTACTACTCCAGTGTGTTGTTAAATGGCTTCAGAACCCTGATATGATGTTGTTGAGTGGTTATGCCACCATTTTGCAGGATGTCTCAAATATTTTTGAGCATTTACAGCCGTTATGCTGTCCGAGTCATCCCAGGTCTCTACATAGTCTGATGCATTTGCAAATCCATTCTTTCCGTTCCCGATGTCCCTTGGGGCCAGTTCAACCACACTAATCGATGAGTTGAGGTACTCTATTGCCTCGACATATATGTTGGAGCTATTATTATGACCCTAGTTGTCTTAGGGAGTCACCTAGTAAGCTAGCAATGCTTTGTATTCCCAGTGTGATGACTCTGGCCATTAATCCCGAAGCATCCCGTGATGCCATTAGTTAGTAGGCATTCTATTCCTAGGTTTTTGAACCCAAGATTCACCCTACTTACTTCATGTTGATAGTGTTTTCTCATTCCTTTAGGTTATTAGTAACCTTTGCATTAGTCCTCGAGGTCTGCGGTATCTCCTTCTTCTAAATACTGTGAACCACTTATGGCAGAAGTTCTTTGAACCAAAAGATCGCAACCAGAGTGCTCTTGATGAGTTCTCCATTCTATTGTGACTCTGCCAATTCTATCTTCTGCATGGGTTATCCGGAAGAAACATGTTGGACTTTGTTCGACATACTAATCCATGCGTCCACAACTTAGAAAATTATATGTTCTTTGAGTTGTCCCCCTTTCGTTGTATTCCAACCTTAGCCTATAAATTGATAGTCAAGAGTATGCGTGCATTCGCTGTCGATGCCTATTATTCTTGTGGTCTGTCAAGCCATTCTATTCCAGAATGACTAGGAGAAACAAACTCCAGTACCTCATCCATATCCAGGATTGGGTCAAAGCAGTTGTAATCCGCAAATCAAATGCCAATCCAGCTTTTGATTCTGTTCTACCTTGGAGTATTACCATCTTTATATCAAGAATGTCATGGAAATTTCACACCATCCTATGAACTCTTGATACAGTGATACTTCTTCCCATCATTATTCATTCCTCGGTCCCCGTGTTATTGTAACCGGATCACCGACAAGTGAACCATGATGCGTGAAATCTATACTCCGGAGTTGCTTGGTAATTAAATGGACAATAACCTCATTCTTAGCGTGTTGATTTTGAATCATCACCCTAAGGTTGAGCGTGCTACCTAGTCCATTTTCCCTGGTGCACACTTCGATCAATGAGTTAGGATTGTGCCAATCCCTCGCTTATTTGATCATATCGTCTTGCACTGAAAAGCAGGGTTATTCCCAAGCTTAATAACATATCGGTGGTTCGTGATTTTCTGAATATCCTCTCAGAAGTATCACCGGGTTGTCCCCTAACCGTTATGTTGAGCTCGCGATCAAGTTGGTTTTCTTATAAACCACCCCTGTCCAAGAATCTGTGTTGGATATCCCTGAGCTAGTTGGTTGAGCTAGAGAACAACTTGGAGAGTTGGAAGATAAAAGCTTGTCTGACTTAGTTCATTTTAAGGGATATCTTTTTGTGTGTGTGTGTTGAAGAAAGAAGATATCTTCATCGATTGGTCCCTATGATCAGTTGTTGGACCTGTTGTCTTATCAATCCTTTGATTTGAGTGTGGGCTATCGTCAAATCAAATCAGTACCAACGATGTTCGTAATGTTGTCTTACTCGTGGTTGATCCCTCGAGCATACACCATTACATCTTTTGGTCTGACCAATACTAACACATTGTTCACATAATGTTGGAAATCCAGTGATATGGAAATTCCGATGAGTTGCTGTTGAGCCCAACAGCAGCATCTTGTCTCCTCCATGATTCATGTTGAACATGGAGCTAGTGTTGGAAACTTTTGTAAGCATTGCCTTCGTGTTCCGTTCATGAGGTATATGTTTTGGTGAAAGAAGTGACTTTCTCTGATTCACGTGCATTTGGTGCAAGTTGCTGCCATGAGTTCGAGGAAGATTGTTTTGTTTCCTATGGTACCATCCCAAGTCAGTCATGCACGTGTGAAGTGCTCTATGGTTTGATAGGTTGGCCGCCTCCACTCCATATGTGTTCCTAGCACACCAAGCCACTGACTGATTTGTTCAGGGAGAAGAAGCTCCTTCTTAAGAGCTAACCCGAGCTTATAAAAGGACTTCGATATCCTCGTTGATGGTTCCCACCTGAACTCGGTAGTGTTTAATATAAGACTACTATGTGGTCATGCTTGTCTGGGATAGCATGTTCACATGTTTGTAGCAGAACCAACTTGTGTTTTGGAGCTTACTTCCGTAGTCCATCTCCCGATAATCTCACAATGTCATCTCGTCGATTTGTGTTGCAAACTTTCTTTTCAGACATGCTGAGTCTGAAGTATCTCATCACCAATCGGATCTGAATCTCAGGCAGATATGATGGTTGGAACATTCCCAACAGTTGCATTTTGTTCCCAGCTTGCACCACCATTGTGCCAATTCCCCATGGGCTGCCCTTCTCAACAGTTGCTGTCCAAGATCATCTTCCAAAGTGGACTTACCATGGGTCCCATCCATTTGCGATGATAAGAAAAATCATCCATTGCGTTGTCTTCAATAGGGTAGTCCACATCATCCATTCTAGTCCGAGTATGCCATTCTTTTGAACTCCTTCAAATGATCGGTTGTGATTGCCTTAGGTTGGTATAAAGAGTCTCAATGATCTATGAATCAAAAATAATTCTTTTTGCCACTTAAGGGATATTTCTGCGAGTCACCTTCCTTAGGATGTCTCATTATGGTATCATGGCACCTCAACTCCTTGCTACGTTGACAACCGGTCACCACCTTCTTAAGCGTGAAATTGTTGCCTACCTAGTGAACCTTCATCATATGTTCCACTCCATCTCTTTGGATGTGTACTTCGTGTCTCAGCTTGAGAGATGTTGCTATGTCTCACTCCGTGAGTTGATCCTGAGTTATCCGATCTTCGAGAAGATCGATCCCTCTAGAGTTTCCCCTTTCCTCTTGTTGCCATCTTGGTTGGAGTTCTCAGAACAAGACATCGAGACAATGATGGTGATCGAATCAACGCTCTAAAAGCAGTGCAAGTTGGATTGAGAAGATTGTGATAGTTTGTGACCTCCTTTCTTCTTACCTCACGTCTCGAATCTCGGGACGAGATTCTTGTTTAGTGGGGGTGAGTTGTCACATACCTAGCTTCACCTTGGCCTTGGACTATCTTGGTTGTTGCATCATGTTTAAATTCAAGGAAAATTGAATTGAGGGAATTCCCAAAGCCTCAAAAATCTTTGAAAATGAGCAAGTTAAAAATTTCTTCAAATGAGCCCAAGCAAATGTTCACTTTAATCCCTGAAAATATTGGCAAGAGGTAAAAATCCAAACCGATATTTTAGGGCATTAAGGGTAATTAATTTGGGCATTTTGAATTAAACCATAATGTATTTGAATTGGCTTTATTTCTGTTATAAAAGAAATACATGTACAATAATTTTGGAAATTGTTGTGGGGCTCTAGAGTAATATCTCTAGTCCATATAATAATTTACAGAAGCAACAAAAATGGTTTAGTTTTAAAACTAAATCAAAGAGGAAATAAATAGAAAACAGAAAAGAGAGAGGAGAAAGGAACCTACCTGGCCCACTTATCTGTAGCCGGCCCAGCTTGACCAGCCCACCTACCTCATCGCTCGTCGTCTTCCTCTGCCAGTAGGCAGAGGCGAAGATGCACGCGCGCGCTGGGAGGCCTCCACCTCCTGCTTCACGCTGGCAGCGTCCCTGCGAGTCAAGCTGCTTGCCTGGAGACGCCACGCTGCCCCCCGACTCTCTCTCGCTCTCTCTCGTCCCCATCCCCTCCCCTGGCTCTCTCCCTCGCATGCACCGAACGCAGCCGCCGCCGCCGCCGCTCGCCGTTGCTGCGCCCACTGCCATCCCCTCGCCCCTGCGACACATCCATAAGCTTCACTGCAACGCCCGACGTCTCCAAGCTAGCGCGCTCGACCCCATACGCGCTGCATCGCCGACATCGGCTTCATCTTCTTCCTCGGGCTCCGACGAACGCCATCGCCGCTCCGCCGTCTACAGGCCTTCCCCGAGCCCCTCGAGCCTTCCGTTTGAAGCGCTGTGAGCTCCTGCGTCTAACCCCCCTCTTCCCGAGCTCGATTATGCCCAGCGGCCGTCGCCCCTTGCCGACCGAATCGCGTTGCCGCCTGGCCTCGTCGCCGACGTGGCTCTGGTGACCAATTGGTCCTGTGCGTGTGCCGTTGCGCTCGTAGCAACGCCTAGTGCCTCTCTAGCCTGCTACTTTTCTCGAACGCAAGCCGTAGTGCCAAACCCGCCACCACCCGAACTCCGGCCGCCGCCCAAGTGGTCGCCGCCATCGACCCCGGCCTCCCTGCGCCCAGCTGCGAGCGCCCCTGGATGCGGGCGAGCGAGGGCTTCCTCGTGGTGCCCGCAGCGCGTCCAGCCGCCGCCCGTAGCGCGTTCCCGAGCGTCGCCGACGCGTTCGCGTGCTCGCCGGCGTTCAACTCCGGCGTGCTGACGTGGCACCGTCGTTAGGGACTAATTACCCCACTAATTAACCCCCTCTCTCACTGACATATGGGCCCCGTGCCCAAATTAACCCTGGGGTTTATTCGCTGTTTATTTTAGATTAATCCAGTGGCCCCACGCATCATCTTTGACCCGGTTGACGTGGCTCTTGACCAGGCCCACATGTCAGCCACACTAGCCAGCTCTGTGACACTGACCAGTGGGTCCCATGCATCAGGTTTGACCTGGACCGTGCCCCATTGACCTGTTGATGTCATGATGATGTCAGGCTGATGCAGTAATCCTTTTCTGGAATTTAAATAAATCCTAATGATTTATTTATTTCAGAAAATATCCAAAACTTCAAAAAATCATAGTAATTCAATCGTAACTCCAAATCAAACAAATTATATATGAAAAATGATTAGAAAAATCTAATCTATCCATCTGTACCATTTTCATGCATGTTTGAACAACTTAAAGTTGCTGTATAAGACAATTTGAATAAATGGCATTTGAAATGCCTTACATGGAGTTTGAATTTGAACCTTGGGTTCAAACCAACTTCATTTAAATCGTTGCTAGCTGCATTAGCTCAACTCACATCATATTTCCATGTCATGATCATGCATCATATTGTCGCATTGCATTGATTGTGTTCTTTCTCTGTTGCCGGTGACTGTCCCCTCTCAGTAGACGACGTTCCGATGATTATTCGATGAAACCGATGAAGAACTATACTATCTTCAGAAGTGCCAAGCAAGCAAAACCCCCTTGTTCATTCTGATACAATCCCACTGTCTCGCTCCTACTCTCTTTTACTGCATTAGGACAACAACGATTCAACTGTTACATGCTGCGGTAGTTGAACCCCTTTCCTCTACATGACCTGTCATTGCCACAGTAAATAGATGAAACCCACTAGCATGAGTAGGAGTTGTTTGAGCCCTGATGTGCCTACTCATTCATGCTTGTTTGTCATGCCTGCTATTGCATAGAGTTGTTTCTGGTCTAATTCATCGGGAATGAATTGGAATGGTGATGAACATGTCCTATTGTGTGCGAGCTAAGTGTGTGAACACAATTTGGTAAAGGTAGCGGTGAGAGGCCATGTAGGAGTACATGGTGGGTTGTCTCATTGAAACCGTTCTTAGGAACTGAGTTATGTGTCTGTGAGCCATGAATAGCTACTACCACTCATTGGGATCCTTAATTGACCCTCTTGGCTTCTTAATCACCCTATAGTACTCTGTCCAGGAGTTGCAACTAGTTTCTGGTGTTTGTAGGTTATGTGTTGGCGGCCGTGCGTAGCGCTGACCCTAGGGGTGGGCTATGATGCGGTAGATACACCGTGGCACGGTGTATCGGGCGCCCGTTTGGTGTCTCGGGAACCCTGTTCACATCGTTCGGGGCCGTATGTGGAAACCTCGGCCGGACTCCCTGTGGATGGAACCTGGATAGGCGATAAACCTGGACTAGAGACTTGAGTGTTTAGGTAGGCCGTGGCCGACACCCTCGTTGGGCTTCCGCTTGAAGGTTGTCGAGTACTTGTCGTGTAAACGATAATAAGTGGTGGGAGCGTGTGTGAAGAAGTACACCCCTACAGGGTTTTCATTATCTATTCGAATAGCCGGATTCCTCGGATATGGAAACTTGGACCCCTTGCATAGTTCATAGACAAGTGAAAGTGGATACTCTAAAATGCGCAAGATAAGCGTGAGTGCTATGGATGGCGTTCTCGTAGGGAGACGGGAGCGGATCCATAGTGGTGTATTGATATGATGAATATGTGGACTCATGTGCGCCACCTCAAAAGAGTTACTTGCAGTCATAGTTCAGGATAGCCACCGAGTCAAAGCTGGCTTGCTGCAGTTAAACTCCACTACCCCTTTCTTGATACTGATGCATATGTAGCTAGTTCTGATGTAAGTCTTGCTGGGTACATTTGTACACACGTTTGCTTAATTTATGTTTTTGCAGAGAGACTTCAGTCTCGCTAGTAGTTCCGTGTGGACTTCGACGTTTAGCTTGATACCTCAGCTACGATCTTATGCCCTCGGCAGGATCTGGTAGATAGTCAGGCTTCTCAGCCTTTTTCATTTGTAGATGTCTGTACTCAGACATGTTAAGCTTCCGCATGTGCTTTGACTTGTATGCTCTGAATGTTGGGTCATGAGACCCATGTTTGTTTTATCTGGCTCTTCGAAGCCTAATGAATAAATACTTGAGTCATAGATTTATGTTGTGATGCCATGTTGTATTTACACATATCGAGCATATTGTGTGTATGATTGAAATGCTTGGTATGTGTGGGATCCGACAATCTAGTTGTTTATCCTTGGCAGCCTCTCTTATGGGGAAATGTAGTCTAGTGCTTCCATGAGCCATAGTAGTCCGCTACAGCCCAGTTCACCAGAGTCCTGCTAGCCCAGCACTACTGCTCAGGACACTTGACTGGCCGGCATGTGTTTCACTTCGTTCCTGTGTCTGTCCCTTTGGGGAAATGTCACGCGGTGACATCCGGAGTCCTGCCTAGCCTGCTACAGCCCGGGTTCCCGGAGTCCTGTTAGCTCAGTGCTACAGCCCGGATTCACACACTGCTGACCGACATGCTCGATGTGATTCATGTATGCCTGTCCCCATAGGTTAGTGCCACTTTGGGTTCACGACTAGCCACGTCGGCCCGGGTTCTCTGTCATATGGATGCTAGCGACACTATCATATACGTGAGACAAAAGGCGCAAACGGTCCCGGGCCATGGTAAGGCGACACCCGTGGGAATACCGTGCGTGACGCCGCAAAGTGATATGAGGTGTTACCGCCTAGACCGATGTGACTTGGAATCGGGGTCCTGACAACGGTTGCTAAGCCACAACTACTATGTCAGCTCTATGATCATGCAAAGCAATATGACAATGAATGCTCAAGTCATCAAACGGAAGCGGTGAAAGTTGCATGGCAATATATCTCGGAATGGCCATGGAAAAGCCATAATAGGTAGGTATGGTGGCTGTTTTGAGGAAGATATAATAAGGCTTATGTGTGATAGAGCGTATCATATCATGGGTTTGGATGCACCTGCGAAGTTTGCACCACGTCTCGATGTGAGAAAGGGCAATCCACGGTACCGTAGAGGCTAGCAAATTGCGAAAAGGTAAGAGTGCGTATAATCCATGGACTCACATTAGTCATAAAGAACTCATATACTTATTGCAAAAGTTTATTAGCCCTCGGAGCAGAGTACTACTACACATGCCCCTAGGGGGATAGATTGGTAGGAAAAGACCATCGCTTGTCCCCGACCACCACTCATAAGGAAGACAATCAATAATAAAACATGCTCCAACATCATCCATAACAAGAGACTATACATGCATGCTTCGGGAATCACAAACCTTAACACCAATATTCTTACTAAAAACAAACATTTACTAGTACCTCCCACATATTCCATCTCTATATCACAAAACTATTGCAAGGAATCAAACATATCATATTCAGTAATCCATAAGTTTTATGTAGGATTTTATGACTAACCATGCAATTAACCAATTCCTTTTGATTCTCTAAATAGATTTAAGTGAAGAATGCGAGTTTAATTCTTTCTAAAAAAGATCACACTCTACCAAATATAAGTGAAGCAAAAGAGAATTCTTCAAATAACGGTTTTCTATGTGAAGAGAAATAGGCAATCCAAACTTCAAATGATATAAGTGAAGCACATGAAGCATTCTATAAAGGCCATACTCAAAAGATATAAGTGAAGTGCAATGAGCATTCTATAAATCAACCATGGAATATCTCATACCAGCATGATGCATGAAATAAAAATGAAAACTAAAATCAAAAGATGCTCCAAGATTTGCACATATCACATGAATAAACGAAACCGAAAACCTACCGATACTTGTTGAAGAAAGACGGGATGCCTTCCGGGGCATCCCCAAGCTTAGACGCTTGAGTATCCTTGAATATTTACTTAGGGTGCCTTGGGAATCCCCAAGATTGAGCTCTTGCCTCTCCTCCTTCTCCTCATATCGAGACCTCCTCGATCTTTGATCACTTCATCCACACAAAACTCAACAGAAAGTTCGGTAAGATCCGTTAGTATAATAAAGCAAATCACTACTCTAAGTACTGTTAGAAACCAATTCATATTTTTTTAGCATTGTATCCACTGTAATATAACTTTTCCATGGCTTAATCCACTGATAGAAATCGATAGTTTCATCAAAACGAGCAAAACAATGCATCAAAAATAGAATCTGTCTTAAACATGACAGTCTGTAATAATCTGAACATTAGCCATACCTATGGTACTCCAAAAATTCTGAAACAATTAGGAAAAATAAAAACTTTTTGTAGCAAGACTGTGCAAAAAGTTTCATAAGCTTTTGACGTTCCAGTAAAAAATGTAAAATCGCGCACCACAGCCAAAGTTTCTGTTTCTACACTGCACATACCAACAAGCAATCTAAACATCCTAAAGGCAAATCTTGCCACATTATTTTTTATAGTACAATGGAATTGTACAAGCGGATAATTATTTTCGTGAGAATCTTCATGAAAAATTCTACATTGTTTCCATGAGCATGAACACAAGTGTTCAAGGTCGACCCTCACTTCTCCAATGCATAACTTCCAATCGCTTCCCTTTTGTGAAAAGTTTTAAGTTCCCCTCTATATTTTTTGTTTTAAAACTTTATAAAAGCACTCAATGGAAATAAGTTACTCTCTAAAACTTCCGGGTTGTCTCCCCGGTAGCGCTTTCTTTAAAGCCATTAAGCTAGGCATAAAGTGCTCAAGTAATGGATCCACCCGGATCCCAAGGTATATCAAAGCCAATCTGAATCAACAATGATTTAGCATTTAGTAGTGAGCACAAAGGAACATATATCAAGCAATGAGAAAGTCTAACTCTCTTCCTATGCATCGGCATGTCATACAAGAACAATTCGTGCACATCAACTAAAGGCCAATACATAGCATAAGCAGTTTCTTGCAATTTTATCATGTTGGAAACATAGAGAGGTGGAGATATAGTTCCTCTCTCATAATAATTGCAAGTAGGAGCAGCAAGTACATGCATATTATATTCATCAAAATCATCATGTGCAACGGTAAAAGGCAACCCATCAATGTAATCCTTAATAAGTGCAAACTTCTCCGATATAGTGTAGTTGGGAGAATTCAAAAAGATAATAGGACTATTATGCGTGGGTGCAATAGCAACAATTTCATGTTTAACATAAGGAACAATATCAACTTCATCTCCATAAGCATAATTTAAATTGGAATCATGGCCACAAGCATAGCAAGCATCATCAAAAAGGGATATTTCAAACAAATCAATGTGATCATAGAAATTATCATGGCAATCATCTTTCGGTAAGAACGAAGGCAAATTAAACAATGTATGAGTTGAAGAGTTACTCTCATTAGAAAGTGGGCACGGGTGATCAATCTGTTCTTCCTTTGCTTGTTCTTAGCTCTTCTCATCATCTTTTTCATCCAATGAGATCACAGTTTCATCAATTTCTTCTTCCATAGACTCCTGCAAAATATTAGTCTTTTCTTGGACAGCGGGGTTATTCTCAATAAATACATCAATGTATAATTGTATTTATAATTATCATAGCAATATTTAAGGATAGAAATATTTTCAAGTCTATAAACTAAATCATCAAAATCTTCAAACTTTTCAAACAAAGATTCAATTTCATAAGCACCCTTAAAAGCAGCAAATTCTTCTATTCGTTCCACATCATAGTAATCATATATACCATTAGCATAAGAAGCCAAGGTTTCACTATCATTAAATTCACATGAAAAGGGAAGATGTGGAGCAGTCATCCTAGAGTAACAAGTATAATCATATCTCTGGCATAAATTCCAAGCATACCAATGCAACATATGAATTTGATCCCATAACAATTTCCCTTTATGAGTCAAGTGATAATCCCTAAAGTATTCACGTTGATCCAACGTTACTCCCATTATATAGTTGAATGGGGTTTTCTCAGGATTATCAAAGTAGTGCATAATATCTTTCACATAACAAGCATCGGTGGTTTTAGGAGGTTCCCCTTCTCCATGAGTAGCAGGTACAACTAATTTTTTTGGTGTTTCATGTTCCATATCCATAACTAAAGATAGAGAACAACTTAGAACAAGAAATAAAAACTACTTGGTGATAAAGCAAACAAGCACACACGAGAATATTCACCCCACGCTATTGCTCCCCGGCAACGGCGCCAGAAAAAGGTCTTGATAACCCACAAGTATAGGTTATCATTTGTAGCCTTCTTCGATAAATAAGAGTGTCGAACCCAACGAGGAGCTAAAGGCAGAACAAATATTCCCTCAAGTTCTATCGACCACCGATACAACTCTACGCACACTTGACATTTGCTTTACCGGAAACAAGTATGAAACTAGAAGTACTTTGTAGGTGTGATAGGATAAGTTTGCAAGATAATAGAGAGCATGTAAATAAAATCTAGGGGCTGTTTAGATAAAGACACGATGTAGCGACCCGACCCGAAAGGATCAAGTCTCTGTGCTTAAGTGTCATCGCTGGATCGGTATGTTGACACACACAATACTCGAGGATTTATAACAGAGGTAAATCACATGTATAAAGTAATGTAAATACTATTACCTCAATCCATTTAGAGGAAGTAACAACAAGGTTGTGGATTCCCATCAACACCAACGACAAAGTTGAGTGTAGACATCATAACCCTAACGTATCACTTACTCGTCGTAAGAATCCTGCAACATGAGACAGTGCAGCCATGTAGGTCAGTACATTGAATGTACTGGCAATTTCACACTGTAGAGCAATGCTGAATAATGGCTATCACTACATGCATATTTGGCTGGTGGAGGCTCTAAGTTTAATTTTGCATAAAGCTAATTTTCCCTACAACAAATGAATAAATTTTATTTAACTACAAAGTTTGTTGAAATTATTGAGAAGGTAACCCCAACTCAATCCCAAATCAACATTAACCCAACAAATTATTAATTAAACAGAGTGATGAGATCCACATAATAATTCAAGTACCAGATACTCAAGACGTCCATAACCGGGGACACGGCTAATCATGATTAGTCTGTACACTCTGCAGAGGTTTGCACACTTTTCCCCACAAGACTCGGTCTCCTCCGTTGGATTTCTCGCACTGCATGATGTTTGAGAAACGGATGACTGAGACACAGTCTTTTCGAAGAGATCCCCTTAACCGTTAGATAGGCCGGTACAATTACAATCCCCTACATCTGCTGGCCCATCATGGAAAGGATTCCCACAACTTACTCAACTACGCCAGAGCCCATAATGGCTTGTGGCTGCACACGGAAGTTTCCAGCATGAATAACATAATGATTCCTTTGAGCCTGGGTGGCAAACCATAGGAAAAATCACACGGATACCCCGAGATTCTCCTTGGACAACACTGGATTCCCCAGGTGCCCGGGTAAGCCACTGGTATCCCCATGGTGCCCCAACCAATCCGCCCAGATGTGTATTAAAGTACCCACCTTAAGTTAACCCTTAGATATATATAACTCTCACATCTTTCATGAATCTCACAAACCAATCCAAGTCTACGAGCATAACATAGCAGTATAAGCATAATGTAGTAACACCCAGGGGTTTGAATATAAGACAGTAGGTTCCTACCTCATCAACTACTTCCCAAATACCCACATGTTATCACATCCTACTCATGCAATGTTTGAGGGTGAAATTAATGCATAAAAACTGGGTATGAAACATGTGATCAAAGTATGAACTTGTCTTGTACTGTTGATGAAGATGATTCACACTCATAACTCCTGATAGTAATACTCGACACACTCCATTCAATCTATCGTTAGCAAGTAATTGCATACATAAGTACTCATGCAAAAGAATCGAAGAAAAGACTTCGGAAAACTTCGAAAACAAGAAATTAACTCTTGCAACAGAAAAAAATTTCTAACAGTACCAAAATTGGGTGGATTTGGTCTTATCAGAAAGTTTAGGTCAAGAACTTCGATTTGCAAAAAGAATCAACTAAATCGGAGTTACGAAACTCAAGTTATGATCAAAAGAAGTTTGAATATGAATCTGAACAAATTTCAAAATTTGAAAATTTCAAAAAGTTGATGTGATAGGTTCACTGGATAGGCGAAAACAAGACAAAACTATAGACGCTGGTTTCATCTAATTTGGATGAACGAGTAAAAAGCTATGGCTATTTGAAATATCAGGGCCAAACTGTTTTACGGAAGAAAAATAGCTACGTCTAAAAGAATTCTAGGTCTAATATATAAATACAGAGACTAATTGATAATCTAATTATTCTACCGTACTAGTCTAGAAATAATAAACTACGGAAGTATAAAAAGAAAAAACGAAAAAGATACATTTATAAGGTAGAAAAAGGACGACTTCGAAGAGAGGATACAATTTCCAGAAGTCCCGCCGGAGAGGAGAAAAATATTTTTCTTTAATGAATCTAGTCAATCCAAAATATCGATTTAACCCGAATCGGATGATTTTTGGAGGCTCTATGAGTCTATATTTATAGGTGGAAAAGAGGTTTAGCGTTAAAGGCTAGGCAATGTGAGACTAAACGTAGACGTAAAAATAGAAAAGAGAAAACGCATGGCCTAAAGTGTTCGGCCGGCCGGCGCACGCGCGCTGCAGTTTTTTCTTTTTGACCTTTTTTTAAGAAAAAGAAATATTTCTGAAAATAATTTTTTCTCCAAGCATAACCGAAAAATAAATAAAAATAGTTACGGGTCTGTCTGCTGACTATGTTGCGCGCGTGGGCGACGGATAGTTATAGCTCACACAGGCAGTTTGTTTTTTTAAATAGAAATAGAAAAGGACAAACTGAATAAAGAACTAAAAATAATATTTTATATAGGCATATTATATATAGAAATTTTTTGAAAAAGATTTTTCTACAACATGAACATTTTTTAGCGTCAAATAATTTCCTAAAAAATTTAAATATAGCAAAGAGTGATACAACTCTAATAAAACCCAATAAAAATCATTTAAAAAATATCAAAATTATTTCAAATTTATTTCTCTCCAATTTTCTACTGTAGGGAATCATTTTACCCTATTTTCCATATATCTTATTTTTGAACAAAAATAATTTAAATAAAACCCAAATAAATCCAAATTGAAAATAATTTGAAAGGGACTTTAATTTGCTTCTTTGAAACTCCCAACTCATAATTCATATGTTTTGAAGAAGTCATTATATCTTCTCTGATGGAAATCATTGAGTTGCTTAAAGTTTGTGAATTTGAAATAGTTCCAAATGAAGTTCAAATATTTTCAAATTTTTTTTTTCATTTATTTAAATGGAAGAAGTCATTTCATCTTCACTCTAGGGTTTTGTATATGAAAAGAATTTGAATTCATGGAGATCAAAAAGGCAAGGTGAAAGTTTGGGAAATTCCTTTTATTCCCTCTCATTTAACTTTCATAAGTTTCAAATTTCACTCAAGCAACCACACCACAATCAAACAATCAATCAAAACTATTTATTTAATATAACATTCCAAAATGTAGAATTTTGGGATGTTACACATGACTAAGTTAGTTTTAGTAGAGAGTTTTTGTCAACTAGTAAGTTATTTGTCCCTAGGCAATCGATAACAGGTACCGGTAATCATTCTTGTAATTTTATATGAGGGAGAGGCATGAGCTAACATACTTTCTCTACTTGGATCATATGCACTTATGATTGGAACTCTAGCAAGCATCCGCAACTACTAAAGATCATTAAGGTCGTGAAACCCAACCATAGCATTAAGTATCAAGCCCTCTTTATTCCCATATGTCATACCCCACCTACTCAGATTTAAGTTTCTGTCACTCTTGCAACCCACCATAAGCGAATCATGAACATATTGCAAAACCATACAACGGGGGCCCCTCATGTTTAAGTGAGAACGGAGCGCACCGTAGGACATCACCATAAATAAAATATACAATCATACCAACCAAGATCATGATTAACCCACAGGACAAAACGGATCTACTCAAACGCCATAGGATAACCATATATCATTGGGAAATAATATATGGAGTTGAGCACCAAGTTTAAGTAGAGATTAGAGTGGGGAGAAGAGAAGTTACACTGTTCCATAAAGGGGGAGAGAGTTGGTGTTGACGGTAGCAAGATTGTTGATGTAGATCGCCATCCCGATCGTTGCCCCGGCGGCACTCCGGCGCCACGGGAAGCGAGGGGGAGAGAGCCCCCTACTTCTTCTTCATCCTTCGCCTCCCCCCTTGATGGGGAGGAGAGTTCCCTCTCTGGTCCTTGGTCTCCATGGCCGCAGAGGGGCGGGAGCCCCTCCGAGATTGGATCACCCTCTCTGTTCTCTTATTTTTTGCGTTCCCCATATCTGGCCGAAAACCTTTTCTTATAATCTGGGAGATCCGTAACTCCGATTACACTGAGATTTTAACACGATTTTTTTCCGGATATAAGCTTCTTTGCGCCCGAAGTAGAGCTCCAACTGACGTTCGAGGAGGGCACAAGACACCTGGGCGTGCCAGGGGTGTCTGGCGCGCCCTGGTGGGTTGTGGGCTCTATGGGCCCCGTTTGCGTTGATTCCACCTCCTAAAAATCACATATATTCCAAAACAATTCTCCGTGAAAGTTTATTGCATTTGGACTTCGTTTGATATGGATACTCTGTGATACAAAAAACATGCAGAAAACAGGAACTGGCACTGGGCACTGGATCAATAGGTTAGTCCAGTAAATCATATAAAAAGTTGCCAAAAGTATGTGAAATTCATTTAATATTGGCATGAAACAATAAAAAATTATAGATACGACGGAGACATATCACACACCATCATCAACAACTCTGTTTTTTATAAGAGTAGAGATAAAATATATTATATGTAGTATAACATGTTCATAACCACACCATGTGTATCACCGTTATATATATTCACGCATGCGTCGGTTTAAAACACTATGATAAATTGTTCAAATATCCGAATTCACTTTTTTATAATGAATTATGATCTCTATTCGTCTTTTACACCCACACAATCCTCTTATCTTTGTAGCTAGCGCTAACTTTCTCTCGTGCATGCACACGCCCGCATCATCCCTCTCACCCTCCCTCAGCATTCTCTCGCTCCATCGCGCAAATTCATCTTCTCACTTTAGGTCGTTCACCGATGGTATGTGTAGGCCCCCAACTCCTTCTTTACGGCACACATCGATCGTATGCCTCTCTAGCCAGGTGTGCCTACCACAAACACAAGCTTTCCCTCTTCTCTTCTCACCGTACATGCCTCACTCCCACCCCTATTTTCATCGATCTCGTACTCGCACACTCCTTCCCCCTCGATATAGTATGCCTCTCGCACCACCTACTAGTTGCACCCCTCTCTCTCTATCCTTCTCTCCGGGCCTTATTTGCTTCTAACACATACATGCATGTATACCGATCGATCTCCCTACATATACCTAGGTCGACTTTAACTATTTCCCCCCACACATCGATCGACGTACCTCACAAGTTATGTCTCTCCTTTCTTTGACAAAGGACGGTTAATCTTCCTATGTAGTTACGGCTGCTTACCACAGCCATATCGTCCCCCCTCATCATTCGTGCATGCCTCCTGACCCGTCTCTCACACGCACGTGCACAGACAGGCATCCCCTCTCTTATTGATATTGCAAGCGTGCCCTCCGTTTGTCTAGCAAGCCTCTCCCACCATTTGTTAGAAGCAACTCCACCACCAACCCCTCCGACACTCTAGCTTTGTCTCTCTCCCAACCATATTCCTCTCCTACACATATGCATGGATGCCGATCGATCTCCCTCAATACATAAGGTAGGTCTCTCTCCTCCTCCACACATATACTAGCCATTGTACCTCTATAGCTAATTAGGTCTCCCCCACCCCCACCACACACCGATAGTCGAGCGTTGTAGGTAGGTATCCATGCCATAGAGATAAACTGCACATATCCCCTCTCATGGTCCAGTAAGCCGGCCACCCTATATCTTTGACGTGGGCACACACAAATTCAATGGCATTCTTTATCGATCACGCTGCGTGCACACACACACATCATCCCTCTCTTCGATTCTATGGATACCTCATGCCGATGATACCTCCACTCTCTTCTCGTGGATCACCCCCTCTATATATATGATATATCCAGGTCTCTATTTCACACACATTGTATATGTTACATTTTTTGATTGAAATATCATCAACACATATTACCTGTCTATTTCTCACGCTCCCCCCAGAAAAAAACACTCACGAACCCACACACTATATCTCTCTACGTTTGTATCTCTCTCACACAACCCCACGTAGGTGGTGTACGTACACGAAGAGAATAGGTGCATGTACTCAGGCTTCATGCCCAGCCACACCCACGCGGGTACACTTTGGAGCTCATTTCTATACGAAATGGCAGCCCACGTGCTAATTTGAGCGCGTATAGCGGTTGTTTACCTACGGAGGTCATGTACCACGCGTGCACAAAACAAAGTTCAACTTGATGTGTTGGCGTGTTATTTTTAAATAAAGTTATATCGCTCAATGGCACATACACAGAATATAAAACGATTTTTATGGAGAAAAAGGTAGTCCGCTCCACTATATACAATGGAGCTTGCCTGCCGGGATTTATCTCCCTTCACTCACACAAGGCGGCGGTGGCCTCTCTCTCTCCCACCATTGATCACTGATCCGGCTGCATCCCGTCCGCCGACGGAAAGGGAGGATGTGCTTCGTTTCTCCGTTCGACGGCGCCGAGGCAGCATGTCCCGATCTGCGGTACTTGTCATTCTATCTGACCAAACTCCGGCGTGGTAGGGCCTATGCCACCTGCTCGCTGCCGCGGTATGGGCAAATCCCCCCCGCCGCCGCTCTCCTAGTTACATCCCGACGACCCCCAGGTATCCCCTCTGGCCTTGCTCCACTGCCCGTCTTCCCACGTCGTTGCATGTGGAAAATCTTGCGTGTGGATCTTCCATAGTTCTTTTCCCAAAACATAGCTCGTCCGGCATACTTTTCATATTGCAATCTCATCCTCACACCATTTTAGACAAACACAACTGTGTTGTTACCTTCCCTTAGGATAAGGAATATGCTTCTTTTTTGTTGTCGTATGTGTCATCAACTATTATTAGCCAGTAATTGTTTCCTTTCTACCTCTTGCAAATAGGGCTATCCATTTCACCTCGTTGCTATTGCGACCTTTTGGTGAACTACAGAAATAACTTTTTTCTTAAGAGTGTTTGGTGCAGTTGTACTAAAATGTCACACGGGCAACATCTCTACATTCCAGTGCGACTGCACAAAGGGAGAGTGGTTTTGCTCTATCCTCCTCATCCAACTCTGAGCCTAATCTTCTCCAACTATTTGCTTAATCTTCTCCAACTAGTTAGTCTTAAGAGAGACTGCAAAGGTGACCGGCTTCTATTTGTGTGTTTATTGTTTCATCAACAGTTCTCTATTATTGTAATCACACTTAATATCTTTGGAACAGGGACGCTCAGCTCTATTTTAGTGGAACTGCACAAAATGATCGGAATGTTGCATGCTCCAGACAGCTACTTTTTTCCCAACATGCCTTGTTGATTTAGACAGAGCTGGGGGGAAGTTACTGCAATGAAAGAATGGATCAATTTTAATTTAACACCTTCTCACAACTTTGTCTTTAGTTGTGATGTAAATATTAGCTCTGATCTGCTAATCATTGAGATGCATTAGCAAGGAAGTTAGTTTTTTATTTTTTCGAAAGAGCATGGATGGCAAGACACACGAAACAAAAGCTGAAAGCTCAGAGCATTGTACAATTTCATGTCGCTGGAAAATGATTTGTATAGTACGCCAATTATGTAAACAAATGCTAGAAGCTTGATAGCACAGCCAGAAGCCTCGTTAGCATCTGGGTCCATGTACCATGCACAAAATTATACTCCCTTCGTTCCTAAATATTTATCTTTTACAAATTTCAAATGGACATATTTAGAGTGTAGATTCACTCATTTTGCTTCGTATGTAGTCACTCGTTGAAATCTCTAGAAAGACAAATAATCCATAGTATATTTAAGAACGGAGGGAGTAGTGCACAACCGCATGGGAGACTCAGCCCGGTCGTTGCGCCACACTAATAGTGAGTAATGAGCAGTCAAATCATAAGCCCCACCTTTCCCACTGTAATTTGCTCGGAAGAAGCAACCATCAATAGACTCTTCTTTGAATCCACTCATACTACTCCCTCCGTCACTGTTTATGAGCGCGCTTCAAAAAAATCTCTAGGACCAAGAGGACTAGCGATCGGCCTGAAAAATAGCATTGGTAGTTATAGCACGACATCTATTACTAGAGGAAATAATGTGTACACACATGCATGCAGTGCTTCCACCCCAGGTACACACATGCATGCACTTACTCCACTCCGCGTACACACGTAGTACATCGAGAGAAAATTGTGGACTTGATTGCGGTTACCATGCCCTAATTAATTGAGAATCAAACCAATCACATCTAAAGTCTCTCTGGTGGTGGAAATGCATGGAGATAAATGCATGTGAATGAAGCGCGCCCTGTAAACTATGACGGAGGGAGGAGTAGTATGAAGGTGCAAAACCAAGTACGTGTATGGCCAGTCGGTCAACGCACTTCCTCTTGGCATATCATTGTCATGTGGGACCGGAGTGTGAGCAAACCGATCTCAATTGATGGCAAAATGGCCAACCCGCTGTTCCTTGAGAGAGACGAGGAGCGAGAACACACAAACGGGCTCGCACAAAGGCCAAGATATATTCGAGCATGGTTGATCGATATCATCATTACATGTTCGATGTTTTTAATACTACTATTGGGCTGCCATTTTCTGCACTTCTCTCGAATTAATGTGTACTTTATCAGAGATTAAAATAAAATAAGAGTACAGATGCTCCATCATGCGGTTCTAGTAGTAGTACTACTCGTACTACTAAACCTTGTGCTTGGCTCTTCGTCTCTTCGTGAAGTCGAACAATGATGGTACTATAGTGTATGCCTCTGGCAATCTGACACCGAATGAATTGTTGTATGTCAACCGCCTGGGCGAGGTAGGTTGCATTAGTCAAAAGCTTCTCCTCGTCCTGCCAGCCACCAGGCTTGAGGTAGACGGAGTGGGCGTAAGCGAGCTTCACCTTGTCCTATAGCTTCTCCTCGTTCTGCGAATTGACACGACACACCAAAAAGTATTGCTAGTCCATACTCACTCCTTTCTGGTTAATATGGCTTAATCTTTTTTGCGGGTAAATGAGAGAGCTTTATTCATATATATAAGCATTCTTAGGATGATCAGCCAAGAGACTGGTCACTAGGAAGCTAGGTACCCCGCAAAAAAGAGAAGGAAGCAAGGTGTTTCATCAAGCCAGCTCTCAGTCACATTCAAAGTATCCATGGGTACGATTATACGATATGCATCACGCAATCTCAGATTCATCTATTCAACCAACACAAAGAACTTCAAAGAGTGCCCCAAAGTTTCTACCGGAGAGTCAAGACGAAAACGTGTGCCAACCCCTATGCATAAGTTCACGAGGTCACGGAACTCGCAAGTTGATCACCCAAACATACATCAAGTGGATCACATGATATCCCATTGCCACCACAGATAAGCACGTGCAAGACATACATCAAGTGTTCTAAAATCCTTAAAGACTCAATCCGATAAGATAACTTCAAAGGGAAAACTCAATTCATCACAAGAGAGTAGAGGGGAAGAAACATCATAAGATCCAACTATAATAGCAAAGCTCGCGATACATCAAGATCGTACCAGCTCAAGAACACGAGAGAGAGAGAGAGAGATCAAACACATAGCTACTAGTACATACCCTCAGCCCCGAGGGTGGACTACCCCCTCCTCATCATGGAGAGCGCCGAGATGATGAAGATGGCCACCGTAGAGGGATTCCCCCCTCCGGCAGGGTGCCAGAACGGGTCTAGATTGGTTTTCGGTGGCTATGGAGGCTTCTGGCGGCGGAACTCCCAATCTATTCTGTTCTCCGATGTTTTTAGGGTATATGGATATATATAGGTGAAAGAAGTCGGTCAGGGGAGCCACGAGGGGCCCATGAGGGTGGGGGCGTGCCTAGGGGGCAGGCACGCCTCCCTGCCTCGTGGCCACCTCGAAGATTCCTTGACTTCAACTCTAAGTCTCCTGGATCACGTTCGTTCCAAAAATCACGCTCCCGAAGGTTTCATTCCATTTGGACTCTGTTTGATATTCCTTTTCTGCGAAACACTGAAACAAGGGAAAAAACAAAAACTGGCACTGGGCTCTGGGTTAATAGGTTAGTCCCAAAAATAATATAAAAGTGCACAATAAATCCCATAAACATCCAAAACAGATAATATAATAGCATGGAACAACCAAAAATTATAGATACGTTGGAGACGTATCAGCATCCCCAAGCTTAATTCCTGCTCGTCCTCGAGTAGGTAAATGATAAAAACAGCATTTTTGATGTGGAATGCTACCTAACATATTTATCCATGTAATTCTCTTTATTGTGGCAAGAATATTCAGATCCAAAAGATTCAAGACAAAAGTTTTATATTGACTTAAAAATAATAATACTTCAAGCATACTAACAAAGTAATCATGTCTTCTCAAAATAACATGGCCAAAGAAAGCTATCCCTACAAAATCATATAGTCTGGCTATGCTCTATCTTCATCACACAAAATATTTAAATCATGCACAACCCCGATGACAAGCCAAGTAATTGTTTCATACTTTTGATGTTCTCAAACTTTTTCAATCTTCACGCAATATATGAGCGTGAGCCATGGACATAGCACTATAGGTGGAATAGAATGGTGGTTGTGGAGAAGACAAAAAAGGAGAAGATATTCTCACATCAACTAGGCGTGTCAACGGGCTATGGAGATGCCCATCAATAGATATCAATGTGAGTGAGTAGGGATTGCCATGCAACGGATGCACTAGAGCTACAAGTGTATGAAAGCTCAAAAAGAAACTAAGTGGGTGTGCATCCAACTCGCTTGCTCACGAAGACCTAGGGCATTTTGAGGAAGCCCATCATTGGAATATACAAGCCAAGTTCTATAATGAAAGATTCCCACTAGTATATGAAAGTGACAACATAGGAGACTCTCTATCATGAAGATCATGGTGCTACTTTGAAGCACAAGTGTGGTAAAAGGATAGTAGCATTGCCCCTTCTCTCTTTTTCTCTCATTTTTTTATTTTTTATTTTTTATTTTTTTTATTTGGGCCTTTTATCTTTTTATGGCCTCTTTTTTCTTTTTTTCTTTTTCGTCCAGAGTCTCATCCCGACTTGTGGGGGAATCATAGTCTCCATCATCCTTTCCTCACATGGGACAAAGCTCTAATAATGATGACCATCACACTTTTATTTTCTTACAACTCAAGAATTACAACTCGATACTTAGAACAAAACATGACTCTATATGAATGCCTCCGGCGGTGTACCGGGATGTGCAATGACTCATGAGTGGCATGTATGAAAGAATTATGAATGGTGGCTTTGCCACAAATACAATGTCAACTACATATCATGCAAAGCAGTATGATAATGATGGAGTGTGTCATAATAAACGGAACGGTGGAAAGTTGCATGGCAATATATCTCGGAATGGCTATGGAAATGCCATAATAGGTAGGTATGGTGGCTGTTTTGAGGAAGGTATATGGTGGGTTTAAGGTACCGGTGAAATTTGCGCAGTACTAGAGAGGCTAGCAATGGTGGAAGGGTGAGAGTGCGTATAATCCATGGACTCAACATTAGTCATAAAGAACTCACATACTTATTGCAAAAATCTATTAGTTATCGAAACAAAGTACTACACTCATGCTCCTAGGGGGATAGATTGGTAGGAAAATACCATCGCTCGTCCCCGACCGCCACTCATAAGGAAGACAATCAATAAATAAATCATGCTCCGACTTCATCACATAACGGTTCACCATACGTGCATGCTACGAGAATCACAAACTTTAACACAAGTATTTCTCAAATTCACAACTACTCAACTAGCATGACTCTAATATCACCATCTTCATATCTCAAAGCAATCATAAGGAATCAAACTTCTCATAGTATTCAATGCACTTTATATGAAAGTTTTTATTATATCCCTCTTGGATGCCCATCATATTAGGAGTAAATTCGTAACCAAAGAAAACTACCATGCTGTTTAGAGACTCTCAAAATTATATAAGTGAAGCATGAGAGTTCATCTATTTCTTCAAAATAAAACCACCGTCGTGCTCTAAAAGGATATAAGTGAAGTACTAGAGCAAATGACAAACTACTCTGAAAGATATAAGTGAAGATCAATGAGTAGTCGAATAATTATGCAACTATGTGAAGACTCTTTCTCATTTAAGAATTTAAGATCTTGCTATTGTATCCAAACAGCAAGAAAAACAAAATAAAACAAAATGACGCTCCAAGCAAAACACATATCATGTGGTGAATAAAAATATAGCTCCAAGTAAAGTTACCGATGAACGAAGACGAAAGAGGGGATGCCTTCTGGGGAATCCCCAAGATTTGGCTTTTTGGTGTCCTTGGATTTACCTTGGGGTACCTTGGGCATCCCCAAGCTTAGGCTCTTGCCACTCCTTATAACATAGTCCATCGAGTCTTTACCCAAAACTTGAAAACTTCACAACACAAAACTCAACAGAAAACTCGTAAGCTCCGTTAGTATAAGAAAATAAAACCACCACTTAGGTACTGTTGTGAACTCATTATAAATTCATATTGATGTAATATCTACTGTATTCCAACTCATCTATGGTTCATACCCTCCGATACTACTCATAGATTCATCAAAATAAGCAAACAACACATAGAAAACAGAATCTGTCAAAGACAGAACAGTCTGTAGTAATCTGGATCAAACATATACTTATGGAACCCCAAAAATTCTAAAATAAATTTCTGGAAGTGAGGAATTTATCTATTAATCATCTTCAAAAAGAAACAACTAAGTATCACTCTCCAGTAAAACATAGCAGCCAATCCCGTGAGCGCTAAAGTTTCTGTTTTTTACAGCAAGATCGCAAAGACTTTCCCCAAGTCTTCCCAAAGGTTCTACCTGGCACAAGCACTAATTAAAACATAAAACCACATCTAACCAGAGGATAGATATATTATTTATTGCTAAACAGGAGCAAAAATCAAGGAACAAAAATAAAATTGGGTTGCCTTCCAACAAGCGCTAACGCTTAACTCCCCTAGCTAGGCCTGATGATTTCAATCATGCTCACATAAAAGATAAGAATTGAAACATAAAGAAAGAATCATGAATAATATGAATAGAAAATTTAAGTCTAACTCACTTCCTATGCATAGGGATTTTTTGAGCAAACAACTTATAGGAACAATAATCAATTAGCATAGGAAGGCAAAACAAGCATAACTTCAAAACTTTAAGCACATAGAGAGGAAACTTGATGTTATTGCAATTCCTACAAGCATATATTCCTTCCTCATAATAATTTTCAGTATAATGATGAATGAATTCAACAATATAACCAGCACCTAAAGCATTATTTTCATGATCTACAAGCATAGAAAATTTACTACTCTCTACATAAGCAAAATTCTTCTCAATCGGAATAGTGGGAGTATCATAAGAGACTCGAATACTATAAATTGTTTCCACATTAAAAGAGTAATGTTCAAAAAAGGGTAATCATAATCATGACAAGTTTTATAAATATAATCATCACTACTTTTTATAGCATATGTATCATCACAACAATTATCATAAGTAGCAACTTTGTTCTCATCATAATCAATTGAAACCTCTTCCAAGATAGTGGAATAATCACTAAATAAAGTCATGACCTCTCCAAATCCACTTTCATAATTATCATAATAAGATTCAAAATCCTCCAAAATAGTAGGCTCATTACTTCCTAAAGTTGACACTCTTCCAAACCCACTTTCATCAATATAATCATCATAAGTAGGAGGCATGCTATCATCATTATAAATTTGCATATCAAAACTTGGGAGACTAAAAATATCATCTTCATTAAACGTAGCATCCCCAAGCTTGGGACAAACATTAATTGCAAAAAATATATTCTCAAAAACATCATCTTCATCAAACATAGCATCCCCAAGCTTGGGCCTTTTCATATCATAAGCATAATCACTCTCATCATTAATAGTATGGATAGCACCAACAGTATAGCAATTATCATCATCACAAATGAGAAATAGGAGCAACATCATTTGGGAGAGATACCTTTCTACCTTTACTTCTCCGTTGAGGGAGTCCTGGATTAGGGGGTCTCCGGACAGCCGGACTATATCCTTTGGCCGGACTGTTGGACTATGAAGATACAAGATTAAAGACTTCGTCCCGTGTCCGGATGGGACTTTCCTTGGCGTGGAAGGCAAGCTTGGCAATACGGATATATAGATCTCCTCCCTTGTAACCAACTCTATGTAACCCTAGCCCCCTCCGGTGTCATTATAAACCGGAGGGTTTAGTCCGTAGGACAACAACAATCAAACCATAGGCTAGCTTCTAGGGTTTAGCCTCTACGATCTCGTGGTAGATCAACTCTTGCAATACTCATATCATCAAGATCAATCAAGCAGGACGTAGGGTATTACCTCCATCGAGAGAGTCCAAACCTAGGTAAACATCGTGTCCCCTGCCTCCTCTTACCATCCGCCTTAGACACACAGTTCGGGACCCCCTACCCGAGATCCGCCGGTTTTGACACCGACATTGGTGCTTTCATTGAGAGTTCCACCCTGTCGTCACCATAGGGCTTGATGGCTCCTTCGATCATCGGTAACGATGCGGTCCAGGGTGAGGTTTTCCTCCCCGGACACATATTCGTATTCGGCGGCTTGGCACTACGGGCCAACTCGCTTGGCCATCTGGAGCAGATCGAGAGCTAAGCCCCTGGCCATCAGGTCAGGTTCGGAAACCTAAACTACACTGCCGACATCCCAGAGACTTGATCTTCGATGGATTCGAGCCCATGTCAGGTGCGCTGCACGATCACGACGAGCATGATTTAGCTCTACCGTCGGACAGTGTTCGGGAGATCACACCTAAAACTACTCCGGCCTTCAATCCGGAGCAAATTGCGCCATCCGAGGATGGAGGGATAGACCCCGCCACGGAGGCCGCACTCTCAGTGGCGATAGAGCCGGATACTGACTTCACCCTTTACGAAAGCCGTGTTGCCGAACCACTGGATTCGTCTTCGGCCACAGACTCCGAGCCGCCTGCATCTGTGCCTATCGAATCCGATTGGGCGCCAATCATGGAGTTCACCTCCGCGGATATCTTTCAGCACTCACCTCTTGGCGATAGGCTAAATTCATCAAGGTCTCTCTCCTTGTCAGGAGATCCTTGGCCGAACTATGTCCGGCTAGAATGGGATGCGGACGACGAAGGAATTCGCTGCACACCCACCACCCACTTAGTAGCCTCTGTCGACGATTTAACCGACATGCTCGATTTCGACTCTGCAAATATCGATGGCATGGACGGCGATGTAGGAGAGGAACATGAATTAGTGCCCATAGGGCACTGGACAGCCACTTCATCACATGACGTATACATGGTGGATACACCCAAAGAAAACGATGATGAGGAACGAGAGGAGACAGTGGAGGATGACCCCTCCAAGAAGTAAACAAAGCGTTGGCGTAGGCGCCGCTCCAAATCCCGCCTCGGCAAAAACAGCGATAACAGCGCAAGAGAAAATAACACTCTAGCCGACTCCAGAGGAAACAACGACCACATTGCCCCGGCGGCAGAGCACGATGAAGCTGCAAACGGCGAACATAGTATGGATCCGATGTCCGAACATGGCGATGCAGAGGATAAACCTCATCAAACCCCCTCTGGGGAGGAAAACAGTCCGGACGAAGATGCACACATCATCCCGGAAACGCACTTGGAGCAAGAGAACCTCCGCAGAAGGCTTATTGCCATAGCGAGGAGTCTGAAGAAGCAGAAGCAAAGGCTTAAGGCCGAACAAAATACGCTCAACAGCAGGTGGAACAAAGTGCTCGACAACGAAGAAAAGTATGGTGGAGGTTAACACACAAAGAGCTGTCCAAAGCGCAAGTTATTACCCGAATTCGACGATGAGGCCTTAGACCCCATACAGCCGAAAAATAAAACGGCCAACCGGCCGGATCAACCACCTTGTGAGCACGATAGAGCAGCTAACAAGGTCGCACATAAGTCAACACACGATCTACGTGAGGACTTGCGCCAAAAATCCAGTATGACCAGATCCATTTATGGATCTTGGAAGCGTGCTTCGGCACAAAAGCAAAACCGAATACTACAACCATCCGAACACCATGATACATCCAAATACAGGGGTGCCGCACACCCCCTATGTTTCACCGATGAGGTGCTGGACCACGAATTCCCAGAAGGATTCAAACAAGTGAACATAGAGGCGTACGACGGGACCACAGACCCTGGGGTCTGGATTGAGGACTTTATCCTCCATATCCATATGGCTCGCGGAGATGATCTCCATGCCATCAAGTACTTGCCCCTCAAGCTTAAAGGACCAGCTCGGCACTGGCTGAAAAGCCTCCCCGAAAACTCAATTGGAAGTTGGGAGGAGCTCGAGGACGCTTTTCGGGCTAATTTTCAAGGGACCTATGTCCGACCACCAGATGCAGACGATTTAAGTCATATAATTCAACAGCCCGGAGAGTCAGCCTGAAAGCTTTGGAACAGGTTTCTCACTAAGAAGAACCAAATCGTCGACTGTCCGGATGCCGAAGCCTTAGCAGCTTTCAAACACAGCGTCCGAGACGAATGGCTCGCCGGACACCTTGGCCAAGAAAAACCAAGAACAATGGCAGCCCTGACAAGCCTCATGACCCGCTTTTGCGTGGGCGAAGATAGCTGGTTAGCCCGCAGTAGCACCAGCGACCCAAGCACATCCGAAGTCAGGGATGGCAATGGAAAACCACGACGCAATAAAAACAAGCGTCGAAATAAAGAAGACATCCCAGATAATACGGCGGTCAACGCCGGATTCAGGGGCTCTCGACCAGGTCAGCGGAAAAAGCCTTTCAAAGGCAGCAGAGATGGACCGTCTAGCCTAAACAAGATTCTCGACAAACTATGTCAAATTCATGGCACCCCCGATAAACCTGCAAACCACACCCATAGAGAATGCTGGGTCTTCAAGCAGGCCGATAAGCTAAACGCCGGACACAAGGGGGGAGACACCAAGCGAAGAGGAGGACGAACCTCGCCAGCATAGCACTGGAGGACAGAAAAAATTCCCGCCAGAGGTTAAAACAGTAAACATGATCCATGAGACGAAGAGGAGAAGCAAACATGCACTCCGAGGCATACGCGCCATAGAGCCCGTCACCCCTAAGTTCAACCCCTGGTTAGCCTGCCCGATCACTTTTGATCGAGGGGATCACGCAACAAGCATCCGGCATGAAGGATTGGCCGCCTTGGTGTTAGACCCAATAATAAGCGGATACCATCTCACACAAGTCCTTATGGACGGCGACAATGGTCTAAATCTGATATATCAGGACACAGTCTGCAAAATGGGGATAGACCCGACAAAAATAAGCCACAGTAATACTACCTTCAAGGGAGTAATACCAGGCCCAGAGGCCCGCTGTAAGGGCTCTCTATTACTAGAGGTTGTATTCGGTTCTCCCGACAACTTCTGAAGCGAAAAGTTCACTTTCTACATCGCTCCATTCTGAAGTGGCTATCAAGCACTACTCGGAAGAGCGGCTTTCACTCGTTTTAATGCAGTACTGCATTACACTTTTCTCAAGCTTAAGATGCCCAGTCCACGTGGCACCATCACAGTTAGTGGAAATATTGATCGTTCTCTACGCGCGGAAGAATGCACGGCGGCTTTAACAGCCGAGCACTAGACAGCCTCACCAACCAGAATAAATGACATGTCGTCAAGACCACGGACACGGTTAGATGAAAGAGGGGATGCCTTCTGGGGCATCCCCAAGCTTAGGCTTTTGGTTGTCCTTGAATATTACCTTGGGGTGCCTTGGGCATCCCCAAGCTTAGGCTCTTGCCACTCCTTATTCCATAGTCCATCGAATCTTTACCCAAAACTTGAAAACTTCACAACACAAAACTTAACAGAAAACTCATAAGCTCCGTTAGTATAAGAAAGTAAATCACCACTTCAAGGTAATGTAATGAACTCATTCTAAATTCATATTGGTGTAATATCTACTGTATTCCAACTTATCTATGGTTCATACCCTCCGATACTACTCATAGATTCATCAAAATAAGCAAACAACACATCGAAAACAAAATCTGTCCAAAATAGAACAGTCTGTAGTAATCTGGATCAAACGTATACTTCTGGAACTCATAAAATTCTCAAATAAATTGCTGGACCTGTGGAATTTATCTATTAATCATCTTCAAGAATAATTAACTAAATAGCACTCACCAAATAAAAATGGCAGCAATTCTCGTGAGCGCTAAAGTTTCTATTTTTTACAGCATGATCATAAAGACTTCACCCAAGTCTTCCCAAAGGTTCTACTTGGCACAAACACTAATTAAACACATAAAACCACATCTAAACAGAGGCTAGATGAATTATTTATTACTAAACAGGAACAAAAAGCAAGGAACAAAAATAAAGTTGGGTTGCCTCCCAACAAGCGCTATCGTTTAACGCCCCTAGCTAGGCATGATGATTTCAATGATGCTCACATAAAAGATAAGAATTGAAACACAAAGAGAGCATCATGAAGAATATGACTAGAACATTTAAGTCTAACCCGCTTCCTATGCATAGGGATTTTGTGAGCAAACAACTTATGGGAACAATAATCAACTAGCATATGAAGGCAAAACAAGCATAACTTTGAAACTTTAAGCACATAAAGAGGAAACTTGATATTATTGCAATTCCTACAAGCATATATTCCTCCCTCAGAATAATTTTCAGTAGCATCATGAATGAATTCAACAATATAACCAGCACCTAAAGCATTCTTTTCATGATCTACAAGCATAGAAAATTTACTACTCTCCACATAAGCAAAATTCTTCTCATTCGGAATAGTGGGAGTATCATAAGAAACTCGAATACTATAAATTGTTTCCACATTAAAAGAGTAATGTTCAGAACAGGGGTAACCATAATCATGACAAGTTTTATAAATATAATCACTACTTTTTATAGCATAAGTATCATCACAATAATCATCATAAGTAGGAGGCATGCTATAATCATTATAAATTTGCATATCGAAACTTGGGAGACTAAAAATATCATCTTCATTAAACGTAGCATCCCCAAGCTTGGGACAAACATTAATTGCAGCAAATATATTCTCAAAAACATCATCTTCATCAAACATAGCATCCCCAAGCTTGGACCTTTTCATATCATAAGCATAATCACTCTCATCATTAATTGTATGGATAGCACCAATAGTATAGCAATTATCATATTCTTCCAATCAAGTGCCAAAAAGATTTTCAAGATCATAAGAAGTATCATTATCTTCCACAATTATATTTTCATGAGGCACAATAGTAATAGGAGCAGCATTATTTGGGGGAGATATATTTTTTACCTCTCTTCCTTTTTCTTTTCTTCTTCTTCACCACATCATGTGTGGGTTCAATCCTCTTTTTGGAGCTCCTTATTAATGATATTGGTTGAATAGGAGGCTCCTCCTCATTACCTGACTCATCATAAGAAATAATAGGAGGGTATTGGGAAGTTTCTTCCCTTTCATTAGTATTCTCTTCATCTTCTATTTGCTTTATTTTCTTTATGTAATTGGCAATATAAGGATTTTCAATCCAATTCACCGCACAATACATATAAATTTCCTCTAGATCAAAACCAAGAAGTTTATAACGGGAAAATTCTGGAAGATGCTTAGTTATATGTTTCATTTCTTTGCAACCCATAAGCAAGCTAAGTTCATTATAATGTGCAAGGGAAATCAACTCATCACATTTTTTGGACACGATTAGATCATGAAACAATTTGCATCGGATAGCTAAATGACCACTTTCATTGCAAAGTCCACAAGTACGGCAAAGAAAATTTAAATTTTGAGCACAATCATCTAGCCTTTCTTGCAACAATTTAGTTTCTAAGTACTTATGCCTCTTGCAATATCTATCTTCCCTATTTGGTGTGTACTTACAAACCCAATGCACTCCACAAAAATTGACATGTTTATAGGAGACATTTTCATCATAACTAGTGCAATCATCATTAGTACCATGGGTATTCAAGGAGTTCATACTAACAACATTGCAATCATGCTCATCATTCAAAGATTTAATGCCAAACATTTTAATGCATTCTTATTCTAACGCTTTGCAAAATTTTCCTTTCCATCATACTCACGAAAGATATTAAAAAGATGAAGCATATGAGGCAAATTTAATTCCATTTTTTTGTAATTTTCTTTTATAAACTAAACTAGTGATAAAACAAGAAACTAAAAGACTCGATTGCAAGATCTAAAGATATACCTTCAAGCGCTAACCTCCCCGGCAATGGCGCCAGAAAAGAGCTTGATGTCTACTACACAACCTTCTTCTTCTAGACGTTGTTGGGCCTCCAAGTGCAGAGGTTTGTAGGACAGTAGCAAATTTCCCTCAAGTGGATTATGTAAGGTTTATCTATCCGTAGGAGGCGTAGGGTGAAGATGGTCTCTCTCAAGCAACCCTGCAAGAGTCTCTTGTGTCCCCAACACACCCAATACAATGGTAGATTGTATAGGTGCACTAGTTCGGCAAAGAGATGGTGATACAAGTGGTATATGGATAGTAGATAAAGGTTTTTGTAATATGAAAATATAAAACAGCAAGGTAACTAATGATAAAAGTGAGCGTAAACGGTATTGCAATGCTAGGAAACAAGGCCTAGGGTTCATACTTTCACTAGTGCAAGTTCTCTCAACAATAATAACATAATTGGATCACATAACTATCCCTCAACATGCAACAAAGAGTCACTCCAAAGTCACTAATAGCAGAGAACAAACGAAGAGATTATGGTAGGGTACGAAACCACCTCAAAGTTATTCTTTCCAATCAATCCATTGGGCTATTCCTATAAGTGTCACAAACAGCCCTAGAGTTCGTACTAGAATAACACCTTAAGACACAAATCAACCAAAACCCTAATGTCACCTAGATACTCCAATGCCACCTCAAGTATCCGTGGGTATGATTATACGATATGCATCACACAATCTCAGATTCATCTATTCAACCAACACATAGAACCTCAAAGAGTGCCCCAAAGTTTCTACCGGGGAATCACGACGAAAACGTGTGCCAACCCCTATGCATAGGTTCATGGGCGGAACCCGCAAGTTGATCACCAAAACATACATCAAGTGAATCACGTGATATCCCATTGTCACCATAGATACACACGGAAAGACATACATCAAGTGTTCTCAAATCTTTAAAGACTCAATCCGATAAGATAACTTCAAAGGGGAAACTCAATCCATTACAAGAGAGTAGAGGGGGGAGAAAACATCATAGGATCCAAATATAATAGGAAAGCTCGCGATACATCAAGATCTTACCACCTCAAGAACACAAGAGAGAGAGATCAAACACATAGCTACTGGTACATACCCTCAGCCCCGAGGGAGAACTACTCCCTCCTCGTCATGGAGAGCACCCGGTTGATGAAGATGGCCACCGGAGAAGGATTCCCCCTCCGGCAGGGTTCCGGAATGGGTCTAGATTGGTTTTCGGTGGCTATGGAGGCTTCTGGCGGCAGAACTCCCAATCTATTGTGCTCCCCGATCGTTTTAGGGTATATTGAGATATATAGGAGGAAGAAGTACGTCAGGGGGGATACGAGGGGCCCACGAGGGTGGAGGGCGCGCCCAGGGGGTGGGCGCGTCCCCCTACCTCGTGGCCTCCTCAAAGCTTCCTTGATGTAGACTCCAAGTCTCCCGGGTTGCTTTCCTTCCAAAAATGAGTTCCGTGAAGTTTCGGGTCAATTGGACTCCGTTTGATTTTCCTTTTCTACGAAACACTGAAACAAGGGAAAAACAGGAACTGGCACTGGGCTCTAGGTTAATATGTTAGTACCAAAAATAATATAAAAGTGTATAGTAAATCCCATAAACATCCAAAGTTGATAATATAATAGCATGGAACAATAAAAAATTATAGATACATGGGAGACGTATCAGTGTTCGGCGTCGCGAGTTTGGCCTTATATGCATCAGCTCCGAATCATGTCTTTGGTCAAATGTTGGGTTTGCCCGGCTCCCATGTTTTGCTACCTTATGTTCCGCTCTATCGGCTAAGGCGGCACCGGGAGAACTACTGCGATTGTGCCCTGGTTCATCCGGATGAGCACCTCAGTAGAGAAAGCCGAAAACTGACTGTCATGATAAAGCGCGAGACTGTTCAACCACTCGATGACTTAGCGAAATCTTTGGGATTCCTCCGCATTAATGAAGGGCCGTTTCCCGGTCCTGTACGTACGCCCCCCATATTCGGACGAGCGCGGAAGTACCAGGGGCTATATAGTAGTCCCGCCGTCAAACTCCTATGGCTAAGTGAAAGTGTTAAAGCAATATAGTCCGATTTCCTCATTCACTGCGCCACCACCTCCTTCATGGACCAAGACGTTGGATCAAGTGTGAATACATGTTTTTTGCGAACACCCCCGCATTATATGCGTGGGGGCTGAAGCCGACGACTGCAATCTTTCAGGTTATATACATATATACATAAACGGCCGCACAGGAGGCATCATAATACTTTCAGGAAAAAGTATAAACACAACCTTTATAATTCAATAAAACATTGTTTTTACAATGGGAATACATGTCACTAGAACATAATATTCTTCGAGCACTAAGCCTCTATCGAACGAGCGCCTTCAAGGACTTCTTCAAAGTAGTGCTCGGCAGCTACTCGGCCCACGGCCGAACCCTGTGTTGCAATAGTGGTGGCCTCCATCTCTGCTCAGTATGTCTTGACACGGGCAAGTGCCATCCATGCACCCTCTATGCACGCTGACCTTTTCATAGCATCGATGTGCAGCACAGCACCACGGAATTCTTGCACTAAACTAAAGTAACTATTCGTCCTTGGCCCTTCCGGCCATAGATGATCCACAACAGACCTCATGGCAAGTCCGGACAACCTATGGAGCTCGGCCCACTCGGCCATTCGCTCATTCAACAGCAGCGGACACATTGGAGCATGGAACTGTGACCAGAACAGATTTTCCACTTCACAATCTTTTTGATACTTGAAGTACTCGGACACATCAGCAGGACTTGCTGCCAAATCCATGTATGCGTCTGCAGAACTCCATAGTTGATCAAGAGGGGCATACTTCGGATCTCCGAACTTAGTCCGCAACAAAAAGGGCTTCCCAGCCGTGACATCTCCAGCTTGACGTAGCTCCTCCTTCGTCCCTCTGATTTTGGAGCGGGCTTCCTTGGCTGCTACCATGGCCTTCTCCAGGTCCGTCGCCTTCGCTCGGCTTTCTTTTCCAAGAAGATGGTAACGGTCGGCGGCATCTTTCAACTCAACGACCATCTTGGCCATTCTTTCCTTGCTCTGGCAATGCGCGGCCTGTTCGGCCCTCAGCTCTTCGACCGCCTTTAGAGCGGCCGCATCGCTATTTCTGGCGTGTTCCTTGGCTCGGGCAAGTTCTGCCCGAAGGGTCTCCATGGTAGCAGTCACAACATATTAAAGATACTGTCATCATGCTCCTCTTTCTATGTGTTGATCACCGGAGAAATCACATACCCTGTGCCTTGTCGAGCCGCTTGTTGACAAGCAGATGTCGGCGTCTGCCGCATCAAGTTACCGCTTCAGCACGGCAAACTCACCAGTCCGGCTAGCCACCAGACCTTCAGCCACCTGCACATGACAGTGGTCTGATTATTACCTGGGACTATGATCCTCTGTTTGCCGCCGTTCTCGACGGCAACCAGAGTCTCAGGGGATACTATCTGCATAGGGCACACCTAACGTGTGTGGTACTGTCAAAAACATACACTATTTCACGTACCTCAAAGCCTTTCAGCAGACTCATAAAAGCTTCATGCAACCCGCTTTTGGTGGATGAAATCCTTTCAATCACCGTACCCATTAGCGTACGATGCACTTATGAGATGGCCGCTTGCTCCAGAAGATCCTTCAGTGCGTCCGACCACACACTGTACGGTTCCGGACTCTTTCTGTTGCTCTCTTCAGGAGCCGAATACTGAGGACTTCAGGTGGCCAAAGGATTACCCTCTGGCCTTGGCGGATTAGGAGAAACCCTCCACGACGAGTCGCCCGCCTCATGAGGCGGGGTGGAAGGGGGAGGTGTTTCGCTCTCCATCATCTTCGGAAGAAGATCCCCCAAAGACGAACTCTGTCGAGAAGGGCTATGATCCGAACTGCAAGATATATGCTTCAGTTATTATCTTCAGAAGTAATGTAGGATATTTTTACCATTAATTACTTTTTGTTTACTTACAGCTCGGTAGAGGGCTGATCCCCTTGCGGACACTGTGCGGCAAGAGTACCCTCTGAGGCCGGACCCTCTGGCGAAGATTTCTTCCCCCGTTTGGAAACCTTTGTTTCCGGGTCTTCAAAGGTGGTCCTCTTCCTTTCTTGGGAAGAGGGAATTTCATATTCTTCTCCCTGGTTATCCTCCTTCGCGGAGGCTCTAATTCCCCCGGTTTGGATGAATAATGAACGAGGCCCGCTTCCAGCCTCTTTATTCTCCCCTTTATCTTCCCCTGAGGGCGCCTGATAAGGTGCCAGCTCGAGCATTCTGGCTAGTAGTGGATTTGCTGAACCTTCGGGAAGGGGGACGAACACCTGATCATCTTCGCCTTTGTTACCTAGTCCTGGTCAAAGAGCGACTTTTCAGAATGATGTTATGATAAATATAAAGACAGCATGTTCGGCCACGGGCTTACTTACTTGGGTATCTGGGCGATTGCAGCTCAGACCCGCATCCTCGGTGGTGTCCGTACACCTTATTTGTGGTCCGAAGAACAATTTGTACATCTCTCGAGCGTCATGCCAAGGAAGTGCTGAATAATTCACAGTCCTTCCGGGTTGAACTCCCACATACGGAGGGGTCGACGTTTTCAAGGCGGGACCTGACGAACTAGCATGACTTGCATTACCGAGACCAGGCTGACATCTCTCTCAAGGAGATCTCGGATGCGACTCTGCAATATCGGCACATCATTTACTGGCCCCCAGTTCAGCCCCTTGTTGATCCATGACATCAGTTGTGGTGGGGGGCCTGAGCGAAAGTCAGGGGCGGCTACCCACTTGGTACTCCGGGGAGCTGTGATATAAAACCACTCCTACTGCCACAAACTGGACACCTTTGGGAAGGAACCCTCTGGCCATGGAGCATCAATGCTTTTGCTTATTACGGCTCCTCCGCACTCTGCGTGTCGCCCCTCGATCATCTTTGGCTTCACATTGAAAGTCTTGAGCCACAGGACGAAGTGTGGGGTAATGCGGAGGAAGGCCTCACACACGACGATGACGACGAGATGTGAAGGAGGGAATCCGGGGCCAGATCATGGAAATCCTGCCCATAATAGAACATGAGCCCCCTAACAAAGGGATCCAGAGTGAGGCCTAGCCCTCATAGGAAGTGAGAGATGAACACAACACTCTCGTTGGGTTCGGGAGTGGGGATGAGCTGCCCTCGGGCAGGCAGCCTGTGCGAGATTTCGGCGGTCAGATACCTGGCCTCTCTCAGCTTCTTGATGTCCTCCTCTGTGATAGAGGAAGGCATCCACCGACCTTGGAGGTTGGATCTAGACATGGTTGAAGGTCCGAAGCGCCTGACCTGAGCCTTGGGTGTTGGAACTCGAGGCGGGGGAAGGATTCGATTGAGCACGAGAGGGAAAAAAGGACAGGCCTTGGCCTCTTTATAAAGAGGGTGAATATCAAGTGTCCTCCTCGTGGCTGTTTGGGACTTGCCTAAAATCAAGGAGTCATACCCACAGGCACGATTGGGTTACCCACGTCCGTATTGATGAGAATCCCGTAATAAGGGGACACGATCTCTGCTTTGACAAGACGTGTCAGGAAAACCGCCTCGCGATATGTGTAGTGCTGGTTGAGAAAAACGGTTCAAATAAAGACCGGGCCATGGCATGATGTCATGTTGCTAAATGTGTTAGTAAATTAGATTTGTGGAAATATTATTCTCTCTACGGGGTATGTGGAACTTGTTTTGCAGAGCCGGACACTATCCCTGTGTTCAAAATCTTCTATGGAGTATTCGGAGGAGGAACCCGCCTTGCAATGCCGAAGATGAATCTGTACGCCGGACTCATCATCATTGAAGCCTGGTTCAAGGGCTACGAGGGAGTCCTGGATTAGGGGGTCTCCAGACAGCCGAACTATATCCTTTGGCCGGACTATTGGACTATGAAGATACAAGATTAAAGACTTCGTCCCGTGTCCGGATGGGACTTTCCTTGGCGTGGAAGGCAAGCTTGGCAATACGGATATATAGATCTCCTCCCTTGTAACCGACTCTGTGTAACCCTAGCCCCCTCCGGTGTCTATATAAACCGGAGGGATGTGTCCATAGGACAACAACAATCATACCATAGGCTAGCTTCTAGGGTTTAGCCTCTATGATTTCGTGGTAGATCAACTCTTGTAATACTCATATCATCAAGATCAATCAAGCAGGACGTAGGGTATTACCTCCATCGAGAGGGCCTGAACCTGGGTAAACATCATGTCCCCTGCTTCCTGTTACCATCCGCCTTAGACGCACAGTTCGGGACCCCCTACCCGAGATCCACCGGTTTCGACACCGACATCCGTCTTTTCTTTTTCTTCTTCACATCATGTGTGGGTTCAATCCTCTTTTTGGAGCTCCTTATTAATGAGATTGGTTGAATAGAAGTCTCCTCCTCGTTACCTGATTCATCATAAGAAATAATAGGAGAATATTGGGAAGTCTCTTCCCTTTCGTCAGTATTCTCTTCATCTTCTATTTGTTTTCTTTTCTTTATGTAATTGGCAATATAAGGATTTTCAATGCAATTCACTGCACAATACATATAAATTTCTTCTAAATCAATATCGAGGAATGTCTCAAGGTTATATTCTGGAATATGCTTAGTTTGACGTTTCATTTCTTCATAACCGAAAAGCAAACTAAGTTCATTATGATGTGCAAGGGAAATCAAGTCATCACAATTTTTGGACATGATTCAATCATGAAACAATTTTCATTTGATATTTAAATGACCATGTTCATTGCAAAGTTCACAAGTATGGCTAAGATATTTTAATTTTTCAGCACTAACATCTAGCCTCTCTTGCAACCATTTAGTTTCCAAATACTTATGCCTCTTGCAAAATCTATCTTCCCTGTTTGGTACGTACTTGCAAACTCTATGCACTCCACAAAAATCGACATGCTTATAAGAGATATTTTCATCATAACTAGTGCAATCATCATTAGTACTATGGATATTCAAAGAGTTCATACTAATAACATTGCAATCATGCTCATCATTCAAAGATTTAGTGCCAAACATTCTATAGACTTCTTCTTCTAGCACTTGAGTACAATTTTCCTTTCCATCATTCTCACGAAAGATATTAAAAAGATGAAGCATACGAGGCAAACTCAATTCCATTTTTTTGTAGTTTTCTTTTATAAACTAAACTAGTGATAAAACAAGAAACTAAAAGATTCGATTGCGAGATCTAAAGATATACTTTGAAGAACTAACCTCCCCGGCAACGGCGCCAGAAAAGAGCTTGATGTCTACTACACAACCTTCTTCTTGTAGATGTTGTTGGGCCTCCAAGTGCATAGGTTTGTAAGACAGTAGCAAATTTCCCTCAAGTGGATGACCTAAGGTTTATCAATCCGTGGGAGGCGTAGGATGAAGATGGTCTCTCTCAAGCAACCCTGCAACCAAATAACAAAGAGTCTCTTGTGTCCCCAACACACCCAATACAATGGTAAATTGTATAGGTGCACTAGTCCGGCGAAGAGATGGTGATACAAGTGCAAAATGGATAGTAGAATGGTTTTTGTAATCTGAAAATATAAAAACAGCAAGGTAGCAAGCGATAAAAGTTAGCATAAACGGTATTGCAATGTGTTGAAACCAGGCCTATGGTTCATACTTTCACTAGTGCAAGTTCTCTCAACAATAATAACATAATTGGATCATATAACTCTCCCTCAACATGCAACAAAGAGTCACTCCAAAGTCACTAATAGCGGAGAACAAACAAAGAAATTATGGTAGGGTATGAAACCACCTCAAAGTTATTCTTTCTGATCAATCTATTCAAGAGTCCGTAGTAAAATAACAGGAAGCTATTCTTTCCGTTCAATCTATCAGAGTTCGTACTAGAATAACACCTTAAGACACAAATCAACCAAAACCCTAATGTCACCTAGTTACTCCAATATCACCTCAAGTATCCGTGGGTATGATTATACGATATGCATCACACAATCTCAGATTCATCTATTCAACGAACACAAAGAACTTCAAAGAGTGCCCCAAAGTTTCTATCGGAGAGTCAAGACGAAAATGTGTGCCAACCCGTATGCATAAGTTCACGAGGTCACGGAACTCGCAAGTTGATCACCCAAACGTACATCAAGTGGATCACATGATATCCCATTGTCACCACAGATAAGCACGTGCAAAACATACATCAAGTGATCTAAAATCCTTAAAGACTCAATCCGATAAGATAACTTCAAAGGGAAAACTCAATTCATCACAAGAGAGTAGAGGGGGAGAAACACCATAAGATCCAACTATAATAGGAAAGCTCGCGATACATCAAGATCGTACCACCTCAAGAACACAAGAGAGAGAGATCAAACACATAGCTACGGGTACATACCCTCAGCCCCGAGGGTGGACTACTGCCTCCTTGTCATGGAGAGCGTCGGGATGATGAAGATGGCCACCGTAGAGGGATTCCCCCCTCTGGCAGGGTGCCAGAACAGGTCTAGATTGGTTTTCGGTGGCTACGAAGGCTTCTGGCGGCGGAACTCTTGATCTATTCCATTCTCCAATGTTCTTAGGGTATATGGATATATATAGGCGAAAGAAGTCGGTCAGGGGAGCCACGAGGGGCCCACGAGGGTGGGGGCGCGCCCAGGGGGCAGGCGCGCCTCCCTGCCTCGTGGCCACCTTGAAGCTTCCTTGACTTCAACCCCAAGTCTCCTGGATCACGTTCGTTCCAAAAATCACGCTCCCAAAGGTTTCATTCCGTTTGGACTCTGTTTGATATTCCTTTTCTGCGAAACACCGAACCAAGAAAAAAAACAAAAACTGGCACTGAGCTCTGGGTTAATAGGTTAGTCCCAAAAATAAGATAAAAGTGCATAATAAAGCCCATAAACATCCAAAACAGATAATATAATAGCATGGAAAAATCAAAAATTATAGATACGTTGGAGACGTATCAGGCAGCGAGAGTGGTTTTATGTCACGGAACCCCGTAGCACCAACTGGGCAGCTATACCTACATTCCGTTCCGGCCCTCCACCACAGCTTTCATCATGGATTAACAAGGGGCTAGACCGGGGATCAGTTGACAAAGTGCAAACTCTACAGAGCCGCATCCGAACCCTCCTTGAGAGAGACATCAGCCTTGTCAACGTGATTCAAGTGATGCTAGTTCGTCGAATCCTGCCATGACAGCGCAGGTCTCGCCGCATGTGGGAGCTTAATCCAGAAGGACCGCGAACCCTCCAACACTTCTTCGGCACTACGCACGAAGGGATGTGGAAGCTATTTTTCGGGAAGAGAAAACATTAGCCGGACACTACTGAGGACGCTGGCCTTGACTGCCACCATCCGGATACCCCGGTAAGCACTTGTCTTCTGAACACTTTGTAGTTACGCATACCATAATATGGTACCGAGCAAACTATTTTCTTCCAGGGCTAGGTAAAGAAAGCGGAACTAATCATGTGTTCACAACCCCCCTGCCCCAAGGCGCAGCGAATCCTGTTTTAACAAGGATGCTGGCCCTGGTTCCATACCAGATGCCTGCGAAGGGGGGCAAGGTGGAGGGGACCAAAGATGGCCTCCATCCCGAAGGTGCATCAGACATTGTGTCCGGAGGAATCAAGATCCCATCGTCCGAAGAAAAAAACGAGGGGGAGGTCAACGCCTCTTCCCCCCATGGAAAGAAAAGGGCCGCCTCCGAAGATTGGGAGGAAAAGGCTTCTAAGCGAGGCAAGATGCCTCTGTCGGGCGGCTCCGGCTTGGAGGACTTCGACGCGCAGTCTCATGATGAGGACAAGCCTCAGGCCAAATCGTAAGTAAACAAGGATGCTTTAGATCTGTCCCGTTCTTTTTGTTGTGATGCCTAGAATATATTTTTTTTTTAGTTCGGCACGCATTCTTCTTCAACAATCCTCTTCCTCGGGGGACATTCTCCCAGAGATGATGGAAAGCGAGACGCCTCCACCGGCCTCTCTGCCCCATAGGGCAGACGACTTCGAGGTGTCATCGTGGAGGGTCTCCCCCGACCAGTAGGTGGTGCGAGGGACGATGAAGATATTACCCGAAGGTGATACTTGGGTGGCCCAGGGTCCGGGGATCAGTAATGAAGGCCCCGAATAATCCGGTCTACAGCCGGATACGAATAAACAGATCCCGTAAAAGGGTGGCCATGCTCCTACAGCAGCCTCCAGAGATCCAGGGGCGCCGGATATACTGACTAACATGCTGCAGCAGGTGTCCGTCTTAGAGGAACATCGTACCTTGATGGGCACGGTGGTTGAAAAGGCCATGTCCACGAAGCACGGATTGAATGAGGCTTTTATGGGCCTGCTAAGAGGTTTCGAGGTTTGTATTGTAATATGTTCCATTGTGTTTTATTCATGAAATGCACCTGTGTATAGATAGTAGCCCCTGAGAGTCTGATTGGCTTCCTGAGGGAGACAATGAGAGGATCAAAAGAAATGTCCAGGGACTGACCTGATTGTTGGGGAATGTAGTAATTTCAAAATTTTCCTACGCACATGCAAGATCATGGCGATGCATAGCAACAAGAGGGGAGAGTGTCATCCATGTACCCTCGTAGACCGTTAAGCGGAAGCGTTATGACAACGCGGTTGATGTAGTCGTACGTATTCACGATCGATCGATCCTCAGCACCGAATGTACGGCACCTCCGCGTTCAGCACACGTTCAGCTCGGTGACGTCCCGTGAACTCACGATCCAGTAGAGGTCGGGGAAGAGTTTTGTCAGCACGACGGCGTGGTGACGATGTTGATGAAGCTACCGCAGCAAGGCTTCGCCTAAACACCACTACAGTATGACCGAGGTGGATTATGGTGGAGGGGGGCACCGCACACGGCTGGAGAGATCTCAATGATCGACTTGTGTGTCTAGAGGTGCCCCCTGCCCCCGTATATAAAGGAGCACGGGGGAAGAGGCGGCCGGCCAGGAGGAGGCGCGCGAGGAGGAGTCCTACTCCCACCAGGAGTAGGACTCCCTCCTTTCCTAGTTGGAATTGGAGAAGGGGGAAGGAGGAGGGAGAGAAGAAGGAAAGGGGGGCGCCGCCCCCCCTCCTTGTCCAATTCAGACTAGAGGGAGAGGGGGCGTGCGGCCTGCCCTGGCAGCCCCTCCTCTCTTCCACTAAGGCCCATCATGGCCCATTAACCCCCCCCCCGGGGGGGGGGGGGGTTCCGGTAACCCCCGGTACTCCGGTAAAATCCCGATTTCACCCGGAACACTTCCGATATCCAAATATAGGCTTCCAATATATAAATCTTTATGTCTTGACCATTTTGAGACTCCTCGTCATGTACGTGATCACATACGGGACTCCGAACTACCTTCGGTACATCAAAACATATAAACTCATAAAACCGATCGTCGCAGAACTTTAAGCGTGTGGGCCCTACGGGTTCGAGAACTATGTAGACATGAACGAGACACGTCTCCGGTCAATAACCAATAGCGGAACCTGGATGCTCATATTGGTTCCTACATATATGAAGATCTTTATCGGTCAAACCGCACAACACTATACATTGTTCTCTTTGTCATCGGTATGTTACTTGCCCGAGATTCGATCGTCGGTATCTAATGCCTACTTCAATCTCGTTACTGGTAAGTCTCTTTACTCGTTTCGTAATACATCATCCCATAACTAAATCATCAGTTATCATGCTTGCAAGGCTTATAGTGATGTGTATTACCGAGAGGGCCTAGAGATACCTCTCCGATAATCGGAGTGACAAATCCTAATCTTGATCTATGCCAACTCAAAAAGTACAATTGGAAACATCTGTAGAGCACCTTTATGATCACCCAGTTACTTGTGACATTTGGTAGCACACAAATTGTTTCTCCGGTATTCGGGGGTTGCATAATCTCATAGTCATAAGAACATGTATAAGTCATGAAGAAAGCAATAGCAATAAACAAATGATCAAGTGCTAAGCTAACGGAATGGGTCAAGTCAATCACATCATTCTCCTAATGATGTGATCCCATTGATCAGATAACAACTCATGTCTATGGTTAGGAAACTTAACCATCTTTGATCAATGAGCTAGTCAAGTAGAGGCATACTAGTGACACTATGTTTGTCTATGTATTCACACATGTATTATGTTTCCGGTTAATACAATTCTAGCATGAATAATAAACATTTATCATGAAATAAGGAAATAAACAATAACATTATTATTGCCTCTAGGGCATATTTCCTTCACTGATTAATTGGAACACAGGCTATTTCTCCCCTGACGACTGCCCGGACTATGGGTGAGGGAGTCCAGGATTAGGGGGTATCCGGACATCCGGATTATATCCTTCGGCCGGACTATTGGACTATGAAGATACAAGATTGAAGACTTCGTCCCGTGTCCGGATGGGACTCTACTTGGCGTGGAAGGCAAGCTAGGCAATACGGATATGTATATCTCCTCCTTTGTAACCGACCTTGTGTAACCCTAATCCCCTCCGGTGTCTATATAAACCGGAGGGTTTAGGTCTGTAGGACAACAACAATCATACCATAGGCTAGCTTCTAGGGTTTAGCCTCTCTGATCTCGCGGTAGATCAACTCTTGTAATACCCATATCATCAAGAATAAATCAAGCAGGACGTAGGGTTTTACCTCCATCAAGAGGGCCCGAACCTGGGTAAAACATCGTGTCCCCTGCCTCCTGTTACCATCCGCCTTAGACGCACAGTTCGGGACCCCCTACCCGAGATCCGCCGGTTTTGACACTGACATTGGTGCTTTCATTGAGAGTTCCTCTGTGTCATCGCGGTAAGGAAGGATGCCTCATATCGTTGTTAAAAACAACATTACCGCCGGAGCAGCCTTGGCTGTCGGCCAAACTCTCTGGCTAGGCAGCTTCGTCATGACCGCCTGTTCGGCTGCTGCACCGGCGATGACTTCCCGGGTCATCGAAAACAGCCTCCACGTCGGCTCGGAATTCGCCGAGCAGATGGATCCAATGGAGCTCTCCTCCCTAAACGAACTCTTGGGTTGCATCGCCGCCTTGGAAGTCGCTATGGACTATGACCGGATTAGGCTTAAACCCGATCAACGGGAGATTAAATCTCCACCGGTCACCCATCATGTTGCGGTTGTGGAGGAACAATGCGGCAACTCTTCCTCTATTTTGAGGACTAACTATGTCCGAATACCTGAGATCTCCGAGCCGGATACCCGTTCATGGGAGGACATCACCCAAACCCTGAACCTAGAGTCAGGCAGCGAGCCAGACTCATTGGGCAACATACCCGAATCCGAACTTCCAAGATCGGAAACCCCTCGGCCCCTGGGTCTCGGATCGGGTAGGGGTTCGGACTCAAATCCACCCACCCACCCAGACATAAACGATCTTTCCAACATCAGACAAGAGCCCCATGAAACAGTACATCATTATTGGGCCACATTCCTCCTTGTGTTGAACAAGGTTAAGGACTGTCGAGAGGAAGATGCAATCTCACTTTTCTGCAATAATTGCACGGACAAGGGAATCCTTAACGCCTTAAGTCGCCGTGACATATCACCTTTCGCTGACTTGGCATCCATAGTGCAAAGTACTGTGCGATGGAAAGCGCCTGGAAAACCGAAACAAAATTTTGGGATAATCCGGCTCCAAATATACACCCAGTCCGAAGTAAAAGGGTGCACTATCATAAGACACCCGAGCTAGTTGCCAAGAACAAAAATCCTATACAGGGCATGGAACCGTATTGGAGGGATGGCTTAACGGCCCCTGCAAAATTCATAGTACGGCGGATACCATACCAACACACAACCTTAGAGCATGTTGGATACTCCGGCAGGTGGCTAAAAGCGGTGAGGATCTTCTCATCCCAGATGCCGTAGAGCACCATCCCATGGATAGCAATACGGTATTAACAGTCTTTGAGACCTTCGCATCAAATAATAGGCTCAAGCGAACAATCCGCAACATTGCCGAAATCTGCCATGTGGCAGCAATAAATCCATGGAGTGACACGGCTATCACCTTCAATGCCAGTGATGAACCTAAATTCCAAACAGTCCGAGCACCAGCTGCACTGGTCCTCAGCCCAATCGTGGACGGCTTTCGACTCACCAAAGTACTCATGGACGGCGACAGTGGATTAAACCTCATCTATGAGGAAACTCTTCAAAAGATGGAAATAGACTGGAACCGCATTGAGCAAAGTAGCACAACCTTTAGAGGAATCATCCCCAGTCGGGAAGCACGCTATGCTGGGAAAATCACATTAGATGTGGTATTCGGCACGCCGGATAATTACAGGTTCGAAGAAATTACATTCCAAGTGGCCCCGTTCAGCAGTGGTTATCACGCTCTTTTAGGACGGGAGGCGTTCACAATCTTCCAAGCCGTACCCCATTACGGGTACATGAAGCTCAAAATGCCCGGGCCCAACGAAATCATCACTCTCGCCAGTGATCCAGACACAGCACTTCGTGCCGAAAACAAAACAGCCGCACTGGCCCTTGAGGCATTATTTGAAGCCCTCTCGGCCGAGGAATTAACTACGCTACGCTCCACAGTGGACAGGGACGACGTGATACTCGACAAGAGGTCCAAGTCCACCTCTTTTAAACTAGCGGATGAAATAGTCAAATTCCAAGTCCACCCAACGGACCCTGCAAAAACAGCCTCCATCGGGGCATAGTTAAACCCCGCCATGGACGCCGCACTATGAGAGTTCCTGCGCGAGAATTGGGACATATTCGCCTGGCATCCCTCAGACATGCCAGGAATCCCACGCAGGCTGGCCGAGCATAGCCTCAATATCCTAAAGGGATTTAAGCCGGTCAAGCAAGCTCTTCGGCGTTTCTCCGAACCTAAGAGACAGGCCATGGGAGAGGAACTAGCCAAGTTATTGGAGGCCGGATTCATCAGAGAAATAAAACACCCGGACCGGCTAGCAAACCTGGTGATGGTACCAAAGAAGGATAAATCCTGGCGCCTTTGTGTCGATTTCAAGGACCTCAATAAAGCTTTCCCAAAGGATCCCTTCCCCCTCCCCCGCATCGATTAAATTATTGATGCTACCACATGACACGAGTCATTGTGTTTCCTCGACGCATACTCCGGTTACCACCAAATAAAGATGGCAGAGTCTGACCAAGCCGCCACGGCATTCATCACACCATACAGTCCCTTCTGTTTTAACACAATGCCTTTTGGGCTCAAAAACGCCGGCGCAACATATCAGTGCATGATTCAGACATGTCTGGAGAAACAAATCGGCAAAACAGTAGAGGCATACGTAGACGATGTGGTCATCAAAACCAAACACGTCGACTCTTTGATAGATGACTTGAGGCTCACATTCGACAACCTCCGAACATACGACATCAAGCTCAATCCGGAAAAATGCGTTTTCGACGTACCAGCCGGAAAGCTCCTGGGTTTCATTGTCTCCAGTAGAGGTATTGAAGCTAATCCGGCCAAAATCCAAGCTTTGTCACAGTTGGCTACCCCAACAGACCTCAAACAAATCCAGAAGTTAACTGGATGCATGGCGGCTCTAAGCCGCTTTATCTCCCGCTTAGGAGAAAAGGCTTTACCCCTTTATCGCCTCCTTCAGCGCACCGAACACTTGGAGTGGACGGACGCGGCCACAGCCGGATTGGAAGAAATAAAGGCCATTTTGGCAACCAACCCAATCCTTGCCACGCCAAACATCAGCGAACCAATGCTGTTGTACATTGCGGCAACTCATCAAGTTGTCAGCGCAGTGCTCGTTGTCGAACGGGAAGCGGACGGACATAAATTCCCTCTTCAAAAGCCAGTATACTATGTATCCACTGTCCTCACTCCATGCAAATCACGGTACCCACATTATCAAAATATAGCCTATGCGGTATTCATGGCATCCCGGAAGCTGCGACACTACTTTCAAGAGTGTTCGATTACAGTAGCCTCGGAAGTGCCACTTAATGATATTATAAACGACCGCGATGCTACGGGCCGGATTGCCAAATGGGCCATCGAGCTCCTCCCGTTCGACATAACATACAAACCTCGACGAGCCATTAAGTCGCAAGTATTGGCCGACTTCGTCACCGAATGGACGGAGGCCGAACTCCCTAAAGAGTATGGCGCATACTCCAATTGGATCATGCACTTCGACGGTTCTAAAATGCTGGCTAGTCTAGGGGCTAGCGTCGTCCTGACGTCCCCAACTGGAGATACCGTTCAGTACGTACTACAAATACTGTACACAGACTCCAACAACGCTGAATATGAAGCTCTGTTGCATGGTCTTCGGATGGCAGTCTCCATGGGCATTCAACACCTGGAGGTTTGTGGGGATTCAAACCTCGCAATATCCCAAATAAATGGAGACTTTGATGCCAAGGATCCGAAAATGGCGGCCTATCTAAACGCCGTCCTAAAAATGTCAGCTCAGTTCGAGGGGCTCGAATTTCACCATGTGGCTCGGGAAAACAATCAGGCGGCGGATATCCTCGCCCGTATTGGCGCCAAACGCGATGCGGTCCCCCCCCCAACATATTTTTGGAGAGGCTGTTCAAGCCATCCGTAGTATGGGAAGGGGACACTGGTAACAACAGCCCGGACCCGGCCAAAATACCCGATACCGAACACTCTGACACAATCGGAGGCTCCGCCACCGAAATAACACCTTCATCCCACGTAATAATGGCCATCATTGCCCCGTGGACAGAACCATTCCTGGCCTACCTTACTAGATAGGAACTTCCGGAGGACCAAAATGAGGCACGCTGCATAGTGCGGTGATCCAAGGCATGCAGGGTCCATGAGGGAGAATTGTACAAAAAAAGCACTACCGGAGTCCTTCAAAGGTGCATCTTCAAAGAGGAAGGGCGGAACCTTTTGGCAGAAATTCATGCCGGACTCGGCGGTCACCATGCCGCAGCCCAGGCTCTTGTAAGCAAGGCCTTCCGTATAGGATTCTATTGGCCAACGGCCCGGGCAGATGCACAGGACTTGGACCAACGTTGCGCCAGTTGCCAGCTCTTTGCAAATCAAAGCCACATGCCACCCACCGCCCTCCAAACAATCCCCATTACGTGGCCCTTTGCGGTCTGGGGCTTAAAGGGGGAACCCACAAGAAAAAATACTTACTGGTCATGGTGGATAAATTCACCAAACGGATAGAGGCCAAACCTGTTAAAACAGCCGAATCCGGACTGGTGATAGACTTCATATCCGGGGTCGTACACCTTTATGGCGTCCCTCACAGCATCATCACTGAGAACGGCACGAACTTTACTGCCGATGAGGTAAAACTCTGGTGCAGCAAAATAGGCATCAGGCTCGATTATGCTTCGGTCTATCACCCACAAACCAACGGTCAAGTGGAGCGCGCGAACGGTCTTATAATGAGCGGCATTAAACCCAGGCTAGTGCGGTCCTTAACGGAGTCTAACACGCACTGGGTAGAGGAGCTCGACTTCGTACTCTGGGGGCTGCGGACCCTGCCGGACCGTAGTACCGGATATACACCCTTCTTTATGGTGTACGGCGCAGAGGCAGTCTTGCCCTGTGACATAATTCATGACTCACCTCGAGTGCGCATGTACGAAGAAAGAGAAGCCGAGCTTGATTGGCAGGACAGTCTGGACACCTTGGAGGAGGAGCGCGACGTGGCAAAAGCCCGTTCCGCATTTTATCAGCAACAGGCTCACAGATACCAAAGCAGAGAAGTACGGGCCAAAACTTATAACATTGGCGAACTAGTTCTACGTGTGCCGGATAAGAAAAAAACAAGCTCGAGCCCAAATGGGAAGGTCCCTTCATTATTGACCAAGTTCTGACCGGTGGAGCGTACCGACTGCGGGATGCATCGACTAATCGACTTGAGCCGAACCCATGGAACGCGGCCAGGCTCCGAAGATTCTACGCCTAGCGCCGGACCCTGTGTTCGTCCCCTTCCTCTGTCCATTTTTTATACATTATCTGTCTTGTTTTTCTTTCTTTCTTTTATTCTTTCTCCAGGCCTTCAAAGGCCAACTTGCGCCTAATTTGCACATTACAGATGCGCTAGTCGCACTCATCATACCTAGGGGCTTCTTTCACAGAAGCTTGATTATTTATTTCGGCCTCGTGCCCCGCACATGTGTTATGCTTCCACATGTACCTTTTTTCGCCATTATATGCATCGATACGACTTAAGTTTTGGCCAAGCTGGGTTGCTTGGCTCTTGTATTTATGCCCTACGTTCCCATTAATTCGGCTAGGGCATAAGGGGAGCACCTCTGCGATTGTTACTGCCGGGTCAGCCGGATGTGTACCTCAGACTGGGTGAAGCCGAAAGCTAGCCTTCTTAAGGGAATATTCGGTCGGCGAACAAAAGATGATTTTATTTATTTTTCATATCTGCCCCCAGATGTTTTTTTCGTGCATTTCCTATCGCAGTCCGGACATGCACTTTAGGGCATGCTTACCCAGGGAAAAGAACCCTTAACGGAACTATTCTCCCTGGAAGATGTTTCTTACTACCCATGTAATATAACATAACTAGTTGGGCACTTGTCTGTTCAAGCACCAATGACCCCTACGCCTGGTCTCCACACATACCCCGGTTCTTATATAACTGAGCGGGTATTTGGATACACTCCGGACTATCGGGTCCCGAGGTTGAAGCGAAAAGGTCCGCCATGACAAATGATCTACAATCTGGCTAGAAGGCATTATACATGTCACTTTAATTACATAGTCATGCAGACTGACTAAATTCCTCCTCTATACCATCCAACAGGCGATCTAGCCTACAATCCTGTTGGGAATACTTTGCGGCTAATTCTACTTGCCCATAAACTAAGCTAACGGGGATCTCTTTTCTGTCGGGCCCCATAGGTCTAACCTCGGCCATGTGATTTGGGCCAGCCTTGGTGTACCGCGTCTTCACCATGGCCCAGGCTTCTTGGGCACCTTGTCGGCAGGCCGATATCTTCCATAATCGGAAGCGCTGCCGTGCTCCCTTGAGCTTCTCTGTAAGCTCTGCAATGCCTTCTGGCAGGGAGGCGGATGGCCACAAGGCCTGGGCAACACCTTGCATCACTTGCCGAACTTGTTCGTGCAGATGCGAGAGCTCGGATAGAAGATCACCTGCAGACCCGGGCATTTCCTCCATAGGACAACCCGTCAGCATACCTACAGACATAATGCTGTCAGTCGGCTTCTTCGCCGAACTCCTTCAAAAGGATTCGTTCAAGCACTTACTGAAAATGCCGCGCCGAAGCCGCTTTTTCTCCTTCTCGGAGTCTGCAAGCTGAGCTCGAACGTCTTTTAGTTTCACGCTCAGCTTGACATTGGCGTATTGGAGATTGTTTTTCTCCCGCCTAACCTCAGTCAGCACGCGTTTGCCAGCCTCTAGCTGTCGCACGACATGCTGGTCCTCCGGATTTTCTCCGGATTCATCTACAAAATCTATTGTTAGATCTGCAGCCACGCCGCACACTATATGGTAACCATCATTCTTTAAAGTAAATGTTACCAGCGGGAGGCTTTTTCGGTTCCTGCAATGCAGCAACAGCGGCCCGCAGTTGGGTCTTGCATTCCTCCAGCTCCTGCGACAGACTAGTATTCTTCTCTGTAAGAACCTGCACAATAAAGATGATCCTTAAATCAGTTCTGCTAACTGTTTCAAGTCTCAGGGGCTACTGATACATATAAATCACCAGATTTACTTACCCGTACATCCTTTACATACTGATCCGTGGCTCTGGCTAGACCATCTTGAGCAGCATGGAGGTACGCCTCTCCGGAATTAAAGGCATCAAATGCCTCTGGTGAGAAACAAGCATCACGGAGTACGGCCCGGCAGCGCCTATGATTCATGGCGCTTTCCACTTCTGAGTTAGTAGCGGATAATCTATCTGCATCCTCTGTAGGGGGATTATCCGGCGCCTGCCCCATATCGGCTTCCGCCTCTATGTCCGGTCCTGGCGCCCGATTGGTGGAGGCGTGATCAGCAACATCGCCGGACATATTCCGGCGAGCGTTTTTTCTATTAAAGAAACACGAGCGTCATTACATTTTGAGAAAGATGACAACCACAGAGCGGGATTTTTATACCTTTGCGCCGGCGTCTCCGTCCTGACCGCCTTCATTTTTGGCCTACCCGGCCTTGGCGCCTCTTGTTGGCGAGTTGCTGCGGGTTCGGCAGGGCGCCCCGAATGCCTTCCCTGTAAAAAATGCCATGTGTATATGGTGGATGAAGTGTCTAAAAGGGGATCCTAGTTTTTGGAGTTGGGATTTTTGGTTTTTCTTATGTGTGATGCAGGGAGCAGTTCGGGATAGTCGGCCGTAATGGCCACCATGGCGTCGTCGCAGCTTAACTGATAGAACTTCCGGTCTATCAGCTCCACGAAGATAACCGGATCTTCTTCAAGTCCGGAGTCAAGGGCCTGGTTAGGGTCCTCCGGTTGTGGAGAGGGGCTGCTGACCTCCTTTATGGCTTTTCGCAGTTCCTGCCGCAAACTGGCAAGGTGAATACTTATGACGAAGAATGCGGGAAAATGGAAGTAAGGGGATATAGCTTACCCAGCTTGGAGGATTGTACATGGAGAATCCATCCCGTGGCTTGATGCGGGTGAACTCCTCCTCCTCTCCCTTGAACAATTCAGACAGAATGTTTGCTAAAGTGGCAGCATCGCCCGGACCCTTATGCCCGTAGCCGGTGGCGTCATCCGCCCCGTTGAAACACCACAAGGGGTGCCCACAGTATTGAAGTGGTTGCACTCCCCGCATTATGCAAATCAACATAACTTCGATTATTGTCAATCCTGATTGAGCCAATGCTTTGATCTGGTTCATCAGATAGAGGACTTCTCTGTTGTCTACCACCTGGGGGCTCCGTGGGCGCCAATTTCGGCGCTTCTTCAGAGGAGCATTGTTGAACTCAGGAAGACCCTGCCGAACAGGGTCCGGAAGGGGAACGTCCTCCATATAAAACCATTCTGAAGGCCAGTCTTTGGACGACTTCTTCGGGGTACCGGACAGGTATCCGGTATCGGCGATGCGCCATATTTCGGCTCCGCCCACTTGATAAAGTGATCCCCTCTGTGTGCGAGGGACGAGGCAAAATAGCCTTTTCCACAGCTCGAAGTGAGCCTCGCAGCCCAGGAACAACTCGCAGAGAGCAACATAGCCGGCGATATGTAGAATGGAGGCAGGGGTGAAATTGTGTAATTGGAGGCCGTAGAACTCCAGGAGCCTGCGAAGGAACGGATGAATTGGAAATCCGAGTCCCCTTAGTAAATAAGGAACAAGGCAGACTCGTTCCCCCATGGAGGGACAGGGAAAGCTCTCCACTTGCTCCCCGCCATTGTAGGTGGCAAGCCCGGCTCGAACGGGCACCATATACGCCAGAGGGAGAAATCCCTTGGTCTGCAGTTCGACCAATCGACTGTGTGGGACTGAACACCTCTCCCAATCACCGGGCTTAGGGCTACAGGGGCGGGAGGAGGAGCTGCTGAGGTCGGCCATGCTGGAATGGATCTTTCCGAAACACGCTCTGATGGATTCTCGTTGAGGGAAGGATGGTGTGGATCTGATCTAAGAATCCCTATCCCTTTAATAGACAATTTATTTATCTGGCTAGGGGGGCAAATGTAAAAATGCCCTGGTGCCTCGTATTCATTCGATGCATGGGAGATAGCCCTTATTGGGCATAGAAGCCAAAAGGTTCAACATCTATGGGCCCGGACACTGCTTACAAACACTTGGAAATTGGAGAAGAACCCGCCTTGCAATGCCGAAGACAATACTGCGCGCCGGACTCATCGTCATTGAAGCCTGGTTCGGGGGCTACTGAGGGAGTCCAGGATTAGGGGGTATCCGGACAGCCGGATTATATCCTTCGGCCGGACTGTTGGACTATGAAGATACAAGATTGAAGACTTCGTCCCGTGTCCAGATTGGACTCTACTTGGAGTGGAAGGCAAGCTAGGCAATACGGATATGCATATCTCCTCATTTGTAACCGAACTTGTGTGACCCTAGCCCCCTCCGGTTTAGAGGATATGTATATCTCCTCATTTGTAACCGACCTTGTGTAACCCTAGCCCCCTCCGATGTCTATATAAACCGGAGGGTTTAGGTCCGTAGGACAACAACAATCATACCATAGGCTAGCTTCTAGTGTTTAGCCTCTCCGATCTCACGGTAGATCAACTCTTGTAATACCCATATCATCAAGAATAAATCAAGCATGCCGTAGGGTTTTACCTCCATCAAGAGGGCCCGAACCTGGGTAATCGTGTCCCCTGCCTCCTGTTACCATCCGCCTTAGACACACAGTTTGGGACCCCCTACCCGAGATCCGCTGGTTTTGACACCGACAATGGGTATTGTCGAGCTGCAGCAGGAGCTTGATGTGGAAGGGGATGACATTGCGTTAATCAATAGGCGTCTTGACGAGTCACAAGGTATGTATTCGGAGCATTCCTTATACATACATGTCTGTAATATAAGCGTGACGCTGAAAATTGCATACTGGGATATATATGGCTGCAGATGGTGCCACCGCCGTTGAGATTCTTTGGGCGGAGCTGGCCCGAGCCAAGGAGCAGGCCCGATTTAGTAATGTGGCTACCGAAAAGGCGTCGGCTGAGCTAAAGGCCGAACAAGCTGCTCGGCGCCAAGACGAGGAGAAAATATCCGTGATGGCGCTCGAACTAAAAAATTCTACTAGCCGCTGTGAATATCTTGAGAAGGAGAATGAAGCCAAAACGGCTGAACTTGACAAGGCCTTGCGAGAGGCGAGAGAATCATGGTGTGAATCCAGAGCAGCCCGTGAGGAGATCCGGCAAGCTGGGGATATTGCGGCCGGTAAGCCCTTTTGGCTACAGACTAAGTTCGGCGATCCAAACTATGCTCAGCTTAACCAAGTGTGGAGTTCTCCATACGAGTTTTTAGACTTGCCGAAGAGTTCTTCCGATGCGGCGCAGTTTTACCAAGCGCAAGAGGAGTATACAACGGAGAAGATTTTCTGTTCAAAATTTGGCGCATCAAAGCGCCCTCTGTTGCTGAATGAACAGATGTCCCAATGGGCCGAGCTTCACAGTATATCCGGCGCTACCATGAAGAACGTCATAATCCGGCTGTGGCGGAATGAGCCTATTTCGAAGAGCTACTTCGGCTTGGTGCAGCGGCGTGTTGATGCGGCGCCATGTATCGATGCCGTTAAGCGGTCGACGTGCATTGAGGGTGCATGGATGGCCTTTGCCCATGTCAAGACATACTGGGGGAAGTGAAGGAAATATGCCCTAGAGGCAATAATAAAGTTATTATTATTTCCTTATATCATGATAAATGTTTATTATTCATGCTAGAATGGTATTAACCGGAAACATAATACATGTGTGAATACATAGACAAACAGAGTGTCACTACTATGCCTCTACTTGACTAGCTCGTTGATCAAAGATGGTTATGTTTCCTAACCATAGACATGAGTTGTCATTTGATTAACGGGATCACATCATTAGGGGAATGATGTGATTGACTTGACCCATTCCGTTAGCTTAGCACTTGATCGTTTAGTTTGTTGCTATTGCTTTCTTCATGACTTATACATGTTCCTATGACTATGAGATTATGCAACTCCCATTTACCGGAGGAACACTTTGTGTGCTACCAAACGTCACAACGTAACCGGGTGATTATAAAGGTGCTCTACAGGTGTCTCCGAAGGTACTTGTTGGGTTGGCGTATTTCGAGATTAGGATTTGTCACTCCGATTGTCGGAGAGGTATCTCTGGGCCCTCTCGGTAATGCACATCACTTAAAGCCTTGCAAGCATTGCAACTAATGAGTTAGTTGCAGGATGATGTGTTACGGAACAAGTAAAGAGACTTGCCGGTAACGAGATTGAACTAGGTATTGAGATACCGACGATCGAATCTCGGGCAAGTAACATATTGATGACAAAGGGAACAACGTATGTTGTTATGCGGTTTGACCGATAAAGATCTTCGTAGAATATGTGGGAGCCAATATGAGCATCCAGGTTCCGCTATTGCTTATTGACCGGAGACGTGTCTCGGTCATGTCTACATTGTTCTCGAACCCGTAGGGTCCGCACGCTTAAGGTTTCGATGACAGTTATATTATGAGTTTATGAGTTTTGATGTACCGAAGGAGTTCGGAGTCTCGGATGAGATTGGGGACATGACGAGGAGTCTCGAAATGGTCGAGACGTAAAGATCGATATATTGGACGACTATATCCGGACATCGGAAAGGTTCCGAGTGATTTTGGTATTTTTCATAGTACCGGAGAGTTACGGGAATTCGCCGGGGAGTATATGGGCCTTATTGGGCCATACGGGAATAGAGGAGAGAGGCCAAAAGGAAGGAGGCGCCCCCCCCTCTGGTCCGAATTGGACATGGGGTGCAGCCCCCTTTTCCTTCTTCCTCTCCCCCTCTTTCCTTCTGTCCTACTCCAACAAGGGAAGGAGGAGAACTACTCCCGATGGGAGTAGGACTCCCCCCTTGGTGCGCCCTCCTCCTAGGCCGGCCGCCTCCCCCCTTGCTCCTTTATATACAGGGGCAGGGGGGCACCTCTAGACACACAAGTTGATCAAGTTGATCATCTCTTAGCCGTGTGCGGTGCCCCCCTCCACCATAGTCCACCTCGATAATACTGTAGCGGTGCTTAGGCGAAGCCCTGCGCCGGTAGAACATCAATATCGTCACCACGCCGTCGTGCTGACGGAACTCTTCCCCAACATTCTGCTGGATTGGAGTTCGGCGATCGTCATCGAGCTGAACATGTGCTAGAACTCGGAGGTGTAGTAGTTTCGGTGCTTGATCGGTCGGGCCGTGAAGACGTACGACTACATCAACCGCGTTGTGCTAACGCTTACGCTTTCGGTCTACGAGGATACGTAGACAACACTCTCCCCTCTCGTTGCTATGCATCACCATGATCTTGCGTGTGCGTAGGAATTTTTTTGAAATTACTACGTTCCCCAACAGTGGCATCCGAGCCTAGGTTTTATGCGTTGATGTTGTGCACGAGTAGAACACAAGTGAGTTGTGGGCGATATAAGTCATACTGCTTACCAGCATGTCATACTTTGGTTCGGCGGTATTGTTGAATGAAGTGGCCCGGACCGACATTACGTGTACGCTTACACGAGACTGGTTCTACCGACGTGCTTTGCACACAGGTGGCTGGCGGGTGTCAGTTTCTCCAACTTTAGTTGAACCAAGTGTGGCTACGCCCGGTCCTTGCGAAGGTTAAAACATCACCAACTTGACAAACTATCGTTGTGGTTTTGATGCGTAGGTAAGAACGGTTCTTGCTAAAGCCCGTAGCAGCCACGTAAAACTTGCAACAACAAAGTAGAGGACGTCTAACTTGTTTTTGCAGGGCATGTTGTGATGTGATATGGTCAAGACATGATGCTAAATTTTATTGTATGAGATGATCATGTTTTGTAACCGAGTTATCGGCAACTAGCAGGAGCCATATGGTTGTCACTTTATTGTATGCAATGCAATTGCGTTGTAATGCTTTACTTTATCACTAAGCGGTAGCGATAGTCGTGGAAGCATAAGATTGGCGAGACGACAACGATGCTACGATGGTGATCATGGTGTCGCACCGGTGACGATGGTGATCATGACGGTGCTTCGGAGATGGAGATCACAAGCACAAGATGATGATGGCCATATCATATCACTTATATTGATTGCATGTGATGTTTATCTTTTATGCATCTTATCTTGCTTTGATTGACGGTAGCATTACAAGATGATCTCTCACTAAATTTCAAGATAAAAGTGTTCTTCCTGAGTATGCACCGTTGCCAAAGTTCGTCGTGCCCAGACACCACGTGATGATCAGGTGTGATAAGCTCTACGTCCATCTACAATGGGTGCAAGCCAGTTTTGCACACGCAGAATACTCAGGTTAAACACGACGAGCCTAGCATATGCAGACATGGCCTTGGAACACTGAGACCGAAAGGTCGAGCGTGAATCATATAGTAGATATGATCAACATATTGATGTTCACCATTGAAAGCTACTCCATTTCACGTGATGATCGGTTATGGTTTAGTTGATTTGGATCACGTGATCACTTAGAAGATTAGAGGGATGTCTTTCTAAGTGGGAGTTCTTAAGTAATATGATTAATGGAACTTTAATTTATCATAAACTTAGTGCTAGTAGTGTTAGCATATCTATGTTGTAGATCAATAGCTCGCGATATTGCTCCCAATTTATTGTGTTCCTAGAGAAAAATTATGTTGAAAAATGTTAGTAGCAATGATGCAGATTGGATCCGTGATATGAGGATTATCCTCATTGCTACATAGAAGAATTATGTCCTTAATGCACCGCTAGGTGACAGACCTATTGCAGGAGCAGATGCAGACATTATGAACGTTTGGCTAGCTCAATATGATGACTACTTGATAGTTTAGTGCACCATGCTTAAACGGCTTAGAATCGAGACTTCAAAGACGTTTTGAACATCATGGACCATATGAGATGTTCCAGGAGTTGAAGTTAATATTTCAAGCAAATACCCGAGTTGAGAGATATGAAGTCTCCAACAAGTTCTATAGCTAAAAGATGGAGGAGAATAGCTCAAGCAGTGAGCATGTGCTCAGATTGTCTAGGTACTACAATCGCTTGAATCAAGTGGGAGTTAATCTTCCAGATAAGATAGTGATTGATAGAATTCTCTAGTCACCATCACCAAGTTAGTAGAACTTCATGATGAACTATGATATGCAAGGGATAATAGAAACGATTCCCAAGCTCTTCGTAATGCTGAAATCAACGAAGGTAGAAATCAAGAAAAATATCAAGTGTTGATGGTAGACAAGACCACTAGTTCCAAGAAAAGGGCAAAGGGAAGAAGGGGAACTTCAAGAAGAACGGCAAGCAAGTTGCTGCTCAAGTGAAGAAGCCCAAGTCTGGTCCTAAGCCTGAGACTAAGTGCTTCTACTGCAAAGGGACTGGTTACTGGAAGCGGAACTGCCCCAAGTATTTGGCGGATAAGAAGGATGGCAAAATGAACAAAGGTATATTTGATATACGGATTATTGATGTGTATTTTACTAGTGGTCGTAGCAACCCCCCGGTATTTGATACTGGTTCAGTTGCTAAGAGTAGTAACTTGAAACGGGAGTTGCAGAATGAACAGAGACTAGGTAAGGGTGAAGTGACGATGTGTGTTGGAAGTGGTTCCAAGATTGATATGATCATCATCGCACACTCCCTATACTTTCGGGATTAGTGTTGAACCTAAATAAGTGTTATTTGGTGTTTGCATTGAGCATGAATATGATTTGATCATGTTTATTGCAATACAGTTATTCGTTTAAGTAAGAGAATAAATTGTTGTTCTGTTTACATATATGGTTACACACCCAATGAAAATGGTTCGTTGGATCTCGATCGTAGTGATACACATATTCATAATATTGAAACCAAAAGATGCAAAGTTAATAATGATAGTGTAAATTATTTGTGGCACTGCCGTTTAGGTCATATTGGTGTAAAGCACATGAAGAAACTCCATGCTGATGGACTTTTGGAATCACTTGATAATGAATCAGTTGATGCTTGCGAACCATGCCTCATGGGCAAGATGACTAAGACTCCGTTCTCTGGAACAATGCAGCAAGCAACAGATTTGTTGGAAATCATGCATGCTAATGTATGTGGTCCGATGAATATTGAAGCTCGCGGAAAGTATCATTATTTTCTGATCTTCACAGATGATTTGAGCAGATATGAGTATATCTACTTGATGAAACACAAGTCTGAAACATTTGAAAAGTTCAAAGAATTTCAGAGTGAAGTGGAGAATCATCGTAACAAAATAAAAGTTTCTACGATATGATCGCAGAATTAAAATATTTGAGTTACGAGTTTGTCCTTCAGTTAAAACAATGTGAAATAGTTTCACTACTCACGCCACCTGGAACACCACAGTGTAATGGTGTGTCCGAACGTCATAACCGTGCTTTATTAGATATGGTGCGATCTATGACGTCTCTTACTGATTTACCGCTATCGTTTTGGGGTTATGCATTAGAGACAGCTACATTCACGTTAAATAGGGTACCATCTAAATCCGTTGAGACAACACCGTATGAACTATGGTTTGGCAAGAAACCTAAGCTGTCGTTTCTTAAAGTTTGAGGTTGCAATGCTTATGTGAAAAAGTTTCAACCTGATAAGCTCAAACCCAAATCGGAGAAGTGCGTCTTCATAGGATACCCAAAAGAAATTGTTGGGTACACCTTCTAACACAGATCCGAAGGCAAGATATTCATTGCTGAGAATGAATCCTTTCTGGAGAAGGAGTTTCTCTCGAAAGAAGTGAGTGGGAGGAAAGTAGAATTTGATGAGGTAACTGTACATGCTCCCTTATTGGAAAGTAGTTCATCACAGAAATCTGTTCCTGTGACTACTACACCAATTAGTGAGGAAGCTAATGATGATGATCATGTAACTTCAGATCAAGTTACTACCGAACCTCATAGGTAAACCAGAGTGAGATCCGCACCAGAGTGGTACGGTAATCCTGTTTTGGAGGTCATGTTACTTGACCACGACGAACCTATGAACTATGAGGAAGCGATGATGAGCCCAGATTCCGCGAAATGGCTTGAGGCCATGAAATCTGAGATGAGATCCATGTATGAGAACAAAGTATGGACTTTGATTGACTTGCCCATTGATCGGCGAGCCATTGATATTAAATGGATCTTCAAGAGGAACATGGACGCTGATAGTAGTATCAGTATCTACAAAGCTAGAATTGTCGCAAAAAGGTTTTCGACAAGTTCAAGGTGTTGACTACGATGAGAGTTTCTCACTCGTATCTATGCTTAAGTCTGTCCGAATCATGTTAGCAATTGTCGCATTTTATGAAATCTGGCAAGTGGATAAACAAAACTGCATTCCTTAATGGATTTATTAAAGAAGAGTTGTATATGATGCAACCAGAAGGTTTTGTCAATCCTAAAGGTACTAACAAAATATGCAAGCTCTAGCGATCCATCTATGGACTGGTGCAAGCATCTCGGAGTTGGAATATACGCTTTGATAAGTTGATCAAAGCATATAGTTTTATACAGACTTGCGGTGAAGCCTGTATTTACAAGAAAGTGAGTGGGAGCACTACAACATTTCTGATAAGTATATGTGAATGGCATATTGTTGATCAGAGATAATGTAGAATTATTCTGCAAAGCATAAAGGAATGTTTGAAAGGATTTTTTCAAAGAAAGACCTCGGTGAAGCTACTTACATATTGAGCATGAAGATCTATAGAGATAGATCAAGACGCTTGATATGTTTTTCAATGAGTACATACCTTGACAAGATTTTGAAGTAGTTCAAAATGGAACAGTCAAAAAGGAGTTCTTGCCTGTGTTACAAGGTGTGAAGTTGAGTAAGACTCAAAACCCGACCACGGCAGAAGATAGAGAGAGAATGAAAGTCATTCCCTATGCCTCAGCCATAGGTTCTATAAAGTATGCCATGCTGTATACCAGACCTATTGCATCCCCTTCCCTGAGTTTGGCAAGGGAGTACAATAGTGATCTAGGAGTAGATCACTGGACATTGGTCAAAATTATCCTTAGTGGAATAAGGATATGTTTCTCGATTATGGAGGTGACAAAAGGTTCATCGTAAAGGGTTACGTCGATGCAAGTTTTGACACTGATCCAGATGACTCTAAGTCTCAATCTGAATACATATTGAAAGTGGGAGCAATTAGCTAGAGTAGCTCTGTGCAGAGCATTGTTGACATAGAAATTTGCAAAATACGTACGGATCTGAATGTGGCAGACACGTTGACTAAACTTCTCTAACAAGCAAAACATGATCACACCTTAGTACTCTTTGGGTGTTAATCACATAGCGATGTGAACTAGATTATTGACTCTAGTAAACCCTTTGGGTGTTGGTCACATGTCGATGTGAACTATGGGTGTTAATCACATGGTGATGTGAACTATTGGTATTAAATCACATGGCGATGTGAACTAGATTATTGACTCTAGTGCAAGTGGGAGATTGAAGAAAATATGCCCTAGAGGCAATAATAAAGTTATTATTTATTTCCTTATATCATGATAAATGTTTATTATTCATGCTAGAATTGTATTAACCGGAAACATAATACATGTGTGAATACATAGACAAACAGAGTGTCACTAGTATGCCTCTACTTGACTAGCTCGTTGATCAAAGATGGTTATGTTTCCTAACCATAGACATGAGTTGTCATTTTATTAATGGGATCACATCATTAGGAGAATGATGTGATTGACTTGACCCATTCCGTTAGCTTAGCACTTGATCGCTTAGTTTGTTGCTATTGCTTTCTTCATGACTTATACATGTTCCTATGACTATGAGATTATGCAACTCCCGTTTACCGGAGGAACACTTTGTGTGCTACCAAACGTTACAACGTAACTGGGTGATTATAAAGGTGCTCTACAGGTGTCTCCGAAGGTACTTGTTGGGTTGGCGTATTTCGAGATTAGGATTTGTCACTCCGATTGTCGGAGAGGTATCTCTAGGCCCTCTCGGTAATGCACATCACTTAAAGCCTTGCTGGCATTGCAACTAATGAGTTAGTTGCGGGATGATGTGTTACAGAACGAGTAAAGAGACTTGCCGGTAACGAGATTGAACTAGATATTGAGATACCGACGATCGAATCTCGGGCAAGTAACATACCGATGACAAAGGGAACAACGTATGTTGTTATGCGGTTTGACCGATAAAGATCTTCGTAGAATATGTGGGAGCCAATATGAGCATCCAGGTTCCGCTATTGGTTATTGATCGGAGACGTGTCTCGGTCATGTCTACATTGTTCTCGAACCCGTAGGGTTCGCACGCTTAAGGTTTCGATGAGAGTTATATTATGAGTTTATGAGTTTTGATGTACCGAAGGAGTTCGGAGTCTCGCATGAGATCGGGGACATGACGAGGAGTCTCGAAATGGTCGAGACGTAAAGATCGATATATTGGACGACTATATTCGGACATCGGAAAGGTTCCGAGTGATTCGGGTATTTTTCGTAGTACCGGAGTGTTACGGGAATTCGCCGGGGAGTATATGGGCCTTATTGGGCCATACGGGAATAGAGGAGAGAGGCCAAAAGGAAGGACGCACGTGCCCCCCCTCTGGTCCGAATTGGACAAGGGGTGCAGCCCCCTTTTCCTTGTTCCTCTCCCCCTATTTCCTTCTCTCCTACTCCAACAAGGGAAGGAGGAGTCCTACTCCCGGTGGGAGTAGGACTCCCCCTTGGCGCGCCCTCCTCCTAGGCCGGCCGCCTCCCCCTTGCTCCTTTATATACAGGGGCAAGGGGGCACCTCTAGACACACAAGTTGATCAAGTTGATTGTCTCTTAGACGTGTGCGGTGCCCCCCTCCACCATAGTCCACCTCGATAATACTGTAGCGGTGCTTAGGCGAAGCCCTGCGTCGGTAGAACATCAATATGGTCACCACGCCGTCGTGCTGACGGAACTCTTCCCCGACATTCTGCTGGATCGGAGTCCGGGGATCGTCATCGAGCTGAACGTGTGCTAGAACTCGGAGGTGCCGTAGTTTCGGTGCTTGATCGGTCGGGCCGTGAAGACGTACGACTACATCAACCGCGTTGTGCTAACGCTTCCTCTTTCGGTCTACGAGGGTACGTAGACAACACTCTTCCCTCTCGTTGCTATGCATCACCATGATCTTGCCTGTGCATAGGATTTTTTTTGAAATTATTACGTTCCCCAACAGGAAGATGAAGGCCATCGATGTTGCAGCAAAGAGTCCACCCAAGGTCAAGGACCATTACACACCAGAGTATTATTTTGAGGACGTCTTAGAGGCTTCCCTCTTGATAGAGGGTCAATGCTCAAAAAACATAATATTCGAGTGAGATATATGCGAATTGTAAAAGACAATTTTATATTTAATCTATTTTTATGTTTTGCTCGAAAGCTTTTGTTCCTCCTGTGCGGCCATTTTTTTTATATAATTTGAAAGTTTTCCAGTCGTCGGCTTCACCCCCCTCGTAGGAAATACAGGGGTGTTCGGAAAAGCATCTGATAACTCTTGACCCAACGTCTTGGTCCGTGAAGGAGGTGTCAATGCGGCGAACCAGGCAATCAGACTATAGGTCGTTAACACTTTCACTTAGCCATAGGAGTTTTATGGTGGGTGACGGTGTCCTGGACTAGGGGGTACTCACCACGTCGTCTCCCGGTCAGTTAAATTGGGCCGAGGACCCACATGGCCATATACTCATGGGCCAGTTCAGACAGCTGCCGCATACAAGGAAGATTCCACAAGACTTGGTGGTCAAGACAAGGACTCCTCCCCCACCGGCGTATTCGGCTAGGACTCTTGTTATCCTAGGCCTCTGGTGCATTATATAAACCAAGGCCAGGCTAGTCGATAGATGAGATACAACAATCATACCATAGGCTAGCTTCTAGGGTTTTAGCCTCTATGATCTCGTGGTAGATCAACTCTTGTAATACTCATATCATCAATATCAATCAAGCAAGATGTAGGGTATTACCTCCATCAAGAGGGCCCGAACCTGGGTAAACATCGTGTCCCTGCCTCCTGTTACCATCGATCCTAGACGCATAGTTCGGGACCCCCTACCCGAGATCCACTGTGTGATCGGCAAAAGGATCAATGGCTCTCCTGCAGGTTAACTACGACGCCGGCATCTTCGTCGTCGGCTCGACTGGTCACCTTGGCTCGACCGAGGACCGTGCTCCATCTCCGATCGTCATGTTCGGACGGGGGCCTTCTTTAACATCAACTCCGATCTCTATCATGATAATAGAGGAGTCATTCATGGAGCTCGAGGGCTCAACGTCAACATTGCCCTCGGGCGGCCGTGCTTTTTTTATGGACAGCGAACTTGTATTCACCGTCACCACCTCCTCGAGCGTCGGTTTGACGATTTCTTTGGTGGAATAGTGCAGAATTACATCTACAATAGCCATGCAAAAATTCGTCGAGTTCTGATGGAGGAATCTCCAACAATCTATGATATACCAGAGCCCTGTCAAATCTGGACGAGAATCTGGACGAGTTTAGGTTGTGGTCTCTAGAGCCCAGCTCGGAGGTCCTTTGGATGATCCAACCATTCATCTACTGCGGAATTCCCATATCTACCACCCCTCCAAATTTCAGCATGATCCGACGGTTCAACTCCGGGAACCTTCCGATGAGTGGACCAATTTTCGGATCCGTTTTCTGCGCGAATACATATCCGACCCGAATTCATGTTTCTTTATGAACGTGATATTGGACAAACTTTTTAGAGGAATTCTCTTCTAGGGTATTGTGCGTTGTTTTTAAACACGTGCCCGTAATTTTTTTAAGCCTCCCTTGAGGTCATCTTCATCATCATGCTGGTGTCAATCCAGTCCGGCAATATTGCTCCAAGGCTGCCGACCTGCGCTAGACACGTCGTCACTTTGTTGAGCCGAGCTCAACTTCTTCGGATTATCGTCTCGGCAAGCCGAACAAGAGTCCGGCATCGCGAAGGATAAATCATCACCAACATCCCATGGATTACACGGAGTGGGCATACCGGCATCGGCACACGGTCACTTCATCAAGCCGGCATCGACCACGTCACGACCTGCATCGGCAGGGCCGCACTATTGCTTCTTCAAGCTGGTGTCCATCACGCCGACCTACTTTGCCTCATTGGCTGACATCGAGGCTTCGACATCTCGGCTGGACCGGGGGCTTCACCATCTCTTCATCAACCTACTCCGAAGACTTCGGCGTCACTAGCCAACCAGCTCCGTCACGTTAGCTGGACCGAGGGCTTTGCCTCGGCGAGCCAACCTTTGCCAGCATCGCCATACCGTCGCTCTATCGCCCATCAGGCAATGGGTGTGCGGATCGAGTCCCAATTTTCGGAATCACCTTTCTTCGGACTGCTACAACAAATAAACCAGGTGCTATTAATCCTAGTAGTTTTTGCTTGTTTGGGTTCATTTTTCCCAAGGAATTATTACTCTGGTTTGTTCATCATATGTACACAGGTCTATCAAATGATGGCCGCATTAACGACGGTCGCATGGTGGTTCGGTCAGTTTCCGTACATGGTCCGGCAAACGCCGCATCCGGAACTCGGACCGACCTATGAATTCAGGCTTTGCCACGCCTTTACCGCATCACGCCGACGCCCTGCATCGACATTGACTTCGGCGCCAGGCCATATTTCTTTTATTACTCACTTTTCCTAAGTTATTTATTATGCAACGATTTTTTTTAATTATTATTATTACTATTATCTCCGGTTTGCACTATTTTTTGTGCACAGGAAAATGATCCAGGTTAGGCAGTATCGTCAACTCGGCGTACTGACATACCACGTCACCTCCGCTGGACGGGGGGCTTCGTAAATACTTCATTACCTCATGCCAGGGACTTCGGCATCACTCTGCCAGCCTGCATTGACCGTGCTATGTCACCACTTCGGAGTGCCGAGCTCTTTGCTCCGCCACCTTGGGACCGGCTTGGGGGATGGAACCTTGTCCCGCATCAAGCTCGGGCCGCGTCATCAAGACCGAACACATTAACCAGCTAAGTTGCCTTCATGCTCAAAGTTTTAAATTTTTAACTTGTGTTCGGTTCGACCAAGCATTATACCTTTTTGAAAAAAAAGTTGCTTGTAGAGAATCTCCTTGTCAAAACTTTGTTTGTGACACACAAATTCAAATACCATGTTTACTTGGGGGCTCCCTTGATGGAGCTTTTCCTCTTGCATATGATTATACTTGTACGGCTTCATTCCTTGTTCGTGTATTACGCCACAATATGCACCATATTGACCTAAGCGATTTGCAAGCTAGGTTGCCTGGCTCCTGTGCTTACCCCTACGTTCCCGATTGTTCGGCTAGGAGTAAAGGGAGCACCTCTGCGATTGTCACGACCGGGTCATCCGAGCTCTGACCTCGGACTGGGTGAAGCCGAAAGTTAGCGCTCTTATTGTTTTCAATCATGGTCGGCACACAACGGAACTCATGAGTACAAAAATCTATTGCACAAATCTCATAGTAATAATGAGCACCGAAGAAAGGTATCGGTGGGGGTACTATTTTCTTCGAAGATGCTTCTTACACTTCGTTAGTAATATAGCATAAGTTCCCTGAGCGCGCTTTGTCTGTTACAGCCTTATGGCCTGATTGCCTGGTCATTGGAAACACCGCTGATACTCTCGACAGGCGGAGTACATGACACTTTTTGGCCCTTGGCCGAAGAGGGAGAAGCCAATGGTCGGTTAAGACGCGTTTAAAGTTCGGGTGAACACAAATATGATATAAGTACTTCGGTACATACAATCATTATACATAAAATTCTTACCCAAGTCACTTGGGGGCTCTTAAAATTTATATATGAGTTGTAAATGTGTTTTCTTCTTGGTCATTGCCAAAACACAACAGAAGCACAATTTTTTCTTTCTCTTCCAATTTTCGGATTGGCACCGAACACTTGATCTTGTTCGGACATCATGTTTTTACTGACGTTTTTTGGTTTTCCAAGCTTATGGCACTTTTAAACTATTTGTGTGTTTTCAGCACAAGTCTCGCAGTTCAACGCCGGACACCTTTAGATATTCAGCAAAAACATTCTTGGATATTGCTAAATATGCATCGGTTTCGAATTGTGTCTTCGATCAATAGTTGGGTTGCCCGGCTCCTGCGCTTGCCTCCTACGTTCGCTTTGTTCGGCTAGGTGTGCAAAGGGAGAACGACTGCGATTGTGCTTCCAGCTCACATGGTTAAGCACCTCAGTGGAGAAAGCCGAAAACTGACTGTCACAATAAGTGTAAACTGGTCAGCGATCCGATGACTGTGTTAAATGATGGGCCATTCATAACATTGGCCGAAGTGTTTACGGCTTGACCTTGACTGTTGCCGAACACTACCGGGGGCTAGTAACTAGCCTCCCAAACAAAATCCTCAATATTTTGCTCTTACATTAGAGCTGAGGTTTCATGATCATGCTTAGCATGACAACACAAAGAAAGGAACCGATAGCGGGACTATTTTCTTTGAAAGACATTTTTTATGTTAAACAGTAATATAACATATCTCTCTGCGCACCTTTGTTTATAAAACCGTATGGCCAGATTGCCTTGTTTGTCGTAAATCTTTGCCCTCATAAAGGCTTTATAAAGTAGGACAAACACTCCTCGGCTAGTGGCCGAGGAGGTGGAAGCCGATGGTCGGTCAACAAAGTTTTGTACAATGCGGATCTGAGCATTAATGATGTAAAGTACTTGGATACATAGAATCATTACACATAATTTGTGATTTTACTCTGGATATCAATTCTTAATTCGGCAACCCGTGCCCGCATTAAGGCTCGGGGCTACTGGGCTTCAGGCTTATCATTTACTAATATTAAAGGGGCACATCGGTCCCCTGATCTGGTGTTGCCACCCGACCAGTGTCTCGGGGGCTACTGCATTGGCAATCCAGTGTAGAAAATTTAAGTGCAATATAGTTTTCGAGGAGATTATGATCCTCAGGTTGGTCGGCCGCACCCAACCTGAGTCTCGAGGACTCTGCACACCGCTTTTTGTGTCCCGAAGTATTCTGCCGAGCTAGGAGTTGATCCTCAGACCGATTTTGCAAATCAACCTGAGTCTCAGCGGCTACTGGGATCACCGGTCTCATGTCATCCTTCAAGTGCATCTCGGGTTTTGGACCGATACACACCTTCAGGGCTACTGGCAATATATCTCGGCAGAGAATAAATTGCACCAATCGAAAATATTGACAAAAAATTGGCCCATAGTCGGGGTGGTGCATCACCTCAGAAGCAGTCCGGCATAATGCTCGGGCGCTAGTGGCTGGCTCCATAGAGGGCATTTCCAACATTAAGCTCGGCTAAACTCCTTTAACTTTTTGGGACCAAGATGATCTATGACATCTTGGGTATAGTCCGGCGTTGGAGCTTGGACATTGTCCGGCATTGGAGCTCGGATACATTTCGGCGTTGGAGCTCGGAAGCAGTCCGGCATTGGTGCTCGGCTGCAAAAGATACCTCGAATGCAGTACGGCGTTAGAGCTCCGACGCAAGAGGACACTGCCTCCCGGGAACAACTTCAAACCCGAGGTGTGGCATAAAATAACAAGGCATTGATAAAGGCCAGAAACTTAAAGGTGCTCCTCGAATACCCGACGTGTAAACTCGTCGAATGCATTTCGGCGATCCTCAAGATCGAAGATGAGATGATTTGTTGAACCAGTTTTCAAGACCGACAACCGAAGATGATGAATAGCTCGGAAGAATCGAGGAGCGTCCCTAACTTGAAGACCGGTTCAGGGGGCCACTGACAGTGTCCTGGACTAGGGGGTACTCACCACGTCATCTCCCTGTCAGTTAGATTGGGCTGATGACCCCCATGGCCATATACTCATGGGCCAGTTCGGACAGCTGCCGCATACAAGGAAGATTCCAAAAGACTTGGTGGTCAAGACGAGGACTCCTCCCCCACCGGCGTATTCGGCTAGGACTCTTGTTATCCTGGGCCTCTAGTGCATTATATAAACCGAGGCCAGGCTAGTCGATAGATGAGATACAACAATCATACCATAGGCTAGCTTCTAGAGTTTTAGCCTCTACGATCTCGTGGTAGATCAACTCTTGTAATACTCATATCATCAATATTAATCAAGCAGGACGTAGGGTATTACCTCCATCAAGAGGGCCCGAACTTGGGTAAACATCGTGTCCCCTGCCTCCTGTTACCATCGATCCTAGACGCATAGTTCGGGACCCCCTACCCGAGATCCGCCAGTTTTGACACCGACAGTGGGTCTACGATATAGCCCCTTGTATGTATGTGGCTTATTCATACGATGCGTTTACATATTTGACCAGAAAGAGGTCCTTCGTGTGACACGAAGGGAATCACGAAAGATTCCGATAAGTCATCGAGTTGTTGACCAGCTCTCGCCGCATCATGACAGTCAATTTTCGGCTTTCTCTACTGAGGTGCGTAACCAGGTGAACCGGAAGCACAATCGCAGTAGTTTTCCCTTTACTACCCTAGCTGATAGAGCGGAACATAGGACAACAAGCACAGGAGCCGGGCAACCCAAGTATTGACCCAAGACATGATTCAGAGCTGATGCATATAAGGACAAACTCGCGACGCCGAAGTACGCTATAGAGCTGTTCGGACTTGTCGGCAACTCGTTTTCTCCCATACCGAGCCCCTGGCGAGTTATGCCGAGGTGTATGTTTAAAACAACCATAGGGGAAAAACTTGGTTCTTTAGAAAACAGTGGATTATTTTTACTGGGATCTGAGTGATGTGCCAATCGCTTATATAGATAACGAAGATGCAACCCCGGCTATTTGACATGCCATGGGTTGAAGGCGGAGGAAAAAGGCACTTTACAGGCTCGAAATAGAGAGTGTGATCTACAAAAAGTTATTTTGGACCTCCTGTCGCACGTCTGCGCCGCCTGTCCTCGGTTAAGGGATTCCTTGACAGGAATAACCCTTGGGTGATTATACGAACCCGAACTCTGGTAGAGTCGTCTGGGTGACCGGACCTTGAGCTACCTGTAGAGGGAATAGTAAAAAGGAAAAGGGCAGTTAGAAAAGTAGGGGGGTTTGCAAGCCCACCCTCATTGTGCTTCCGCCGATGCCCAGGTTATTTCAAGTGCATAATTATGTATGCATGGTACCCACTTCGAAGGCATATTAGGCGAACGATAGAAGCCGGATTGCTAGTCCAATATGGACATTGATCGGTCATGTTGAATGGAGACCGGCGGCATGATGGCCGACATGGTATGCGATGTGATATGGCCGCTGCGTAGTTCGGCTGAGGTAGCCGTAGTATGATCTCCTGTACGGAAGGAGTGTTCCATGCACTCACCTCTAGGGGTGTGTGTGTCACGTATACCATGTTTACTGTTTTTGCATCGGGGGGAAACTGCTTATGACCCCCGTTGTTCGGTTGGTGAGCCTGTTCGTCGTCGCTATCGCCGGGCGGCCTCTTCCCCTTGTGTTCGGCATTTAACTTGCCGGCCTGTTTGAAGACCCAACAGCTTCTGTTGGTGTGATTAGCTGGTTATTAGGGTGGCCATGGATCTGGCAGGGCCTATCCAATATTTTGTCGAGATTGGATGGTCCGTCTTTGTTTGTCGTAAATGGCTTTTTCCGTTGGCCGGTTTTGGGGCCGCTGAATCCAGCGTTGACCGTTGTGTCCTGTGTGCCCTCATTATTATTGCGACGCTTGTTTTTATTGCGTTGTGGCTTTCCATTGCCATCCCGCACTTCGGAGGTGCCCGGATCGTTGGCGCTATTGCTTCTACGGGCGAGCCAGATGTCTTCTCCCGCGCAAAAGCGGGTCATCAGAGCGGTAAGGGCTGACATAGACTTTGGTTTTTCCTGACCGAGGTGGTGGGAAAGCCACTCGTCCTGGACGCTGTGTTTGAAGGCCGCGAGGGCTTCCGCGTTCGGACAGTCAACAATTTGGTTCTTTTTAACTAAAAACCTAGTCCAGAGCTTTCTGGCGCATTCTCGGGGCTGCTGGACAATGTGACTTAGGTCATCGGGATCCGGTGGCCGAACATATGTACCTTGAAAGTTATCACAGAAGGCATCTTCCAACTCCTCCCTGCGGCCAATTGAGTTTTCAGGCAGACTGTTTAACCAGTGCCGAGCTGGTCCTTTGAGTTTTAATGGGAGGTATTTGATGGCATGAAGGTCGTCTCCGTGGGCCATGTGGATATGGAGAAGGAAATGCTCGATCCACACCGTGGGATCTGTTGTTCCGTCATATGGTTCGATATTCACGGGTTTAAACCCTTCTAGGAATTCATGCTACATTACTTCGCTAGTGAAGCAGAGTGGGTGAGCGGCGCCTCTATATTGGGCCACATCGCGATGTAGCTTAGATGGAGTCCGTTTGCGGTTTTCGGCCCGGTCATGACTAGACTTGTCACGTCCAAATAGGTAGCCGCCATTGCGCGTCGAGGCGCGTCCTCGTGATCTGTAGATCGATCTGGTGTGTTCTGCTCTACTGTCCAGGTCCTGCCGAGGGTCGTATGTATGATCCCGAGCTATTTTATCTCTGTTTTTTCTTTGGGTTGAGGCGGGCTGCTGTTCGGCTTGAGCTGCCGCTTTATCCCGACTGCATGGTGGTCGGTTAACCGCATTATCCCGACCGCGTGGTACAGGTTCCGGCGCCTCCTCATCGAACTGAGGTAGCAATCTGCGCTTCGGGTAACCCTTGGTTGTGCACTTGAGGCTGTATTCTTCAGCTATTAGGATTTCTGTCCATCTATCGTTGAGAAGGTCTTGGTCAGCTTGGAGCTGTTGTTGCTTCTTTTCCAGGCTCCTTGCGGTGGCCAATAGCTGGCGTTTAAATTGCTCCTGCTCGAGAGGTTCCTCAGGAACGATGAAATCCTCGTCACCGAGGCTCTCCTCATCCTCGGAGGGCGGAAGATAATTACTGTCCTCCGAGTCTTCGTGTGTGGCCTATTCATCAGGGCTATCATGCCCGTCTTCTTGTTCATCCTGTTCGGACGTTGCCTCAACAGGGTCTTCGTTGTCTCCGGCATTGTCTGGGGTGTTGTTATCTACGGTGCCGGCATTGCTGTCTTTTGCACGACGTGACTTAGAGCGGCGCCGCTGACGCCGGCGTCTAGGCTATGTCTTAGGAGGCTTATCCTCGACTGGATCTTCTTTGTCATCGCCGTTAGTTTCTTTAGGTGTATCCACCATGTATATGTCGTATGAAGAAGTGACTGTCCAACGTCCGGCAAACGGCGGGTTTTGGTCCTGCTCCTTATCGGCATCGTCGTCTATACTGTCAAGGTCTTCGGAGCCGTAATCGAGCATGTCGGTTAAGTGCTCGATAGTGGCTATGGAGTGTGTGGCGGGTGGGAAGCAAAATTCTCCATCATCATCCCCTAGTTCGAACCGAACATAGTTCGACTATGAATCCCCCGCCAAGGACAGGTTTTTTAATGAGCTTAGCACATCGCCCAAGGGTGAGTGCTGGAAGATGTCTGCGGCACTGAACTCGAAGATCAATAAACGATCAAGTTCGGCATCCGTGGACTCACATGGTTCAAAACTTATACCCAGAGATGAGTCCAGGGTTCCGGTGACACAAATATTGTGTGAGTTTAAGTCCATGTGCGACTCCAACGCCGGGGAATCTACGACCTCTGTGGAGGGGTTGAGCTTCCCGTCCTTAGATGGCGCTGTCTGCTCCGGATCTAAGGCCAGAGTGGTCATAGGAGCTATCTCCTGAGTGTGGTCCGATGACAGATTTAGGTCATGTTCATCGAGGTGACCAGGAGCGATCGTCGCGGTCTCGAATCCGGTGAAGATCAAATCTCCACGGATATCCACGATGTAGTTCAAGCTCCCAAATCAGATCTGATGGCCAGGGGCGTAGCTATTGAGCTTCTCCAGATGGCCAAGCGAGTTGGCCCGCAGTGCGAAGCCACCAAACACGAAGATCTGTCCAGGGAGGAAGGTATCACCTTGGACAGCATTGTTGTTGATGATTGAAGAGGCCATCGAGCCTTTTGAGGATGACACAGTGGAACTCTCAATGAAAGCACCAATGTCGGTGTCAAAACCGGTGGATCTCGGGTAGGGGGTCCCGAACTATGCGTCTAAGGTCGATGGTAACAGGAGACAGGGGACACAATGTTTACCCAGGTTCAGGCCCTCTCTATGGAGCTAATACCCTACGTCCTGCTTGATTGATATTAATGAATATGAGTATTACAAGAGTTGATCTACCACGAGATCATAATGGCTAAACCCTAGAGGTCTAGCTTGTATGGCTATGGTAATGAATATCTCCCCCTCCAGACTAAGTCCTTCGGTTTATATAGACACCGGGAGGAACTAGGGTTACACAAGGTCGGTTACAAAGAAAGGAATCTACATGTTTGGTCACCAAGCTTGCCCTCCACGCCAAGGAGAGTCTCATCCGGACATGGGTGCAGTCTTCGGTATTCGTATCTTCATAGCCCATCAGTCCAGCCCATGGCTAACAGGCCGGACGCCCGAGGACCCCTTAGTCCAGGACTCCCTCAGTGATCCCTTTATTCTAACAACACAAGCAACAAAGGTGCTTTATCTGCCAGACACTCTTTTGCACGGAAAATGGCGAGTTGTGCAAAACTTTGAGCACAGACACTTGTGGAGTGTGACTGAAACTGGAGTGTAAAAGGGCCCCGGTGATGGTGGACTAACATACCAGGATGATGACTCTACGGAAGTTTTGTTGCAAGCTGATGATGACTCTATGGAAGTTCCGGTGTGAAGCAGAGTGCGAAGGGACCGGGAACGTGTGCTCATTGATGCTGCAACAGTTGAAGGCATCAAGAAAAGAAGAAAGGTGGTAGAGGATGGACATGGGAGCGGGGATGAGGAAAATAGGACTGATCATACTATGCTGCAATATTGTAGTGATGATGAGGAAAACAGGAGTGGGCATAGAGTTCCTTGTTTTCATATCGATGACGATGAGTAGCGAAGGTAAATTTTCTGTCCTTGGTGAGATAATGCTATTTTGTCTCCTTGGTAGTTGTTGCTGATGTGATCCTGATGTAGTTTTTGTACTACAATTGTCTTGGTACCAAAATGCATGAGACTGTGTAGTGATGGAGGGGCAGATGATGTTTGAAGATACAATGCAAAATGATGTAGTTTTGGTGATCATGAAGTTTTGGTGATGGAAGATACAATGCAAAATGAAGATGTTGTTTTGGTGAACTGAAGATGCAAAATGATGCTCTAGTAATTTTGGTGAACTAAAGATGTTGTTTTTAGAGCTGTTTTTCTTAGTTTTGGTGATCATGTAGTTTTTGTTGTGATGTAAAAGATTGCAAAATGATGTTGTTTTTGGACTGCAGATGTTTTTTGAACTTAAGATGTTGTTTTTGGTGATCATGTAGTTTTGGTGATCCTTAAGTTTTTTTGACCGGAAGATGTTGTTTTTGGTGAACTGAAGATGTTGTTTTCAGAGCTGTTTTTAACTGAATTTTGCACATGGGCGCGCTCCATTTCACTGTGAGCAAAAAAATATGCGCGAGCGGGGACTCGAACCCACGACAGTGCGCTCATTTCACCATGTTTCTACCACTGGGCTAGGAAGAGGCTACTGGTCTTCTACTCTATGCCATCTCTTTTCAAATCATCAAACCAGTCAAGTATCAAACACACACATCGCTGACAAGTGGGCCACTCGACCCACTCGCTGAAAAGTGGGCCATTTTTCTACTCTACCCACTCGACCCTTTTCCCCCTGAGCTACCAAAAAATATTGGCGCGCGGCCAAAAAATAATGCGCGAGCGGGGTCTCGAACCCACGACCGAGTGCTTGTTTCAACACGTTCACTACCACTAAGCTAGAAAGAGACTTTTGGTTATGTACCCGAACGAAACTACATGTGTTTGAGAGAGTGGCTGTCTCTCAAACAAGTCGACCCTCCTCTCCCACAACTGACAAGTGGACCCTCCTGAGGGAGTCCTGGACTAAGGGGTCCTTGGGCGTCCGGCCTGTTAGCCATGGGCCGGACTGATGGGCTGTGAAGATATGAAGACCGAAGGCACCCGTGTCCGTATGGGAGTTTGCTTGGCGTGGAAGGCAAGCTTGGCGATCAAATAAGTAGATTCCTTTCTTTACAACCGACCTTGTGTAACCCTAGATCCTCCCGGTGTCTATATAAACCGGAGGACTTAGTCCGGAGGGAGGACAATCATTACCATAGTCATACAGGCTAGGCTTTTAGGGTTTAGCCATCTCGATCTCGTGGTAGATCAACTCTTGTAATACTCATATTCATCAAGATCAATCATGCAGGAAGTAGCGTATTACCTCCATAGAGAGGGTCCGAACCTGGGTAAACATCGTGTCCCATGTCTCCGGTTACCATCGACCTTAGACGCACAGTTCGGGACCCCCTACACGAGATCCGCCGGTTTTGACACCGACATTGGTGCTTTCATTGAGAGTTCCTCTGTGTCGTCCTCAAAAGGTTTGATGGCTCCTTCAATCATCCACAACGACATTATCCAAGGGGAGGTCTTCCTCCCAGGACCGATCTTCATGTTCGGCGGCTTCGCACTGCGGGCCAACTCGCTTGGCCATCTGGAGCACATCGACAACTATGCCCCTGGTCGTCAGGTCAGATTCGGGAGCTTGAACTACGTCGCGGATATCCGCGGAGACATGATCTTCGACGGATTCGATACCACGGCAATCACTCCCCATCATCTTGATGAACATGACTTAGATCTGTCATCGGGCCATACCCAGGAAATTGCACCTGTAACCGTTATGGCCTTAGATCCGAAGCAGGGCGCGCCATCCGAGGACAGGAAGCTTAACCCCGCCACGGAAGCCGCAGACTCCACGGCGTTGGAGCCGCACACAGACCTAACCTCTGGTGATGCCTGTGTCACTGGAACCTCGGGCTCGTTTCCGGTTAAAAGTTCCGAACTATGTGCGTCCGCGCCTGTCGAGCATGATCAGTTATCGATTGCCGAATTCAGCGCCACGGACATCTTCCGACACTCACCCTTGGGCGATGTGCTGAATTCATTAAGAAATCTATCCTTAGCGGGGGATTCACGGCCGAACTATATCCGGTTCGAACTAGAAGCTGATGACATGGAATTTTGCTTCCCACCCGCCACCACTTCATAGCCATGGTCAAGGATTTAACCGACACGCTCGATTACGGCTCCGAATACATCAACGGTATGGACGACGATGCTGATGAGGAGCAAAACCAAAATCCACCATTTACTGGACGCTGGACGGCCACTTCTTCGTACGATGTGTACATGGTGGACACACCCAAAACAACCAACGACGATGACAAAGAAAATCCAGTCAAGAATAAATCTCCCGAGACACAGCAAAAGCGCCAGCGTCCTCGGTGCCGCTCTAAGTCACGTCGTTCAAAAGTCAACAATGCTGGCACCGGAGAAAATAATACTCTGGATGATGCCAAAAACAATGAAGACCTTGCTGAGGTAACATCCGAACAGGAGGAGCAAGAAAACGGGCAAGCCAGCCCCAACGAACAGGCCAGGCCCAATGACTTGGAGGACGGTAGTTATCGTCCGGTCTCCGAGGATGAGGAAAGCCTCGGCAACGAAGATTTCATCGTGCCTGAGGAACCTCTCGAGCAGGAGCGCTTCAAGCGCCAGCTAATAGCCACCGCAAGGAGCCTGAAAAATAAGTAGCCGCAGCTTCAAGCTGACCAAGATCTGCTCATCGACAGGTGGACTGATGTTCTGGTAGCTGAAGAATATGGCCTCGGACGCCCAGCCAAGAGTTACCCGAAGTGAAGGTTGCTACCTTAGTTCGATGGAGAGGTGCCGGAGCCCATACCTCCCTTGCGTAATGCGGCCGATCGACCACTACACGGTCGGGATAGTGCGGCAGACCGACCACCACGTGGTCGGGATAGAGTGGCAACTCAGGCCGAACAGCAGCCTGCCTCACCGCCACATAAAGATAGAGACAAAATAGTTTGGGGTCATACATACGACCTCCGACAGACCCTGGATAGTAAAGCAGGATATACCCGATCAATTTATAGATCGCGAGGACGTTCCTCGACACGTGATGATGGCTACCTATTCGGACGTGACAAACCTAGTCACGCCCAAACTGACAACCGCGACGGACTCCATCGGAGCTACGTCGCGATGCGGCCAGGTATAGAGGCGCCACACACCCTCTTTTCTTCACTTATGAAGTAATGGATCACAAATTCCCCAAAGGGTTCAAATCCGTGAATATCGAATCATACGACGGGACAACTGATCCCGCGGTATGGATCGAGGACTTTATCCTCCACATCCACATGGCCCGCGGAGATGACCTCTGTGCTATCAAATACCTCCCACTAAAGCCTAAAGGACCAGCTCGGCACTGGTTAAACAGCCTGCCTGAAAATTCTATCGGCAGCTGGGAGGACTTGGAAGAAGCCTTCCTCGACAACTTCCAAGGTACATATGTCCGGCCACCAGACACCGATGACTTAAACCACATAGTTCAACAACCTGTAGAGTCAGCCAGGAAATTCTGGACTAGGTTCCTAACCAAAAAGAACCAGATCGTCGACTGTCTGGATGCCGAAGCCCTAGCAGCCTTTAAACATAGAATCCGCGATGAATGGTTCGCCCGCCACCTCGACCAAGAAAAGCCAAAATCTATGGCAGCCCTCACGGCACTCATGACCCGCTTTTGCGCGGGTGAGGATGTTGGCTGGCTCGTAGCAAAAACACAGCCAGCGAGGCAGGCCCCTCCGAGGTCAAAAATAGCAATGGGAAGCTCCGACGTAACAGACACAAACGCCGAAGCAATGGTGATAATACCGATGACACTACAGTCAACGCCGGATTCAGCGGCTCCAAGTCCAGCCAGCGGAAGAAACCATACAAAAGAAACAATCAGGGGCCATCCAGCCTGGACCACATACTCGATGGCCTGTGCCAGATACATGGCACCCCAGACAAACCAGCCAATCATACCAATAGAGATTGTTGGTTTTTCAAACAGGCCGGAAAATTAAACGCCGAGAACAGGGAAAAGGGATCACAAAGCGAGGGCGACGACGAGGAGCCCCGGCAACCGAACACAGGGGGACAGAAGAAGTTTCCCCCCAAGTCAAAACAGTGAGCATGATATATGCTACACACATCCCCAAAAGGGAGCGCAAGTGCGCACTAAGGGACCTCTATGTGATAGAGCCAGTCGCCCCAAAATTCAACCCATGGTCGTCATTCCCGATCACCTTTGATCGTCGGGATCATCCAACCAGTATCTATCATGGCGGCTCAGCCGCGCTAGTCCTCGGCCCTATCATTGACGGATTTCACCTGACGCGCGTCCTTATGGACGGGGGTAGCAGCCTCAATCTGCTCTATCAGGACACAGTGCGCAAAATGGGCATTAATCCATCACGGATCAAACCCACAAAGACTACCTTCAAAGGAGTCATACCAGGTGTAGAGACCCGCTGTACGGGCTCAATCACGCTCGAGGTTGTCTTTGGATCTCCGGACAATTTCCAAAGTGAGGAGTTAATCTTCGACATAGTCCCCTTTCGCAGCGGCTATCACGCACTCCTCGGACGGTCCGCATTCGCCCGATTCAACGCAGTGCCACACTATGCTTATCTCAAGCTCAAGATGCCTAGTCCACGTGGCGTCATAACAGTCAATGGAAATACGGAACGCTCCCTCCGTACAGAAGAGCACACAGCTGCCTTAGCAGCAGAAGTATAGAGCGACCTTCTCAAGCAGAACCTTAATTCAGCTGTCGAGCCCACGGACACGGTCAAGAAGGTCTGAACTACCCTGCAGCAGGACAGCTCAGCTCGTCAGGAGCTAGACTAGCAATTCGGCCTTCGTCTCAATCCTGGTCAAGTAGTGGCATTCGCACCACGCATACATAACTACGCACTCAAAATTCCATGGGCATCAATGGAGGCCTAGCTAGTTTGTGATCCATAGTACGTCTCAACCGACACCGGATACACACATACTTTCACTTTTATTCATTTCCTTTTTAGGTTTCAATCCTGCAGGCCCCATATGATGGCCTGATCACCAGTCCTCTTGAAGGATAAACACACCAAGACGGCGAGAAACGCAGACGTACGGGGGATTTTCAAGGTGGTTTCATTAACAATCACGCTACCTATTTTTTTCAGGACCCACATGCAGCTCTCCCTTGGTTTTTGGCATGTTAAATAGCCTGTTGCTTATCACACTACTTGTATCAATGCGCCTCGACGTATTAATCAAATTACAATGAAAATAGTTCGTGGCTGGAGCTTTAGGGCCCCAGCTTATCACCTTTGCACCCTTTCTGTTTTCTTTTTTTTCATGTTCTCCCCTGTGGGTAACCCTATCAGGTAGCACCCGTACACTTTGGTACGTTTGATGTTTGCCAGGGGCTTCATAGCACCCCACACTATGGCAACAAAAGTCTGAACACTTTTCATAGTATAGTTCGGCACCCCGAATTAAGCACTATATGCATTGGCTCTGAATCATGTCTTTAGTCAATAGTTGGGTTGCCCGGCTTCTGTGCTTGCTACCTTACGTTTCGATATATCGGCTAAGGTAGTAAAGGGAGAACTACTGTGATTGTGCCTTGGTTTATCCAAAGGAGCGCCTCAGTAGAGAAAGCCAAAAATCGACTGTCATGATGCGGCGAGAGCCTGTCAGCTCTTCAAGGCTGTCAATCGTTGGAGATTTCTTCCGCATTACACGAAGGATCGGTATTTCCCGATCAGACGCTTATAGCACCCTGGTTCAGATACTAGGGGCTGCGCCCATGTTTTTATTGTCAAACTCCTATGGCTAAGTGAGGGCATTCAATCCGCATAGTCTGATTGCCTGGTTCGTTGCGCTAAACAACTCCTTCAAGGACCATATAATTGGATCAAGATTGTTTAGATTCCACCCCGAACACCTCCTTACTACCTACGTGGGGGCAGAAGCTGATGACTGGCCAACCCTCAGATTTCATACAACACGGCCGCACAGGAGGTAAAATTTAAAACATAACAAGCATTATATTACAAACCCACTTTGTTTTGTCATACAAGGTAGAAGGAACTTGAATACATTCAGTCAAAGATAATGTCCTGCGAACACTGCGTCGCTACAATACGAGACCCCTCCAGGACATCGCCAAAATACTGCTCGGGTATACGGTGCTCTTTGCCCTCGGGCGGCCTCTCGGTCACAAGCTTGATGGCGTCCATCTTCGCCCACCAGACCTTGACGCGGGCAAAGGCCATACGCGGGCCCTCGATGCAGACGGACCGCTTGACAGCGTCCAGCCTAGGGAGGCATCCACCAGCCTCTTCACGAGGCCGAAGTAACTGTCGGGTATAGCTTCGGCTGGCCACAGACGGATTATTAAATCCTCTGAATCCGGGTTAGTAAAAGATACTTCCTCTTCACATACTTGCTTTGCATACTAAATGCCTTACCCGCCGCGATCGTCCTGGCCTCCTGGATCTCTTAGAGGGTGCCCTGGGCCCCAGTCCGGGCCGTCTGCGCACTCTGATGAGCCTTGGCGACTTCGGTCTCTTGAGCCGACGCATCGCACTCCAAGGTCTCGCACTTCCTCACCGCATCCTGGAGCTCTTGTTGGACGTCGTTGACCCGAGCCTTGAGCTTCTTACGGGCGGCCTGCTCCTTGACGGCCTTCCCCTCGGCTTTGGCCAAGGCCTTTCTCAGGGCCTCGACCTCGGTCGTCGCTTCTATACATATCATGACACTTCGGTCAATGCATATCATTTTACTTTTTTCGAATACATAATGGGTTATCACATACCTTATTTTTCTTGGAGCTGCCTCCTCACCTGGCCGAGCTCCTCCTCGGCCTGCTCTAGTCTCCGCTTTAGTCCAGAGACCTCGGCAGTATGCGAGGCTGCCGCCAACAGCGATGCATGCATATTCATTTCCGACAAATGTAGTTACTTTCCTATAATAAAGGATTGATCCTATGTCCGGCTTTTTTCTTTCCGAACACCGGACAGTGTCTCAGGGGCTACTGTCTATAGTGGGATTTTCTCTTTTTTGCGTGGCTTACCTCAAAACCTATCAGGAGGCTGCTGCAGGCTCCGGTTAGTCCGCTCTTGGCGGACTGAAACATTTCAATTATTGTGCCCATAAGAACACGGTGCTCATCCACAATGGAAGCGCTTCCAGCAGATTCTGGTGCCCTTGGTTGGACAGGGGTCAACGGCGGAATAGGCATACCCCCTTCTTTCGAAGGAGGTTGCGCGCCGGATTCCAGAGCCGTATCGGTCTCCGGAATCGAATCCGGCTGAGGGCCGAACTGAATACGGCCCTCACCACCAGTCTCCATGGGGATTGGCTCCCCTAGTGTCCGGCGATGGAGGCCTCGCCTTCTGGCGCCTCCTGAGCCTCCCCCGGCCTGGGAAAGTCCTTCGGGACGGCACCTCCGCGTCGCTTTTGGCCTTGGGGGAGTAAGCGGTCGGCGGTGGCTCGCTGGCCATTGCCCTTGAATCCAACGAACCTCGTGACGAGGATCGCTGGCAGCTATCATGGGCCGGACTGCAACGACATAATTAAACCATGTGAAATACCACAAGGTACAAAGGCCGGATTATTGGACGTGTACGGGTTCTTAGCACTCATGAGGCAGCCAGGGTCTTGTTCCGGGGGCGTCGATCCGGACTGCTGTCGACGTCCCATACGGAGCTGCCCACGAGTGGGCCTTTCCCCTTCTTGGGCGCCTCCGCCTCCAGAATTGTGGAGACCGCCCTCTTCTTCCTCCCCCCATCAGGGATAGAATCACTTTCCTCCTCCTCATCACCGTCGTCTTCGGCGGCGGAGGAGTGGGTCTTGTCTTCGGACGTCGTGTCCGAAGCGCCCTTGAAGCGGGGGCCACTCCAGGCCCCCTTGGCCTTCTTCTCCGGCGCCTTATAGGGCGCCATCACCAGCATCTTCGCTTAACGCGGGATGACTGGTTCTTCAGGCAGCGGAGCCGGACACTGGATCCGCTTCGCCCCCTCCATCCAGTCCTGAAGAAGCAATGACAATAAGAGCTTAGATATCATCCTTGAAACAAGCAAGTAGGGGATGCATTAAAAATGACATACCTCGTTGACGAGGTGGTTAATGTTGTGCCCGTGGTCCGAATCTGTGGCCGGCGGTGTCTCGTTGCCCTTGAAGAGCAACTTCCAGGCGTCTTCGTGAGTGGTTTCGAAGAGCCTCTTCAGGGTATGGTGCTTTTTCGGACTGAACTCCCATAGAGGGCAGCTTCGGCTTTGGCACGGGAGAATCCGGCGAACTAGCATCACCTAGATTACATCGACAAGTTTGACATCTTTGTCCACCATGCTTTGAACGCGCGCCTGCAGCGCTATCATCCCATCTGGCGAATACCAGTTCGGGCTCTTCTCGACCCAGGAGGTGAGTCACATGGGAGCGCCGGAGTTGAATTCCGCAGCTGTGGCCCAGGTGGCGCCGTGGGGTTCTGTGATGTAGAACCACTATTTCTGCCATTCCTTTACAGTTTCCACGAAAGTGCCTTTTGGCCAGGAGACATTGGTCAGCTTGCTCACCATGGCGCCTCCGCACTCCCCGTGATGGCCATCCACCACCTTTGGCTTCACGTTGAAGACCTTGAGCAACAGCCCGAAGTGGGGTTGGATGCGGAAGAAGGCCTCAAACACGACGATGAACACCGAGATGTTGAGGAAGGAGTTCGAGGATAGATCATGGAAGTCTAGCCCGTAATAGAACATCAGCCCGCAGACGAAGGGGTGGAGTGGAAACCCTAACCCGCGGAGGAAATGGGGGATGAATACCACCCTCTCACTGGGCTTCAGAGTAGGGACGACTTGCCCTTGGGCTGGAAGATGGTGGGCGATTTCCTTCGCCAGGTACCCGGCCGCCCGAAGCTCGGCAATGTCCTTCTCCTTGACGGAGGAGGCCATCCACTTGCCCTGACCTCCGAATCCGAACATGGTTGAGTGCTTGCTTGAGTGGGAAAAATATGAGAACTTGGGCTCTAGAGCTCATGAGTGGAAGGGCAGAGGAAGAGAGAAGGCGTGGGTGAAGAAAGGGGATTCTTATCTCCTTATAAAGGTAGTGAATATTGAACGCCTCCCCACTCGCCTTAAAACTCGCCTATTCCCAAGGGTTGTGTGAACGGCACGGTTAGGTTACCCATGCCCGTATTGATGAGAATCCCGCAATAAGGGGACACGATCACTGCTTTGACAAGACGTGCCAATGGCAACCGTGTCTCGAAACGCGGAACGACAAACAAAAACGGTTCGATATAATGACCAGACAGACATGATGTCATCTTAAAAAAAGTTGTCAGCAGATGGGATTTGTGAAATATTATACTCTCCACGGTTGTGTGTGTGGTGCTTTTGTTGCAGATCCGGACGTTCATTACATCCAAAGACCATTTTAGAGTTCGGAAGGGGAACCCGCCTTGCAATGCAAAAGACAGATCTATGCGCCGGATACCTTGTCATTAAAGCCAGGTTCAGGGGCTACTGAGGGAGTCCTGGACTAAGGGGTCCTCGGGCGTCCAGCCTGTTAGCCATGGGCCGGACTGATGGGCTGTGAAGATATGAAGACCGAAGACTGCACCCGTGTCTAGATGGGACTCTCCTTGGCGTGGAAGGCAAGCTTGGTGATCAAATAAGTAGATTCCTTTCTTTGTAACTGACCTTGTGTAACCCAAGATCCTCCTGGTGTCTATATAAACCGGAGGAGTTTGTCCGAAAGGAGGACAATCATTACCATAGTCATACAGGCTAGGCTTTTAGGGTTTAGCCATCTCGATCTCATGGTAGATCAACTCTTGTAATACTCATATTCATCAAGATCAATCAAGCAGGAAGTAGGGTATTACCTCCATAGAGAGGGCCTGAACCTGGGTAAACATCATGCACCCTGTCCCCTGTCTCCTGTTACCATCGACCTTAGACGCATAGTTCGGGCCCCCCCTACCCGAGATCCACCGGTTTTGACACCGACACCTCCTCCTCTCATTTCCCCATTCTTTTCCTTCCTCTCCCGCAACTCCTTCCTCTCCTCCGCCGCTGCCGCATCTCATCTCCCACTGAGCAACCGCCGCCGCCGACCGCGGAGGTATGAATCCGCTGCCTTCCTCTCCCGCAACTTCTTCCTCTCCTGAAAGGTTAGGGTTTTCTGCTACTGTTTACTGGGTTCGATTAGGGTTTGAATGGATTAGGGATTGGATTAGCTTAGGGTTTGATTCGATTGGAGGGGGGAATGGGTGGGGTGGTATTGTGATGGCCTTGGATTAGTGTTCGTTTGGAAATTTGGGCCAGATGATTTGAAAGCCCACAACTCAGCTGGCTGGCCTAGCAAAATATGATATGAATCCGCCGACTCCTTCCTCTTAATTTAGTAGCAAAATATGATATGGTTCAAATTAGGTAAAGTAGATAGATTAGCTTTCTTATCTACTATTGAGGCCCTGTTGATTTTGATGTTTTTGGTGCTAGCAAAATATGGAATGAGTAGAAGAAGAAAATAGAGTGATGTTGATGTTTTTGCCATCAGAAATGTCCTTGTTTTCTTACTACTGTTGATGGGTGCTGTTTTTGCCATCAGTAACTTTCTGTCATTTCGTGTCCATGGATTGAAATGTTGGTTGTTATATATTGATTGTAGTATATTTGTGCCTTAATACCTTTTTTGCCATTTATAGTAGATTTATAGATATGTTCAGATATGTTTATGCCAAATTTCAGATATGGATGGGTTTAGATAGGGATATTTTCTGTCATTTATGCCAATTTTCAGATATGTTCATTTATAGATATGGAACAATGTCGAGTCATGTTTATAGATGTGTCTTGTTTATAGCTTTTGGTCCATTTATAGTAGATAAGGTTCTAGTTGTGTTCTAGTCCATTTAGAGTAGATTTTAGTGCGGTTGTTGTTGGTGGTCACTTGATGATGTTGCTGTTGTTATTCTTGTTGTGGTTACCTGATGGGTGTTGTTGATGTTGATGGGTGCTGTTGATGTTGTTATTCTTGTTGCTGATGATGATTGCCCCTTTGCCAAGATATAGTAGGAGCAAATTGAGGCCATTGCCATTTATAGTAGTATTCCAAATTGAGGCCCTGGCAAACACATGTAGTAAATATTCTACTTTTTTGAAGTGCTTGTTTCCTATTTATGTCTAGTCCTATTTATGGTAACTTGTTGCTTAATTACAATGCTGCTTTTCAGAGAAGTGAATGGCTGGCTTGGAAGGTTTCGAGTTCTTCGATATCGTAATTGAGAAATCTTGCAGTAGGCAGGTATATTCAAGACAATATCTCCCCGACACCCATCTCTTAATCATCACTCTGTTGTCTAGTGCTTGATTGGCACAATTAACCACTGCTTGACCCTCGATGCAGAGGTTGCCTGACAAGTTTGCGAAGATGCTCGCCAGCCGTGAGCCCCACAAAGTGAAGCTGGGGGAGGCCGGCAGCGGGCGTGGTTGTTGGGGAACGCAGTAATTCCAAAAAAAATCCTATGCACACGCAAGATCCATCTAGGTGATGCATACCAATGAGAGGGGAGAGTGTTGTCTACGTACCCTCGTAGACCGTAAGCGGAAGTGTTATGACAACGCGGTTTATGTAGTCGAACGTCTTCATGATCCGACCAATCGTAGCACCGAAGGTACAACACCTCCGTGATCTGCACACGTTCAGCTCGGTGACGTCCCATGAACTCTTGATCCAGCTGAGTGTCGATGGAGAGCTTCGTCAGCACGACGGCGTGATGACGGTGATGATGAAGCTACCGCCTAAGCACTACAACGATATGACCAAGGTGGATTATGGTGGAGGGGGGCACCGCACACGGCTAAGACAATGTGAACTTGTGTGTCTATTGGGTGCCCCCTCCTCCATATATAAAGGAGTGGAGGAGGGGGAGGCGCCGGCCCTCTATGGCGCGCCCAATGGAGTCCTACTCCCACCGGGAGTAGGATCCCCCTCCCTAGTTGGATTAGGAGAGGAAGGGAAGGGGAGAGAGGGGGAAATGAAAGGGGGGCCGGCCCCCCACCTAATTCGGATTGGGATTGGGGGTGCGCCCCCTCCTAGGCTCCCTTCTCCTCTCTCCCACTATGGCCCAATAAGGCCCATATACTTCCCGGGCGGTTCCGGTAACCTCCCGGTACTCCGGAATATTCCTGAACTCACCCGGTACCATTCCGATGTCCAAACATAGGCTTACAATATATCGAACTTTACGTCTCGACCATTTTGACACTCCTCGTCATGTCCATGATCACATCCGGGACTCCGAACAACCTTGGGTACAACAAAACACATAAACTCATAATACCGATCGTCACCGAACATTAAGCGTGCGGACCCTACGGGTTCAAGAACTATGTAGACATGACCGAGACTCATCTCCGGTCAATAACCAATAGCGGAACCTGGATGCTCATATTGGTTCCTACATATTCTACGAAGATCTTTATCGGTCAAACCACATAACAACATACATTGTTCCCTTTGCCATGGGTATGTTACTTGCCCGAGATTCGATCGTCGCTATCTCAATACCTAGTTCAATCTCGTTACCGGCAAGTCTCTTTACTCGTTCTGTAATGTAACATCCCATAACTAACTCATTAGTCACATTGCTTGCAAGCCTTATAGTGATGTGCATTACCGAGAGGGCCCAGAGATACAACTCCAATACACGGAGTGACAAATCCTAACCTTGATATATGCCAACTCAACAAACACCGTCGGAGACACCTGTAGAGCATATTTATAGTCACCCAGTTATGTTGTGACGTTTGATAGCACATTAAGTGTTCCGCCGTTATTTGGGAGTTGCATAATCTCATAGTCATAGGAACATGTATAAGTTATGGAGAAGGCAATAGCAGTAAACTAAACGATCATCGTGCTAAGCTAACAGATGGTTCAAGCCAATCACATCATTCTCTAATGATGTGATCCCGTTCATCAAATGACAACTCATTGTCCATGGCTAGGAAACTTAACCATGTTTGATCAACGAGCTAGTCAAGTAGAGGCATACTAGTGACACTCTGTTTGTGTATGTATTCACACATGTACTAAGTTTCCGATTAATACAATTCTAGCATGAATAATAAACATTTATCATGATATAAGGAAATATAAACAAAAACTTTATTATTGACTCTAGGGCATATTTCCTTCTGTCTCCCACTTGCACTAGAGTCAATAATCTAGATTACATCGTGATGATTCTAACACCCATGGAGTCTTGGTGCTGATCATGTTTTGCTCGTGAGAGAGGCTTAGTTAACAGGTCTGCAACATTCAGATCCGTATGTGTCTTGCAAATCTCTATGTCTCCCTCCTTGACTTGAACGCAAATGGAATTGAAGCGTCTCCTGATGTGCTTGGTTCTCTTGTGAAATCTGGATTCCTTTGCCAAGGCAATTTCACCAGTATTGTCACAAGAGATTTTCATTGGACCTGATGCACTAGGTATGACACCTAGATCGGATATGAACTCCTTCATCCAGACTCCTTCATTCGCTGCTTCTGAAGCAGCTATGTATTCCACTTCACACGTAGATCCTGCCATGATGCTCTGCTTGGAACTGCACCAACTGACAGCTCCACCATTCAATAAAAATACCTGTCCGGTTTGTGACTTAGAGTAATCCGGATCAGTGTCAAAGCTTGCATCGACGTAACCGTTTACAACGAGCTCTTTGTCACCTCCATAAATGAGAAACATATCCTTAGTCCTTTTTAGGTATTTCAGGATGTTCTTGACCGCTGTGCAGTGATCCACTCCTAGATTACTTTGGTACCTCCCTGCTAAACTAATAGCAAGGCACACATCAGGTCTGGTACACAGCATTGCATACATGATAGAACCTATGGCTGAAGCATAGGGAATGACTTTCATTTTCTGTCTATCTTCTGCAGTGGTCAGGCATTGAGTCTGACTCAACTTCACACCTTGTAACACAGGCAAGAACCCTTTCTTTGCTTGATCCATTTTGAACTTCTTCAAAACTTTATCAAGGTATGTGCTTTGTGAAAGTCCAATTAAGCATCTTGATCTATCTCTATAGATCTTGATGCCCAATATATAAGCAGCTTCGCTGAGGTCTTTCATTGAAAAATTCTTATTCAAGTATCCTTTTATGCTATTCAGAAATTTGGTATCATTTCCGATTAGCAATATGTCATCCACATATAATATCAGAAATGCTACAGAGCTCCCACTCACTTTCTTATAAATACAGGCTTCTCCAAAAGTCTGTATAAAACCATATGCTTTGATCACACTATCAAAGCATATATTCCAACTCCGAGAGGCTTGCACCAGTCCATAAATGGATTGCTGGAGCTTGCACACTTTGTCAGCACCTTTTGGATCGACAAAACCTTCCGGTTGCGTCATATACAACTCTTCTTTCAGATATCCATTAAGGAATGCAGTTTTGACATCCATTTGCCAAATTTCATAATCATAAAATGCGGCAATTGCTAACATGATTCGGACGGACTTAAGCATCGCTACGGGTGAGAAGGTCTCATCGTAGTCAACTCCTTGAACTTTTCGAAAACCTTTTGCAACAAGTCGAGCTTTGTAGACAGTAACATTACCATCAGCGTCAGTCTTCTTCTTGAAGATCCATTTCTTCTCTATGGCCTGCCGATCATCGGGCAAGTCAACCAAAGTCCACACTTTGTTCTCATACGTGGATCCCATCTCAGATTTCATGGCCTCAAGCCATTTTGCGGAATCTGGGCTCATCATCGCTTCCTCATAGTTCGTAGGTTCGTCATGGTCAAGTAACATGACCTCCAGAACAGGATTACCGTACCACTCTGGTGCGGATCTTACTCTGGTTGACCTATGAGGTTCGGTAGTAACTTGATCAGAAGTTTCATGATCATCATCATTAGCTTCCTCACTTACTGGTGTAGGAATCACTGAAACTGATTTCTGTGATGAACTACTTTCCAATAAGGGAGTAGGTACAATTACCTCGTCAAGCTCTACTTTCCTCCCACTCACTTCTTTCGAGAGAACCTCCTTATCTAGAAAGGATCCATTCTTAGCAACGAATATCTTGCCTACGGATCTGTGATAGAAGGTGTACCCAACAGTTTCCTTTGGGTATCCTATGAAGACACATTTCTCCGATTTGGGTTCGAGCTTACCAGGTTGAAGCTTTTTCATATAAGCATCGCAGCCCCAAACTTTAAGAAACGACAAGTTGGGTTTCTTGACAAACCACAGTTCATAAGGTGTCGTCTCAATGGATTTCGATGGTGCCCTATTTAACGTGAATGCAGCAGTCTGTAAAGCATAACCCCAAAACGATAGCGGTAAATCAGTGAGAGACATCATAGATCGCATCATATCTAATAAAGTTCAGTTATGACGTTCGACACACCATTACGTTGTGGTGTTCCAGGTAGCGTGAGTTGCGAAACTATTCCGCATTGTTTCAAATGAAGACCAAACTCATAACTCAAATATTTACCTCCACGATCAGATCGTAGAAACTTAATTTTCTTGTTCGGATGCCACTATTTGGGAACGTAGTAATTTCAAAAAAATTCCTATGCACACGCAAGATCCATCTAGGTGATGCATAGCAATGAGAGGGAGAGTGTTGTCTACGTACCCTCATAGACCGTAAGCGGAAGCATTATGACAACACGGTTGATGTAGTCGAACGTCTTCACGATCCGACTGATCCTAGCACCAAAAGTACGACACCTCCGTGATCTGCACACGTTCAGCTCGGTGACGTTCCACGAACTCTTGATCTAGCTGAGTGTCGAGGGAGAGCTTCGTCAGCACAATGGCGTGATGACGGTGATGATGAAGCTTCCGGCGCAGGGCTTCGCCTAAGCACTGCAACGATATGACCGAGGTGGATTATGGTGGAAGGGGGCACCGCACACGGCTAAGACAATGTAAACTTGTGTGTCTATGGGGTGCCCCCTCCTCCGTTTATAAAGGAGTGGAGGAGGGGGACCGGCCGGCCCTCTATGGCGTGCCCAAGGGAGTCCTACTCCCACCGGGAGTAGGATCCCCCCTTCCCTAGTTCGATTATGAGAGGAAGGAAAGGGGAGAGAGGGGAAAGGAAAGGGGGGCCCCACCCAATTCGGATTGGGCTTGGCGGGTGCGACTCCTCCTAGGATCCGTTCTCCTCTCTCCCACTATGGCCCAATAAGGCCCATATACTTCCCGGGGGGTTCCGGTAACCTCCCGGTACTCTGATATATTCCCGAACTCAGCCGGTACCATTCTGATGTCCAAACATAGGCTTCCAATATATCGATCTTGACATCTTGACCATTTCGAGACTCCTCGTCATGCCTGTGATCACATCCGGGACTCCGAACAACCTTTGGTACATCAAAACACATAAATTCATAATACCGATCGTCACCGAACGTTAAGCGTACGGACCCTACGGGTTCGAGAACTATGTATACATGACCGAGACTCATCTCCGGTCAGTAACCAATAGGGGAACCTAGATGCTCATATTGGTTCCTACATATTCTAGGAAGATCTTCATCGGTCAAACCGCATAACAACATACGTTGTTCCCTTTGTCATTGGTATGTCACTTGACCGAGATTCTATCATCGGTATCTCAATACCTAGTTCAATCTTGTTACTGGCAAGTCTCTTTACTCGTTCCGTAATGCAACATCCCATAACTAACTCATTAGTCACATTGCTTGCAAGGCTTATAGTGACGTGCATTACCGTGAGGGCCCAAAGATACCTCTCCGATACATGGAGTGACAAATCCTAATCTTGATCTATGCCAACTCAACAAACACCATTGGAGACACCTTTAGAGCATCTTTATAGTCACCTAGTTATGTTGTGATGTTTGATATCACACTAATTGTTCCTCTGGTATTCGGGAGTTGCATAATCTCATAGTCACAGGAACATGTATAAGTTATGGAGAAAGCAATAGCAGTAAACTAAACGATCATCGTGCTAAGCTAACGGATGGGTCAAGTCAATCACATCATTCTCTAATGATGTGATCCCGTTCATCAAATAACAACTCTTTGTCCCTGGCTAGGAAACTTAACCATATTTGATCAACGAGCTAGTCAAGTAGAGGCATACTAGTGACACTCTGTTTGTCTATGTATTCACACATGTACTAAGTTTCCGGTTAATACAGTTCTAGCATGAATAATAAACATTTATCATGATATAAGGAAATATAAATAACAACTTTATTATTGCCTCTAGGGCATATTTTCTTCAGTCGCAGGCTATGGGACGTGTTGGTGGTGTTCGACGGCGTAGGCCACATGTACATAGGGCCCTGCTGGGATCATTTTGCCCGCACCCATGAGCTGTAGCTCGGGCACTTGCTTGTCTTCCGCTACGACGGCGACGCCATGTTCACCGTGAAGATGTTCGACAACACCATGTGCCGCTTCTACCAGCACGACGATGATGCCAGTAAGCTCTCTGCCTCTCTTCTTCCTGTCCTTTTGGCTTCCTCTACCAGCATGATGACAACACCATGTTCACACTTTGTTGCATTTGGCCATGCAATGGGAGCAGCAGCGGGGATGACGAGGAGCAAACTGGGGAAGAAGAGGAGCAGAGCGGGGATGATGAGGAGAAGACCGGGGAAGAATAGGAGCAGAGCGGGGATGACGAGGAGCAGACCAGGGAAGAATAGGAGCAGAGCGGGGAGGTGCAGCCTATTCTGATGGTGGTGCCTAATGATGACCTCACGATGGTGGTTGCGCTGGCAATCCCACAGCTGGGCGAGAGGACCATGCCAATTGTGGTAGAGGAGTACATCCGCGTCGGCATTCCCCACTCTGAGTGCATCAGGATGATGAAGGAGAATAAGGAGAAGAACGTGTGAAGATGTTAAGAAATCAAGTGGCACTGTTAAGCATGTTAATTTGAACATGTCAATGTTTAGTATGTCAGGTTTAAGCTTGTTAGTGTAAACCCCTTAAGTATGACAGTGTCAGCCAAGCTTAGTTTGAAATTGATGGGAATTGAAATTTTGTGCATGCTCATGGATGCTCAAGTATGAATAATCAGTTTCTTAATTATGAATATTCAGTTTGGTAATTGATGGGAATTGATGTTTTGTGCATTCTCATGGATGAAAGATGAAATTATGGGTTTTTTTGCATGCTCATGTATGAAACAATATAAGTTTCATTTTGTGATTGTTAAAAACATGTTTTTCGTTAAGATTGTTCATTAAGAATCATCAACATTATGAAACAATATAAGTTTCATGTTCAAGTATGACAGTGTCATCTAAACATGGTTTTTCGCAAAGAATCAACAACAGATTTGCACGATTCGAACCGTAGCCACGGACGGCCGACGCAACGAAATCGACCGGTTTTTGAAATCACCGTAAAAAATAAAAAAAATAAAAAAATGGGAGACCTCCGCGTCACATCATCAAATGTGGCCTACTAACTAGCAAAAATACTAAACTTGGAATACCGACATTTTCTTGAAAAGGTGTTCTAAAAAACGACCTACCATGAACAAAGATTCATGGCTTTCAGGCCAAACTAGCAATGATATGGACGCATTCATTGAATAGTTTATAATAATATGCCCAAATTTGACGCATGCCTCCGTCTTGTGATGGCAAACAATGTTGCCAAAGCGAGGTTCCAACTTGTTTCACCAAAAAACCGTTTTTCATTTTTTGAATGCTAAAGACATGTGTTTTTCGTGAAGCGGCTACAAGGAGGGTCATCCCAAATGGCACCATTCCATGTCTACCTCAAAGCAGACCCTATTTTACGGATGGTCGTCAAAAATCATGCATTTCCGACCCTCATAGCTACTCCCGGCCATTCAAACAACCTTCGGCCGATTCAGCTATAACCGGCTGGAATTTGAACTGCCGGTCCTCCATAGCTTGCCCATTATTTTTGCCAAAAATCATTTTTAGCTTCACGGGTAGGCATTTGATCACAGAATAAAGAACAAATTTGCATGACTCAAACCCTAGCCACGGACGGCCGCCGTGACGAAATCGGCCGGTTTTTGAAATCACCGTAAAAAATTCAAACAAAAATCAAAAAAATGGGAGACCTCCGCGTCATATCATCAAATGTGGCCTACCAACTAGCAAAATACTAAACTTGCAATACCGACGTTTTCTTGAAAAGGTGTTCTCAAAAACGACCTACCATGAACGAAGATTCATGGCTTTAAAGCCAAACTAGCAATGATATGCCCGCATTCGTTGAATAGTTTGTGATAATATGCACAAATTTGGCGCATGCCTCCTTCTTGTGATGGAAAACAATGTTGCCAAAGCTAGGTTCCAACTTGTTTCATAAAAAACCTGTTTTTCATTTTTTTAATGCTAAAACATGTGTTTTTCGTGACGGCAACAAGGAGGGTCACCCCAAATGGCGCCATTCCATGTCTATCTCAAAGTAGACCCTATTTTACGGATGGTCTCCAAAAATCATGCATTTCTGAACCTCGTAGCTACTCCAGGCCATTCAGACAACCTTCGGCCGATTCAGCTAGAACTGGCTGGAATTTGAATTGCGGGTCCTCCATAGCTTGGCTGTTATTTTCGCTAAAAATCCTTTTTAGCTTCATAGGTAGGCATTTCATCACAGAATCGACAACAGATTTGCACGACTCAAAACCTAGCCATGGACGTCCGCCGCGACAAAATCAGACGGTTTTTGAAATCATCGTAAATTTAAAAAAAAATCAAAAAATGGGAGACCTCCACGTCACATCATCAAATGTGGCCTACCAACTAGAAAAAATGCTATACTTGCAATACCGATGTTTTCTTGAAAAGGTATTCTCAAAAACGACCTACCATGAACGAAGATTCATTGCTTTCAAGCCAAACTAGCAATGATATGGCCGCATTCGTTGAATAGTTTGTGATAATATGCCCAAATTTGGCGCATGCTTCCGTCTTGTGATGGCAAACAATGTTGCCAAAGCTAGGTTCCAACTTGTTTCAGAAAAAACCATTTTTCATTTTTTGAATGCTAAAAACATGTCTTTTTCGTGAAGCGACTACAAGGAGGGTCACCCCCAATGGCACCATTCCATGTCTATCTCAAAGTAGACCCTATTTTACAAATGGTTGCCAAAAATCATGCATTTCTAACCCTCGTAGCTACTCCCGACCATTCAGACAACCTTCGGCCGATTCAGCTGGAACCGGCTGGAATTTGAACTACGGGTCCTGATGACCCACAAGTGTAGGGGATCTATCATAGCCTTTTCGATAAGTAAGAGTGTCGAACCCAATGAGGAGCAGAAGGAAATGATAAGTAGTTTTCAGTAAGGTATTCTCTACAAGCACTGAAATTATCGGTAACAAATAGTTTTGTGATAAGGTAATTTGTAACGAGTAGCAAGTAATAAGAGTAAATAAGGTGCAGCAAGATGGCCCAATCCTTTTTGTAGAAAAGGACAAGCCTCGACAAACTCTTATATGAAGTAAAGCGCTCCCGAGGACACATGGGAATTATCATCAAGCTAGTTTTCATCACGTTCATATGATTCACGTTCGGTATTTTGATAATTTGGTATGTGGGTGGACCGGTGCTTGGGTACTGTCCTTACTTGGACAAGCATCCCACTTATGATTAACCCATATTGCAAGCATCCGCAACTACAACAGAAGTATTAAGGTAAACCTAACCATAGCATGAAACATATGGATCCAAATCAGCCCCTTACGAAGCAACACATAAACTAGGGTTTAAGCTTGTGTCACTCTAGCAACCCATCATCTACTTATTACTTCCCAATGCCTCCCTCTAGGCCCAAACAATGGTGAAGTGTCATGTAGTCGACATTCACATGACACCACTAGAGGGATGACAACATACATCTCATCAAAATATCGAACGGATACCAAATTCACATGACTACTTATAGCAAGACTTCTCCCATGTCCTCAGGAACAAACGTAACTACTCACAAAGCATATTCATGTTCATGATCAGAGAGGTATTAATATGCATAATGGATCTGAACATATGATCTTCCACCAAGTAAACCATCTATTATCAACACTACTAGCAACCCACAAGTACCAATCGGAGGTTTGGATACAAAGATTGGATACAAGAGATGAACTAGGGTTTGAGACGAGATGGTGCTGGTGAAGATGTTGATGGAGATTGACCCCCTCCCAAAGAGAGGGTCGTTGGTGATGATGATGATGGTGATGATTTCCCCCTCCCTGAGGGAAGTTTCCCCGGCAAAACAGCTCCGTCGGAGCCCTAGATTGGTTCCACCAAGGTTCCGCCTCGTGGCGGCGGAGTTTCTTCCCGTGAGCTTGCTTATGATTTTTTTCCTCGATGAAAGACTCCATATAGCCAAAGATGGGCATCAGAGGGCTACCAGGAGGCCACGAGGCAGGGGGACGCGCCCAGGGGGTACGGCGCCTCCCCACCCTTGTGGATGGTGGGTGGCCCCCTCTGGTACTTCTTTCGCCCAATATTTTTTATATATTCTAAAACGTGCTCCCGTGAAGTTTTAGGAATTTTGGAGATGTGCAGAATAGGTCTCTAATATTTGCTCCTTTTCCAGCCCAGAATTCCAGCTGCTGGCATTCCCCCTCTTCATGTAAACCTTATAAAATAAGAGAGAATAGGCATAAGTATTGTGACATAATGTGTAATAACAGCCCATAATGCAATAAATGTCATATAGAAGCATGATGCAAAATGGACGTATCAGGTCCCCCATGGATTGCACGTTATTTTCGCTAAAAATCCTTTTTAGCTTCACAGGTAGGCATTTCATCACAGAATCGACAACAGATTTGCACGACTCAAACCCTAGCCACAGACGGCCGCCGCGACAAAATCGGTCGGTTTTTGAGAACACCGTAAAAAATCAAAAAAATGGGAGACCTCCGCGTCAAATCATCAAATGTGGCCTACCAACTAGCAAAAATACTAAACTTGCAATACCGATGTTTTCTTGAGCTATTCGGTATGATTTTAACCATGATTTCTACAAAGTTTACAAAAACCCTAATTTTTTCTGCCCCAAACACAAAGGAACTTCCCTCCCCACACTAAAATTTTCCCTCCACCAAAATTTCCATCCACTCCCTCCACTCCCTCTCCCACTACCAGGTGGGACCCACCACTCCCTCTCCCACTAACACGCAGGATCCCCTCCCCCTCCCAAAATTTCCCCTCCCCGTAACCCTAGCCTCGCCCCTCCATTCCCCATTCCTCACCCCGCAACCCTAGCCCCGTCCCCTCCTCTGCTCCGCCCCGCAACTCCCCTCCCCGACGAACCCTGCTCCGCACCATCCCTCCTCTGCTCTGCGCCGCCCCGCCCCTGCTCCGCGCCTCCCCGACGATGAATCCCCCCTCCCCTCCCCCTCCATGACGGCGGCTACATCGACGACATCTACGGCTACATAGACCACCCTGGCTACGACTACGTCGAGGAGGGCGACTACATCGACAACGGTGGCTACATCGACGACGGCAACTACATCATCGACGATCGACGACAGCAGGTACGTTGCTCTCCTCGATCCATCTCCCCTCGATGTTTAGATCTTCTAGGGTTCGGTAGATCCCCCTCATGGATTCTTTTAGGGTTCGGTAGATCCCCCTCATGGGTTCTTCTAGGGTTCATGGGGATGGATCGACGTGGGTTAGGGTTAGGATTCATGGGGTTAGGGTTAGGGTATACGTTGCTCTCTGGTTCATGGGGTAGGATCAATGGGGATTCATGGGGATGATCTCCCTCTAGTTCATGTGGTTAGGGTTCATGGGTTTCATGGGGTTAGGGTTCATGGGGGTCTGAGTGCATGTTCTAAATTGCCTCCCTATGCATGATTTCAATTGTTGTTAAGAGTATGTGCATGTTCTTAGGGGTTTTCATGAAGAATGCATAGTTTTGCCTAGGCAACATGGGTTAGCCTACACAAAGCCACTTACTTGCAATTGTTGTTGGTATATATTGGTTGATATACCAAATCATGATGTGAGAATGTGCTTATGAGAATGTCCATAATTCCTTTTGATGTTCCATTCTTATGAGAATGTGCTACTGCACATTGATTATGATGAGTAATCGATTTTGTATGGGGTTGGATTCATGGGGTTAGGGTTTTGTCGGGAGGTGGTTCTTTATTCTAGATTGTGTATGCTCTATTTTTATTGTGTATCCCTGTCAATGACTCTAACATGGCCTGTGGCTTGATATTATTCTAGATTGTTGCTTGATGTTTTGCGTTGTCATGTGGATGCCCTTTGGAAACTCATCCATGGCCTTGTTTGTCCTGCAGGTCATTGAGCAGCATCAGGAGGAGGAGCTCAAGCACGACTACCACAATGCACCACCACAAAAGCAGGTTATTGTCCATCTCCATCTCCCTCTCCCTCTGCTGCCAATCATGTTATTTGTTCTTGATTATGGTCGCCACTAAATCTAAAGCTCTATAGTTGTTGTTCCCATGCTATCTAGGGTTTGTAGGTTCCCATTCATATTTGGTTTCTATCCTGTGAGCTCCTGCCATGCTTTGGTTTACATATGTATGATCTAGTCCCATAGCTATGTCCCTGGGTTTTCTAAATTGGTTAGTGGCAGTGCTGATCTCCCATTGCTTCCTATGGGACTCTGTTGTTCATATAGAAAGCTTCCTGCTCACTGCACTACTAGAGTTGTTCATGTAGGTGTCATATATGCTCTATGGGTTGGTCTAGTTAATTCATGGTGTTAATTACTAAATGATTAAGTCCATCTGCCATTTCTGTGAGCTTTATTCTATTGATTGGCTAGTTGTGTTAGTTTGCTACGTTGTGCTACTTTTATGTAATGACACCAATTAACTTACTTGAGTTATGTACATTGCTACCCCCTGCTTTATGTAGTCAAGATTTTAAGGGATGCTTCATATCTTTCCTGTGTACATGCATGCTTGTTTAGTGCAATTACGTGGTTGCTTAATTAATTTAACTACATCACTATATTGTTGATCCAGCATGTTTGCTTCACAAGTATTATTACTGATGCATTGCTACACATGTGTGTGCATGCTGGTTCAAGTGCTTTCCTTTATTGATACAAGTGCATCATTCTACTTTGTCCCTGTTATATCTCATTCTTGTTTATTCTATTTTGCAAGCTATTATAGAAACGTTCCAACCAGCTCAAGACCATCCATGGCAAGGAGGACAAGGTCAAATATGAGGCCAACAGTTGGTATGAAACTTGCTCCTTGTGTTTATACTGTTAGTTTTATAAAATTGTGTCTTAATATGCTAAGTGAAATGTACTGCTGCAATCTGAATAAGGTGGCTTAATTGTGCATGTGTTCTTTTAGTCTTCCTTACATGAATAACTAGGATTAAATGATAATAAAAATATCATAAGATATCTTTGGCCGGCTGTCCATGCATTCCAAACATTCACCTAATAGTTATGTTTCCTTTATCATGCCAAGAAGAGCCTATCACCGAGTACGAGAAGGTTAGGGCTAGAAATATGATGAGGAACAATTGGATGTTCCAGTCTCTTAGCATCGATGCAATAGCGTCAATGATTAGGAAAATGAATGATGTACAAGAAGGTAGAAGTGATGAGGTTCAAGAAGGTAGTGGAGTTATCAATGATGACCCCGAGTACAATCCTAAGGAGGATGAAGTTATTGATGGAGATGAAGTGGATGATGTTGTAGTGCAGAAGACTGTTGAGGTGCAAACTCTGTCTTGCTTGTAGGGTTTGGGTTCTTGTGTGCTCTGTGTTTCCTTGTGCTCACATATTTCTCTTGTGATCTGATGCTTTTTTCGTGCTGTTTATACGAGGCACTGAAGGAATCTAGGATGAAGAGGCCTGGTGTTAAGGAGACAGTCAGCAAGAAGAAGAAGAGCTCAGAAACATCTGCTGCAATGCCTCCAGGAAGGGTGATGGCCCCACTTCCAGGACAAACAAAGAGGATCCTGGAACCTGATGAACCTGCCCCTGATAGAGTCACAAGGCAGAAAGCAAAGTTAGCGACTGCGACGGACCATTAGGAAAGTCTGCTGCGCATGGACTCTAAGACCTCGGTGCAAATGGGTGATGAGTTGCCGCCCATGGATGAAGAAACCACTGTCCGCATGGATGAAAGTGGCACTATCTGCCTAGATGAAGGAGGAACTATCTGCATAGATGAAGCAGGCACTGTCCACACATACCTCATCCCTGTTGCACCTTCTATTGATAGGAATGTTGTCATCAATGAAGAAGAACAGCAGCTTGTGCTTCAACCAGCCAAGTTGACCTTTGCAATGCTCTCTTTTACTAGTGCATTTTCCAAATGGAATGATCATGTATGCTTTCGTTGATTCCTGCATTTGTCGATTTCTATTCTAATTTATGAGTTCAGTTTCATTTTTGGATGCAATGACTACCCAGACTAGACTTAGAAAGGGTAAAGAGCTAGAGAGAATCACCAAGTCGCTTGGTAGAAAGGTGCCTATCCAAATTGCTGAAGGGATGAAGCATCCAGAGAAGCCTCTGCAGGCAGCAAAGCTTGCTTCTGAGTGTGGACTCATTGCAAGAAGCCATCTGCCAGTTCTTCCTCACTTCAAGCTATACAAAAAATGCTAGTCTATTAGAGAACTACATTGGGAAAGTTGATGTAAGCTACTTGTTTCATAGTTAATGTGCTATCTATTTTCTGTTACACCTATGCATGATCACTAATATTGTTTCTACCTTGTTTGCTGTCTCGGTAGGAAAATTTTGAGATGAACACGGACTCGGAGACCATCAAGACCGCGTGCAAAGATATTCCGCAGATAAATTCAAAGAACAGGTGCCATCAGATCAAGAAGAGGTGTTTTGATACCATAGCCGCAAACAAAGTCGGCATCAAGTCTCCGGTGCCAGATCTGACGAACGGTGAATGGCAAGCTCTGGTGGAGATGTGGTCTACCCCAAGACACAAGGTTTGTCTCTGCTTTGTTTCCTACTTTATGTTCTGCACATGATATGCTAGTGCTAGATCATGCTGATAGTATGCTTTTTGTAGGAAATATGTGTGTCGAACAAGATGAATCGAGAAAAAGTCGTGTACAATCAGAGAACTGGTTCCAGGCACTACACAACACACATTTTTGCCACTGTGATAACTTTTCTCTAGAGACCTTACTGTTTGATCCTCGTTGAATAACATTTCTGATTCTTACTGAATAACATTTTGATTTTTGTTAAAAAACATTTCAGAAAGAAGAGCGTAAGGGTGAAGAGCTGTCTGCGATTAACTTGTTTAAGGCTACCCACAACAGCAAGAAGCACGAGTTTTCGGAGCTAGTCAAGACTGCTATAGTAAGTTACTCCATGCTTTGTCCAGCCAGTTCAAACTTTTGTTTAGAAACCTCGGCCCTATTTAATTCACAGCCAACTTTGATGCTGTTTGATGCTTTGATGATGTTTGATTTGGAGTGAGTCAAGAACAGATGCTATGTTCCATGCTTTGATATTGTTTGATAGTTCAACAAAGATATCAGAACTTGCTATAGCTATTTGTTGCATTTTTTATGATATGATGAAATTTGATCTGTATGTTAGTTTGATGATCGGCTCACTCGGGAAGCCATCTTATATAGAACCGCCATTCTAGGCTTAATGAAGCGATCATATTGTTCCAATTGCATGTCTCCAGGTCACATAACTTACTAGTCAAATAATGCTGTCAAGTTACTAGTCATCATCTTCTCTATTTGAGTTTGAGTAAAATATCTGTGTATAGATTTTGTGTGCTGGTTTGGTTACTTCAAATAATCCATTTGTGTATTGGTTTGGTTCTCTTGCTTGGTTTGGTTTGCAAAATGTGAAATAGATCTCCCACGAATGCCTATGATTTTCCTCCATATGCTAGCTTGAGATGGAAAAAATGAAGGACGCGTCGGTACCAGAAGGTGAAGAGCCAAAGTATGTTGCTGAAATTGTTGAAGAAGTGCTCAAGACCGAAGTCAAGAAAAGCACATTCCTCAGGAATGTTGGGCTCCAGTCATCTAGGAACAACTCCGGCAAAGCAACTGATGCTATGGCTGCTCATGTTCGTGTTAATATAAATGCTCTGCCTCTGAAAGTTGTAGTTTCTTATCTGAAACTGAACTTGGGGCGTCTTATCTGAAACTGAAACTTGCAGTTTCTTCTCTGAGAATCACCTGTCAGCGACCGAAAGGCAGGGGAACCTCTCCTCTCCATCATCACCATTCCAAAACCACTGTATCGCCTCTCCCTCTTCTCCATTTCAAAACCACCCCTCTCCTCTCCATCATCTCCATTCCAAAACCACCGTCTCACCTCTACCTCTTCTCTATTGCAAGACCACCGTCTCTCCTCCCATCTTCCAAAGCTAGCACCGGACCACTCAGAAGGACATCTATGGAGGGGATGCAGCCAAGGTAGTCAGAGTCTGGATTCGGAGTCGGATCAGTTTTCCTCAGACAGAATCGAGTCGTAAGATCGAGTCGTGGAATCGAGGACTCTACTAGATTTACTCAAATAAGATGTTTTGTATGCACACAAGAAATTTATATGGGTTCTATAGAGTTTTGACACTAAATATGGAGCAAAGAACATACACATCAATGTTAGTTGTATTCCACTTCTTTTTATGGCTAACCTACCATGTAGCTCGCATGTATGGAACATATATGAGAGGGAAATATATAGAAGATTTAAACCTTCAATGCACGAAATTTACTAATGTTCTTTTTAGAGTGTGTGAATAGTCGATCACTTGTCTATCTGACCTACAATGCTAAACCTTGAAGGGTCTTGCTCTCCTTCTCTGATCAATCTTGAAGCATCCTCCTTTTCACGCCAATTCCATATGTCGACAAGCCTGATCCTCAATTTTGATCTAGGGTTTCTAAGAGCTGGATCAAAGGTGTTTGCGGCTGAGCGTTTGGACTTGGGAGGGGAATAAAGGTCCATGAGGTATATGAAAAGGGGTTTGGATGATGGCATACTACTTTGCTACAACTAAACAAACGACTTAGATAAGTTAGTAGAATCGGATGTAGTCCACAACATAGTCGGGATTGTGCAGTTTTGTACAGGATTCTATGATTTGGATCGCGACTCAACATGGATTCTACCTAATCCGGATTCATAGTGGGATTTGGATCGACATGCTTCCGTAGGGTCGTGAAGTCATAGGATTCTAGCAGTCGAATTGGGATTCTGACTACCTTGGATGCAGCAGCAAATCAGGCAGATCATCGGCGGCGACCAGGCAAAGTTAGCCAGGTTGAAGGAGATCCTTACTTGGTTTGACAATGAGTGGGAGATTTCGAGGACGGTGAGGGCCATGTGGCAATGTATGTGAAAGAGTGAGACGACGGCGATGAGGGCGGCGATGTACTCCTCGGCAGCAGTCACGCCGCAGTCCTTCGAGTTCATCGAGTATCTCCTCTGGGTGATGGAGCAGACAAATTCACCCGAGGCGAAAGTCAGGCGTAGGTGGTGGGCGTACAGGTCAAAGATCGAGCACCCAGAGGATAACGAATCGATCGAGTACGGTGTGCCGTTCGTGAGGGTGCAGAGCCAGTCGAAGCCACAGGAGTATTCGTTCTCCCACCGCAAGTGGAGGCCGGATGGCGCGAGGTTGCTTCCCCACCGTTCTCCACGGTCCCCTCAACGCTCGCCTCGTTTCAACGGCGTCGGTAGGGTTTAAGGTAAGCTTCGCACTAACCTAATCTTCCATCTGCTCATGCTTACAATCAGTGTGACAACTAATAAAAATCATGCTTACAATCAGTCTCCGGGTACTACGCCAATCACCCTAAAATAGCTCTGGACCTTTGGGTCAAAGTTGTGACACTGTGTACAAATAAATAAAAATAGATTGGTGCTTCTTTCAGAAAAGAGTACACCCCTAGAAAACTGCCAATATAAGCTACTAGTATTTTTTTAAGTCTAAGCTACTAGTATTTGGTTAGAGGATTTGCTGCCGAGAAAGATCCGTCCATAGTGAGTGCCACACATCCCACTGAGGCCTTCTTTGGTTCATAGGATAGGATGTTACAGGAATAGGAAAATCATAGGAAGTGAGATGACATGCATCTCAATTCCTATAGAGAAAGAGATGTAATTTGATGCATAGGATAGGAATTTTTCCACTGAGTCTTAGCTAATGTTTTTTCCTCCAAAATGTGAAGGATTGATTCCTACCCAACATAGGAATAGCAATCCATTCCTACAAACCAAAGGGCTTCAAAGGAAATTTTCCTTTGCAAATCTTATCCTATAGAAACCCTGTGATGGTGGTGGATGCCAATGCTTAGATGGAGAAGGGTTGGTGTTGGTAATTTTTACTTGGCACCTCGCACTCTGCATATATGTCGGTTCCATCCATACATTTGTGCAGTTCCACCAAAGTGCAGCTGAATAACCCTGTTTGCACAGATAATGAAAAGGCGTGATTACATTATAGTGGCACTAGTTGATGAAACATACACTAATAAATAGAAGAAAATATTACATCATACTGGAAATCGACCCAAGTCTCCTCGATACACCTTCTGCCAGTGATGAACATTAGTGTACAGCGGTAGTACAAGGAGGGGCCTTGAGACATTCAAATCTCTATTTTTGTGCAGATCAACTAAAATTAAGCACCCCAGTTTGCAGAAACGCTTAAACATTAACAACGGGACTAGTTGATGAAACATACATTAACAAAGAGAAACACTTTCTTTATCTACATTGGAATGAAATGATAGAGAGGACACTCGCTCTATTTTAACTGTATTATTACTTCATTTTATCAGTGACACTAGGGTCAAGCGGGTGGCAAACAAGGTGTACCATGTGTCGCAAGGATGAAGGCTGGGGGTGCTTAGACTGGGATGCTGAAGCTAGCTCTTTCAGTCCCTATCTTCCCCCTGATGTTTCTGTGGTAGCATTTGGGTTGTAATCCAAACTTGGTCGAGCTGGTGCTGCGTCCCCCTACCTTAATAGCTTATGTGGCGAACGTGTCTCCTACTAGTACTCGGTCCGTTCTAGTAGTAGTTGCATAACTACCCGTTTACACTGAGATGTTGTCGGATAACGGTTCTCTATGGTTGGGTTTCTTTAATGAAATCGGAGGGAACCCCCTCTTTCGATATATAAAAAACAGTGGCACTAGCGGTGCCAAAACATTGCCTCAAATTAATAGTGCCACTAGATTAAGGTGCAAAATAATAACCTTACTGCTTTATCATGGCAGTGCCAAAACAGTAGCACAAAAGCAGGATCAACATGCAGGATCTTTGGCAAATAGTCAGACCAAAAAGGAACATACCTCGTGATGGGAACCATATCTGCAGTCAACGCCATCGTAGAAGGGATGACACCAGTCACTGAGGGAGTCCGGGATTAGGGGTCTCCGGACAGCCGAACTATATCCTTTGGCCGGACTATTGGACTATGAAGATACAAGATTGAAGACTTCGTCTCATGTCCGTGTGGCACTCTACTTGGCGTGGAACGCAAGCTAGGCAATACGGATATGTATATCTCCTCCTTTGTAACCGACCATGTGTAACCCTAGCCCCCTCTGGTGTCTATATAAACCGGAGGGTTTTAGTCCGTAGGACAACATACAATCATACCATAGGCTAGCTTCTAGGGTTTAGCCTCTCCGATCTCGTGGTAGATCAACTCTTGTAATACTCATATCATCAAGAATAAATCAAGCAGGATGTAGGGTTTTACCTCCATCAAGAGGGCCCGAACCTGGGTAAAACATCGTGTCCCCTACCTCCTATTACCATCCGCCTTAGACGCACAGTTCGGGACCCCCTACCCGAGATCCGCCGGTTTTGACACCGACATTGGTGCTTTCATTGAGAGTTCCTCTGTGTCGTCGCCGTTAGGCTTGATGGCTCCTATGATCATCGATAGCAATGCAGTCCATGGTGAGACTTTTCTCCCCGGACAGATCTTTGTGTTCGGCGGCTCCGCACTGCGGGCCAACTCGCTTGGCCATCTGGAGCAGATCGAAAGTTATGCCCCTGGCCACCAGGTCAGGTTTGGAAGCTTAAGCTACACGGCTGATATCCGTGGAGACTTGATCTTCGACGGATTCGAGCCCCTGCCTTGTGCATCACATGGTCAGATGAGTACGATTTAGCTCTACCGTCGGACAGTGTTCAGGAGATCGCCCCGGCAGGTGCTCCGACCCTCAATTCGGAGCCAGTAGCGCCGTCCATGGACGGGTGGATGGAACCCACCACGGAGGCCATATCCTCAGCGGCGATCGAGCCGAACATCGACCTTACCCTGCACGAGAGCCGTGTTGTCAAACTGCCGGATCCTTCTCCGGCCACGGACTCCGAACCGCCCGCGCCCGTTCCTAGCGAATCCGATTGGGCGCCGATCATGGGGTTTACCTCCATGGATATTTTTCAACACTCGCCCTTTGGCGACATACTGAACTCATTAAGGTCTCTCTCCTTGTCAGGAGGATCCTGGGCGAACTATGTCCGGTAGGATTGGGATGCGGATGGCCAAGAAATTCGCTGGCCACCCACCACCCACTTAGTAGCCATTGTCAACGACTTAACTGACATGCTCGTCTTCGACTCTGAAGACATCGATGGTATGGACGACGATGCGGGAGACAAAGAGGAACCACTGCCCACAGGGCACTGGACAGCCACCTCATCATACGATATATACATGGTGGACACACCCAAAGAAGGCAATGTCGACGAGACAGTGGAGGATGACCCCTCCAAGAAGCAACCCAAGCGCCAACGTCAGCGGCTCCGCTCTAAGTCCCGCCAAAGCAAAAGTGGTGATACCGGCACAGGATATAATAGCACTCCGGATAATGCCGAAGATGGCAATAATCCCCTCCAGCATGATTTAGGGCAGGAGGATGGAGAGGTCGACCCTCCTGAGAGAGCGGCAGATGAGGAGGATGATAATTACATGCCTCCCTCCGAAGACGAGGCAAGCCTCGATGATGACGAATTCGTCGTTCCAGAGGATCCCGTCGAACAAGAGTGCTTCAAGCGCCGGCTTATAGCCACGGCAAATAGCCTTAAGAAGAAGCAGCACCAGCTTCAAGCTGATCAAGATCTGCTAGCTGACAGATGGACTAAAGTCCTGGTGGCCGAGGAATATAAACTCGAACGCCCCTCCAAGAGTTACCCAAAATGCAGGTTGCTACCCCGACTGGAGGAAGAAGCGTATGACGCAGCTGACCGGCCACCTCGTGGCCGCGACAAAGAGGCATTCCAGCCAAAAGCTCAGCCTGCACCTCGGCGCCATTCAAATAAAAAGGTATGGGGTAATACGCCAGACCTGCGAGACGTATTGGAGGGCAAAGAAAAACATGCAAGATCGATCTACGGATCACGAGGGCGCGCCACTACCAAGACGATAATCGTCATGCCGGATAGAGTAAAAGTAAATCCGGCCGGGCCGAGCACAGCGGGCAAGACTCATTGGAGTTGCGTCGCGATATAGCCCAGTACAGAGGCGCCGCACACCCCTTATGCTTCACAGACGAAGTAATGGATCATCAAATCCCAACGGGTTTCAAACCCGTAAATATAGAATCATACGACGGCACAACAGATCCTGCGGTATGGATCGAGGATTTCCTCTTGCATATCCACATGGCACGCGGTGATGATCTACACGCCATTAAATACCTCCCACTCAAACTCAAAGGACCAGCTCGGCATTGGCTCAATAGCTTGCCAGCAGAGTCCATTGGCTGTTGGGAAGATCTGGAAGCCGCATTCCTCGACAACTTTCAGGGAACTTATGTGCAACCACCAGATGCCGATGACTTGAGCCACATAATTCAGCAGCCAGAGGAATCGGCCAGGCAATTCTGGACACGGTTCCTAACAAAGAAAAATCAAATCGTCGACTGTCCGGATGCGGAGGCCCTAGCAGCTTTCAAGCACAACATCCGCGAAGAGTGGCTAGCCCGGCACCTTGGTCAGGAAAAGCCAAAATCTATGGCAGCCCTCACGACACTCATGACCCGGTTTTGTGCGGGAGAAGACAGCTGGCTGGCTCGCAGTAATAACATATCAAAGAACCATGGTACTTCGGATACCAAGGACGGCAATAGCAGGTCACGTCGCAACAAACATAAGCGCCGCATTAACATCGACAATACCGAGGATACGGCAGTCAATGCCGGATTCAAAGGCTCTAAACCCAGTCAGTGGAAAAAGGCATTCAAAATAAGCACTCCGGGCCCGTCCAGTTTGGACCATATACTCGATCGCTCGTGTCAAATACATGGCACCCTCGACAAGCTAGCCAACCACACCAACTGGGATTGTTGGGTGTTCAAGCAGGCCGGCAAGTTAATTGCCGAAAACAAAGATAAGGGGCCACATAGCGATGACGAGGAGGAGCTCCAGCAGCCGAATACCGGAGGACAGAAGAGGTTCCCCCCACTAGTGCGGACGGTGAACATGATATACGCAACCCACATCCCCAAGAGGGAGCGGAAGCGTGCGCTCAGGGATGTATATGCGTTGGAGCCAGTCGCCCCAAAGTTCAACCCATGGTCCTCATGTCCGATCACCTTCGATCGCAGGGACCACCCCACTAGTATCCGTCATGGAGGATTCGCTGCACTGGTCCTAGACCCAATCATTGACGGATTTCACCTCACTCGAGTCCTTATGGATGGCGGCAGCAGCCTGAACCTACTTTATCAGGACACAGTGCGCAAAATGGGTATAGACCCCTCAAGGATCAAACCCACAAAAACGACCTTTAAAGGCGTCATACCAGGTGTAGAGGCCCACTGCACAAGTTCAGTCACATTGGAAGTGATCTTCGGATCCTTGGATAACTTCCGAAGCGAAGAGTTAATCTTCGATATAGTCCCGTTCTGCAGTGGCTATCATGCACTGCTTGGGCGAACCGCATTTGCGAGATTCAATGCGGTACCGCATTATGCATACCTCAAGCTCAAGATGCCAGGACCTCGGGGGGTCATTCTAGTTAATGGAAACACAGAGCGCTCTCTCCGAACGGAGGAGCACACTGCGGCCCTCGCAGCAGAAGCACAAAGCAGCCTCTTAAGGCAATCCACTAGTTCGGCGATTAAGGACCCGGACAACTTCAAGCGCGCCCGGAGTAATCGACAACTAGACTGCCTGGCACGTTCCGAGCTCGCATAGCAATGCAGCCCCCACCCCGGTCCCAGCCAAACGGCAAAGCCCGTGCCACGCGTACATAATTACGCATTAAAAATACCATGGGCACAGGCGGGGAAGGGGGCACGACTACGGCATGCCCCAAGATGCGGCTTAAACTGCACTAGGGGCTTCGTGCTTTGTTATTTTTCTCTCTTTCAGGACATTAATCTCTGGAAACCCTGTCCGGCAGCATGATTGCCAAACACATGATGCAGAAACCAAGGAGGCAGAAAGCTACATCACACCACCGAACTCCTAGGTGGATTACGATAACGAGTGAAATACTTGCTTTAATATTATTCCTCAGCTTGCCCTTGGAGGGGACATAGTCCTACCTTTTGCTTATCGCACTACCTGTATCATTATGCTTTAACGCATGTTTTTGAATAAACAATGCATTGCGTTAAGGCTTTTATTGCATTCTTCTTTTTATGTATATATGTTCAGTCATGACATTTAGCACCCGTACACTTTGGTACGGCCAATACGCTAGGGGCTCAAGCACCCCATAACATGGTTTGAGAAGTCCGAACACTTTCACAAGTGCGGCACTTCGAACTTATAGCATTATATGCATCAGCTCTGAATCATGTCTTTGGTCAATAGTTGGGTTTGCCCGGCTCCCATGTTTTGGTACCTTACGTTCCGCTATATCGCCTAAGGTAGCACTGGGAGAACTACTGCGATTGTGCCCCGGTTCTACTGGGCTAAGCACCTCAGTAAAGAAAGCTAAAACTGACTGTCATGATAAGGCGAGAGACTGGTCGCTGTTCGAGAGGTTTCGAGTCCCTAAAGGCTTATGCCGCTTAGAGCGAGGAGTCAGCCCTGTCCGACTTAAGGCGTGTATCGCGCCCTGAATTCGGCCTTCCGAATACTAGGGGCTTCGCCGAAATTTAAAATTATGGAATTCTATGGCTAAGTGAGAGTGATAACGCATTATAGTCTGATTGCCTTGTTCGTTGTTCTGAGCACCTCCCTCGAAGGACCCAACAATGGGAACAAGAGTGCCACTACTAGGAAAAGACCTACTAGTGGCGCACCAGTTTTGCCTACTAATGGCGCACTACTGGTGCGCCACTAGTACCACGCCACTATTATTTTATACTAATGGCGCACCACTGGTGCGCCATTAGTATATGCCACGGTGCGCCATTAGTATAGGCCACTGGTGCGCCATTAGTATAGACCGCAGTGTGCCATTAGTATTTTTGAATTTTGAAGGTGGGAAAATAGTAGTGGCGCACCGTCTAACCCCCACCGTGCGCCATTGCTATTTTTGAATTTTGAATTTGGATCTGGATCGCGATTTTTTGCCCATTTTTTGCTCATTTTTTTGCTTGTTTTTTTGCACAATATTATTTCAAATTTTGTTCCTGTTTTTGGATCTTGTACGTTCTTTTGTTGTGTTCTTTTGCTGGAGAGGAGTTCGCCGGAGAGGAGGAGGAGGAGGTGACCGGAGAGGCACTCGCCTACATCGCCGGAGAGGAGGAGGAGGTCGCCGGAGAGGAGTTCACCAGAGCATCAGAGAGGAGGAAGGAGAAACCATGAGGGGATGGGAGGAGAGGAGGGAGGAGGAGCTCACCGGAGAGGAGGGAGGAGGAGGTCACCGGAGATGAGGGAGGAGGAGCTCACCGAAGAGGAGGGAGGAGGAGCTCACTAGAGAGGAGGGAGGAGAAACCGTGAGGGGAGGGGAGGGGAGGAGAGGAGAGGAGGAAGGAGGAGGTCGCCGGAGAGGAGGAGGAGGAGGTCGCCGGAGAGGAGGAAGGAGGAGGTCGCCGGAGAGGAGGAGGGTAGTATGGTGGAGGAGAGAAGGGAAGATGGAGTGGAGGAGAGGAGGAGATGGAGTGGAGGAGAGGTGGAGTGGAGGAGAAGAATGAAGAGGTAAGGAGGAGAGGACACGCCCAGCCATATATACGGCATAGTAATGGCGCACTGTGGGCAGGTGCGCCATTACTAATTTTTTTTTTAATTTTTTTTTATTTTGAATTTTGAAGGCGGGAAGATACTAATGGCGCACCATGGGCAGGTGCTATCGGCGGGAACGACACCTATGAGATCACAAGAATCCCTACTACGGTTGGCGGGGCGCGGGGTCGTGAGAAGAGCGGATCTAACAGGTAGCACACGGTTTGTTTATCCAGGTTCGGGCGCGAGGATGCGTAAAACCCTACTCCTGCTTTGGTGGATTGTATATCTGTGCCCTTGAGCTAGCTATGGGGCGTGAGGAGCTCCAAAAAAGCCGAATCCTTCTCCTGGTCGCCTCGGGCCTCCTTTTATAGAAAAATGGGTTGCCACAGTGGCACACAGGAGGTGGAAAGGGTACAGTGATGCGAGGTTATCCCTCGCATTACATGACAAGGCGCATTTAATGCGTCTTGCTTAGGTGTCCTTGCTTTATCGGGGACGGGGGAGAGATTTGTCTCGTCCGTCGCCGCTCCTTCTTGTGTCGACACGCGCCCTGGCCAGCGATGCCTGAGATGCCATGTAGGTAGGCAGGCAGCTGAGGTGGCGCAGTGGTGGGTCTTCATGAAGATCTGCATGCTGCCACGCAGGTGCCTGCCCAGCTGGTTGGGTCGGCAGCTGCATGCATGCGGTGGTGGAGGTTTAGTCGGCGTGGGCCTGATGGTGGCCCCGCGGGTGTCCTCGGGAAGGGCCTTGCCGGGGCCCCGGCAAGGGTCTTGCCGAGGCGCCTGCTATCATCCCCAGCAAGGCGCTTGCCGGGGGCCTTGTGGTCTTCCTCGGCTGGGATCCCGCCAAGGGTTGTCGTCTCCTTAGTGCGTATCTGATCTTGAATGTCTTCACGAAGATCTGCATGCTGCCACATGGATGTCTCCCGAATCCTTGCCCTTTGGGGGCAGTGGACTCAAGGGTGATTCGCTCTATAGGCGCAGGACGAGTCGTCGCGGCAAGGGTCTTGCCAGGGCTGCTAGAACTGTCTCCCGGCAAGGATCTTGCCGGGGGAGTCCGCTTTGTCCCCTTTGCTCTTTGTGGTCTTGGCCTTGGCGTCGTAGTTCTCTTGAGCTTCGGTCTTACCCTGGCTCACCTCCCTTGCCTTGCTTGGTGTGGTGGTGCCCGTGGCTCAGACTGCCCGTCCACAGTTATAGGGGTACAAAAAGTGTACCCCTCTTTTTGTACACCGACAGGAGCCCTCGGGCCTGGGCCACACATAAGCGCAACGCGTTGTTGGGCTAGGCCCGAAGATGGTGCGCGGGCAGGCGGGGCGGTTTTTACCGCGGTAAGATTCTTCGCGCGCTGCGCTTCCCACGACTCCCGCGCGTGGTGCGGCGTGGGGAGGCGCGTGTGACGTGGGCGGCATGCGTGGGGTTGGTTCCCGCAGGCATGCGTCACATCATAGTAAAGGGGCGGTTCACGCCTTCCCCATAAACAGAGGGAGTCATGGAGGCGCGGCCCATTTACTGAATGGGGTTGAGGCGTGGTCTTCAAGGCGTCCACTCCCCACGATCACGGGGTGGGGAGTGGTCGTCTCACCCGTCCCCTCGGTTCTGCACGTCCGCCACGTGTCTCCCATGTGCGTGGGGTGGCAAACGGTGGAGGCGGGAAACCGGGCCGTCGCTGGTTGGGGCGGCGGGTCGGTCCTGGCTCCCTGCGCCTTCTGTATCTTGATTGGCCAAGCGGGGCGGCCGAGCCCCAACCCCGATCCTTTATAAAGAGCGGGAGGGGGGGATGGCGTCCCGCATTCTTCCATCTTCTTCTTCCTTCAGCTTCTGCTCCTCCCTTCCATCCATCATGGAGAGAGGGAATCCCGGTCCTTCAACAGTGGCGGCGAGGGTCGCCGCTCGACAACGCGTCCCTCCTTCCCCTGCGCCTGTGGTGGCAGAGCCAGCCGTGAGGGGAAGGGGGAGGGGGCGAGGCCGTGGGCGAGGCCGGGGAGCTCAGGGAAGAGGAGGACGGGGCGGCGCGCCGGCCTCGCCTCCGCCAGCAGCTCCTCCTCCAATGGAGGGCCATGTTGGGGATGACCCTTGTGAGTTCTTCATCAGGCTGCGCCGGCCGCCGCGCCGTCTCTTTCGTCTCCCGACTCCATTTGCGCGGGAGATGGAGCTGGATCCGCCGGAATCGTTGCGGCTGCACATGAGGGGCTGCGGGATCAGTGGCACGCGGGTCCGCGTCGACTTCCCCGCCCCTCACGTGATGTATCTTTGTCGGGGATGGAAGACGTTTGCTCATATCCACCGCTTGACGGAGGGGCTCACTCTCCATTTTAAGCTGATGGAGGGTGGCCTTCTCTCCGTCAAGGTCTTCGAGTGCTTTGGGACCCATGCAAGGTGCTGCGTGGAGAGCTCTTCTGATAGTGAAGACTCCTCCTCGGGCGGGAGTGACGAGGAGGACAGCGGCAGTGACGAGGAGGACAGCGGCAGTGACGACGAGGGTAGTAGGCGGCAGAATGACGGGTCCGATTAGGTGTCGGGTGCCGCTCCGTGCGGCACCGGCGACCCCATAATCCGCGTCGACGGCTCCCTGAACTTCTCGGGGTCGTCTCCTTGGGCGGCTGGCGTTGGGAGGCTGCGGAAGAGGAAGAGGGCGGGCGGCAAGGCCGTCTCGGAGTACGCGGGCACCGACATCTTCGACGCGTGCTGACGTCCTGCCGCCTCGTCTTCGAGCTCTGCTTCAGGCGCCGCCATCACCATCCAGCCTTTGGACGGCCACCAAGATGTTCTCTTGGTGTCTTCTGCCACCCGTAGCTCGCCTAGGCGCTCCTTTTGTCCCTTTCGCCTCCTTGACCTGCCTCCTGAGGAGAGGGACAATAAAGGGATTACGGGCACCTTATCTCTTTTTAGTTTGTAAGCCTTCGGCCCTTTGCTGAATTTAAAACTTGTAATCCCATCTTTCATGTTTTTCATTCCCTATGGACTGTACCTGAGTGGAATGTTTTTAATGAAAAAGGGATGCTTGCCGGGTCATATGTTTGCGGGTGGAACCCACGACAAGGAGTAAATCCTTGATATCCTCAAGATAAACATTTCATTGCCCGGCAACAGGCCTTGCCGTCTCCCCACTTCGCCTAACCTTCCTCACGCCTTTGGCAGAGGCAGGGATGAGGCGGGTTCAGGCTCCTTGTTTCATCCTTTTGCTACCGCGACTATGACCAAACTTGGCCCCAGGAATGAGCCCTAGGGCCTAGAGTTATGGGAGCACGGTAGCTTACGGGAAAACGAGGTTTCACATACCTCAGTCCATAATGGAATGCATGATAAGGGATGAAGAACTTATCTGAAGCTGTAGTCCCCGGCAACCCTGGTTCGCCATGGGTGAATCTTTGCTCTTGCAGCCCCCAGCAATATTGGCTTGCCGGGGGCTAGATGCTGGTCTATTCCTCTTTTTTTCCTCCCCAAGTGGTTCAGCACGGATATCTGTGTGTCCTGTGAACCAACGAAGACAAAAAGAGAGATGCACACTCGACCTCTAAGCTAGGGGTTAGTCGCCGCTAAGCACTATCAACCCTAACCAAGGACGAGACTCGACCTAGCATGCATGCTATAACTTAGGGTGCCAACGCTTCATTTACTTATGCTCAGGGTCTGCGCCTGGCTTTGTACAGAGGGTTACATGCGTCATCGGCAAGGCTCGTACAAAAGGTGGCTTGTTGGGGGGCCCGGCAAGCCGCGCCTCACTGGTAAAACTTACGAAGATGCTCAATGTTCCAGGAGTTACTCACCGGAACGGCATCTTCGGTCTCCAGGTGGACTGCGCCGGGCCTGGTGACTCGTATTACCCGATAAGGGCCTTCCCACTTTGGCGTCAACTTGTTGGAATTTTTGGCCGATTGAACGCGCCGAAGAACAAGGTCGCCTTCCTCAAGGCTTCGGGCGTGAACCTTGCGGCTATGGTAGCGGCGCAAGGCTTGCTGCTAACGCGCTGCTCTCACAGCCGCCCGAAGACGATCTTCCTCAAGGAGCGTTGCGTCATCTTGGCGCAGTTGCTCTTGCTCAAGCTCATCATAAGCGAGTACTCGAGGTGACCCGTATATGAGTTCAGTGGGGAGAACTACTTCTGCCCTGTATACTAGGGCAAATGGTGTCTGGCCGGTGGCTCGATTTGGCGTCGTTCTGATTGACCAAAGAACCGCCGGCAATTCATCAATCCAGCGCCTTCCACTCTTGCGCAGCCTGTCAAAGGTCTTTGTCCTTAAGCCTCGCAGTACTTCAGCGTTTTCCCTCTCAGCTTGACCATTGCTTCGTGGGTGAGCAACAGAAGCGAAACAGACTTTGCTACCGAGGTCTTGGGTATATTGCATGAAGGTGCGGCTTGTGAACTGTGTACCATTGTCGGTGATGACCCTGTTGGATACACCAAAACGGCACACTAGTCCCTTGAAGAATTTGACGGCTAACTGAGCTATGACCTTCCTCACTGCTTCCACCTCTGGCCACTTTGTGAACTTGTCGATTGCGACGTACAAGTACTCAAAGCCCCCGACAGCGCGGGGGAAAGGGCCTAGTATGTCGAGCCCCCAGACTGAGAAGGTCTAGGAGAGAGGAATGGTTTGAAGGGCTTGAGCTGGCTGATGAAGTTTCTTTGAATGGAACTGACACGCTTCACACCTGGTGACTAGTGTCGTCGCATCCTGGAGGGCAGTGGGCCAGAAGAAGCCTTGCCGAAATGGCTTGCCGGCAAGGTCTCTTGACCCTATGTGGGATCCACATATGCCTCCATGTATCTCCGCCAACAGCCCCAGTCCTTCCTCTCAAGGGATACACTTCGATTTCACGCCGTTCGGCCTCTTACTGTACAGGACGTCATCGACGAACTGGTACATAGTAGAGCAACGGGCTACTTTTTCCGCTTCTTCCTGCTCCTCAGGAAGTTCCCCTGTTTGGAGGAATCGGACGGTATGCTGTGCCCACGCTGGAGCCTGGGGCTCGACGGCGAGGACTAAAGGCATTTCCTCCGCTATAGGAGCGGCTGTCTCGACGGCAAGAGCTTGATGCTCCGCTAGAGCTATCCGTCCCGTGGCGGGCTCAGTATCTCCGGCAACATCCTTGCCGGCGGCTCCGGGGAGCTCGACGGGAAAGTACTTGCCAGGCCCTGATTTCCTTCTCTTGTTTTGCTCTGTTGATGGATCAACGGATGGTTGAGTTAGCTGAAGCACAAAGGTACCTGGTTCCACAGGTAGCTTGAGGGCAGCGCGCTTTGACAGGTAATCAGTGATGTCGTTCTCTGCTCGGGGAACGTGCTCCGCCTGTATACCATCAAAACGCTCTTCCAGCTTTCTCACTTCATCGACGTAGGCCTTCATCAACGGGATCTGGTAATCTTTGTTGACTTGTTTGACGACAAGTTGTGAGTCGCCCTGACGATGAGTTTCTTGATTTCGAGGTCTACCGTGATCCTAAGACAGCAAGCAGCCCCTCGTATTCAGCAGTATTGTTTGTTGACACCTCCCTGGGGAAGTGCATCTGGATCACGTACTTGAGGTGCTCTCCGGTGGGCGCGACAAGCAGTACGCCAGCCCCGACGCCCTGTAAGGAGAAAGCTCCATCAAAGTACATGATCCAGTCGCAACTTGCCTCCTTGCCGGGGAGAGCAGTCTCTTGAGTTTCTTCGTCAGGCGTCGCGGTCCATTCTGCAACGAACTCTGCCAGGACTCGGCTTTGAATTGCCGAGGTACTCTCAAAATTGAGGCCAAAGCTGGACAGTTCCAGTGCCCACTCTACGATCCTTCCCGTTGCGTCTGGATTGTGCAATATCCGTCGCCGAGGGAGGCGAGTGACGACAGTGATTTCGTGCGCCTGGAAGTAGTGACACAGCTTCCTCGAGGCCATAAGAAGGCCGAAGAGCAGTTTCTGCACACCGGAGTACCTTGATCTAGCCCCCTGCAGAAGGGAGCTAACAAAGTAGACCGGGTGCTGCATCATCTTCTTCCTTGGCGGCACTCCAACCAGCTGCGTCGTCTCGGCATCGGTGGCATCGGGCTCCGTCGCTGCTATTACCTCATCATCAATTTCTCTCTATGCCACTAGTGCGGCGTTGACCACCTGGTTCGTTGCCACCAGGTACAGCAGCAACGGTTCCTGTGGCCTAGGCGCAACTAGTATTGGCGCGGAGGAGAGGTACCTCTTCAAATCTTGCAATGCTGCTTCGGCTTCTGGCGTCCACTCCATCGGGCCCGCCTTTTTCAAAATCTTGAAAAAGGGAAGGGCACGCTCGGCGGACTTGGAAATGAACCCGCTCATGGCGGCAACGCAACCAGCAAGCCGACGCACATCCTTGACTCGCTTGGGCGCTTCAATCTGCTCTATAGCTTTGATCTTGTCCGGATTGGCCTCTATCCCACGCTGTGACACCAAGAACCCGAGAAGCTTGCCAGACGGGACGCCGAAGACGCACTTCTTAGGGTTCAACTTGAGATTGATCTTGCATAGGTTTGCAAATGTTTCTTGTAAATCTGATATGAGGGTTGCCCTGTTCTTGGTTTTGACCACTATATCATCCGTATAAGCTTCCATATTTATATGGAGCTGGGGTTAAAAACCAATCTGGACCACCCTTGCAAACGTTTAACCGGCACTCTTCAACCCGAAAGGCATCCGTATAAAGCAATACGTACCACATGGGGTGATGAATGTCATTTTCTCTTCATATTCCCTTGTCATGAAGATCTGGTGGTAGGCAGAGTAGGCATCGAGGAATGACAACAAATCACACCCAGCTGTGGAGTCAACAATCTGGTCGATGCGCGGCAACGGGAAGGGGTCTTTGGGACAAGCCTTATTAATATCTGTGTAATCAATACACAGCCTCCACCTCCCATTTGCCTTGCGCACTACCAATGGATTGGCCAACCACGTCGGATGGAGCACTCCTCTTACCAAACCCGCTGCTTCCAGTTTTCGGATCTCCTCTGTGATGAACTCTTGTCGTTCCAAAGCTTGCTTTCTGACCTTCTGCTTGACGGGCCGCGCATGAGGACAGACAGCAAGGTGGTGCTCAATCATCTCCCTGGGAATGCCGGGGATGTCGGATGCTTGCCATGCAAACACATCAACATTCGCCCACAGGAAGGTGACGAGCGCGTCTTCCTATTTGTCGTCAAGGGTGGAGCTTATGGTAAAAGCTCCTCCTGTGCCGTCCTCCTTGACAGAAACCTTCTTGGTTCCCAGTGGTGTGGCCCTGGACTTCTTGTTTCTGTCGGCGGAGCTCTCTGGAACGTCCTCGACGGGAGCGCTACACTCCGAAGAGGTGCGCTTGCCGGAGTGGGTGCCTGAGGTCTCACCGGTCTTCTTCTTTTGCCTTCCCGGGGCTCCAGCGGCAGGAGCAAGCGCCTTAGCAGTGGCGGCTGCTGCAACTGCTTGTTGGTAGTGTTGGTCAGCGCAAATTAGCGCATCCTTCTTGTCTGACGGGATGGTGATGATAGGGTGTTGTAGGCGTAATGTGACGCTGCCATGAACTTGGCCAGCGCTGGGCGGCCAAGGATCCCGTTGTAAGGCAAGGGGATCTGGGCAACGTCGAACACAACCCTTTCTGTCATGTAGTTCAGATCACTCCCAAAAGTCACGGGCAACGTGATCTTTCCCTTTGGTTGACTTCTTCCCGGGTTGACCCCCTGAAACGTGCCCGTCTCTTCGAGGTCTTAATCAGGAATCTGCAATTTCTCGATCACGGCAGGCGATATTAAGTTCAGACCGGCCCCGCCATCGACTAGCATCTTTGTCACCTTGAGGTTGCGTATTGTTGGTGAAACCAACAATGGCAAGCACCCGACCGCAGTAGTGCGATCAGGGAGATCCTCAATGTCAAAAATGATAGGTGTGCTGGACCACTTCAGCGGCCTTTGGGCATCAAATGACGGTTACACCGCTGTAATCTCACGCGCCCACTGTTTATGCTGGCGGCGAGAGGTATGCAGCGAGGCGCCACCATCGACACACATGGCCTCTGTAGCTTTCTGAAATCCTTGTTCACCAGACTCATCGTCCTCTTCGTGATCATTGTCTTCTGGCTTTTTGTCACGGCCCCGGGCGGGCCTCTCCCGCTGTCTATCTTTGCTGCGATGGCCCGCCTGGCCATCACGCTTCTTGCCGGACCCCTCAGCACCGTCCTGGCCTTTCTCCTTGTCCCTCCTCTCATATTCAGCCCTCTGCTTCTCAGCAAGGAGCTCAACCTGTCGGCAGTTCTGGAGATCATGGCCTTTGTTGCAATGGATCTTGCAGTATTGCTTGTCAGAGTTTCCTGGCTTCTCGGCAGCCGCTAAGGCTCGGCAGGCGACACATCCGGCAATTTCCTTACCGGGGTCATCTGCCTTGGTTTTCTTGGTGGAGCCGGAGTCGCCAGATCCCTCGACGGCAAGCATAGCTTTACCTTTGCGCTTCCTGTTGCGGCGCCGGCCTTTCTTCGCCGGGGCGGCAGCATCCTCATCTGAGGAGTCGGTTTCCACGCCGGCATCTTCGCCGGGGTACTTCCTTCCCTCTTCAGCTCGGGCACATTTGTCAGCAAGAACATAGAGTTCTGCCACATCTTTCACCTTGTTCATTGCCAGTTCTTCGCGCATCTTGCGGTTACGCACATTCTGATGGAATGCGCTGATGATGGCGGCAGGGTGAACATCAGGGATATTGTACTGTACCTGGCTGAACCTCTGTATATACTTGCGCAGACTCTCGCCTCCCTTCTGGGGAATAACATGCAAGTCGCTTGCTTGGCCATGGGCTTGGTGACCCCCAGTAAAGGCGCCCACAAACTCATGGCACAAATCCGACCAGGAGGAAATAGAGTCTACCGGCAAGTGCATCAACCACGACATGGCGTTGGGTTTAAGAGCCAATGGAAAGTAATTCGCAAGCACCTTATCATCGCGGGATCTGGTGGCTTGCATCGCGATGGTGTAGATAATGAGGAACTCAGACGGGTGAGTCTTGCCGCTGTACTTTTCGCCAACGTCAGGTTTGAAGGTGCGGTGAGTGGGCCACTGGAACTACCGCAGCTCATGGGTAAAAGCTGGACAACCTATCTCGTAAGGTAGGCCTCCAGGGCTCTCCAGGGCCGGGTGGTTCACAGCAGGCCCTAGTCGCCTATCTGACTGGTGGCACGCTCTGTGCCGACGCTCGATAGTGGTTCGAGCGACTTCATGGGCTCGTTCCCAAAGAACTTGGTGCTGGTCACAGTGGGTCCGCGGGTCAGACGATGCTATGGAGATGGCGTCGCCCGCGACGTCACGCCGAGCCGGCGTCCGCGGTACCGGATGGGGAAGAGGTGAATGCACCATGGTCGCGGCGCCACTGGCTTTTCCACCACTGGTCCGCGGGACTCCATCGGAGCGTCGACCTGGGGGGCCCACCGGACATGGTTTGTCTTTGTTGGCCACCGCAACAAGGCTTCGGATAGTGGCTCTCCATTCGTCGAGTTTCCCCGTGCTGGGAGGAAAGTCGAGGAGCAACTACGCGCGCGCCAGGGCCTCTACTGGCGTTGGTGGCAGCGAAACCTGCACGGATCGCGACGCGCTTCGACTTCTGACCATGTCAGAAGGAGCTCTATCACGACCCCGCGGTCGCATGCCGTTTTCACCAGCGCCTCGGCGAGTGGGCAGGTCTTCTACGTCCCGGGAGTGGCGCCCGGGGCTCTTCCCGCGGCGACGCCCGGGATCTTCGGCGTGGTTACGCCATTCGTCGCGTGCTGCCTGGGAGGAGCGTGCTGTTGACGCCAGCGTGGGAGTCTTGGAGGCCCTCGCGTCGCCTTCGGGCGGGGCGGCGATGACCTTGGAAGGCCCCGCTCCACCCGCGAAGGACTTGGCTCCGCCTTTTGTTTTTGGCGACATGTGGCCCGTTACCAGGCGCACAAACATCGCCGCCTCCCAAACTTCGGCTGCTGGGATGGTGTTGGTGTTCGCGAGCAGCGCCCCGGGTCCTCTCTGCGACCGGCCTGCTGCTCGCCCGCGTCGGGACGGGCTATCCGGCTTCCGACTGGCCAACCGCCACCGTCGTCTTCTTCTTGGGCGCCATAATGATGAAGAAGCGCCGAACTAACTGCTAAAGCTGATTCTCACAACTGCGGCCCCCTACCAGGCGCGCTAGAGATGTCGGTGGGAACAACACCTATGGGATCACAAGAATCCCTACTACGGTTGGCGGGGCGCGGGGTCGTGAGAAGAGCGGATCTACCAGGTAGCACACGGTTCGTTTATCCAGTTTCGGGCCGCGGGGATGCGTAAAACCCTACTCCTGCTTTGGTGGATTGTATATCTGTGCTCTTGAGCTAGCTATGGGGCGTGAGGAGCTCCAAAAAAGCTGAATCCTTCTCCTGGTCGCCTCGGGCCTCCTTTTATAGAAAAAGGGGTTGCCACAGTGGCACACAGGAGGTGGAAATGGTACAGTGATGCGAGGTTATCCCTCACATTACATGACAAGGCGCATTTAATGCATCTTGCTTAGGTGTCCTTGCTTTATCAGGGACGGGGGAGAGATCTGTCTCGTCCGTCGCCGCTCCTTGTGTCGACACGCGCCTTGGCCAGCGATGCCCGAGATGCCACGTAGGTAGGCAGGCAGCTGAGATGGCGCAGTGGTGGGTCTTCATGAAGATCTGCATGCCGCCACGTAGGTGCCTGCCCAGCTGGTTGGGTCGGCAGCTGCATGCATGCGGTGGTGGAGGTTTAGTCGGCGTGGGCCTGATGGTGGCCCCGCGGGTGTCCTCGGGAAGGGCCTTGCCGGGGCCCCGGCAAGGGTCTTGCCGAGGCGCCTGCTGTCATCCCCGGCAAGGTGCTTGCCGGGGGCCTTGTGGTCTTCCTCGGCTGGGATCCCTCCAAGGGTTGTCGTCTCCTTAGTGCGTATCTGATCTTGAATGTCTTCACGAAGATCTGCATGCCGCCACGGGGATGTCTCCCGAATCCTTGCCCTTTGGGGGCAGTGGACTCAAGGGTGATTCGCTCCGTAGGCGCGGGACGAGTCGTCGCGGCAAGGGTCTTGCCGGGGCTGCTAGAACTGTCTCCCGGCAAGGATCTTGCCGGGGGAGTCTGCTCCGTCCCCTTTGCTCTTCGTGGTCTTGGCCTTGGCGTCGTAGTTCTCTTGAGCTTCGGTCTTACCCTGGCTCACCTCCCTTGCCTTGCTTGGTGTGGTGGTGCTCGTGTCTCAGACTGCCCGTGCACAGTTATAGGGGTACAAAAAGTGTACCCCTCTTTTTGTACACCGATAGGTGCGCCATTAGTAACTTTTTTTATTTTTTTGATTTATTTTGAATTTTTAAGGCGGGAATATAGTAATGGCGCACCATGGGCAGGTGCGCCATTAGTAAGTTTGAATTTTTTTGAATTTTTTTACCTCTCCAGATCTTAAAAGCCTCGTATCTTTTTTCTATTAGGTTTTTGAGGATTTTGAAAATGTTTAATGGGGTTCCCCCAGTTAAATTCGGATGTAACTTTTCGAGTAGATGATTTTTCATATAAAAAACTTTTTCATCCGAGTTCGTATGCAAAAGTTATGCCCATTTTTACAAATTCTCGAGAGATTTTGCAAAAAAGTCGAAAATTCATGTTTGTAAATTTTGCTAACAACTAGACCACATATCACATGGGAATCTTATTTTCTTTTATTTTTTTGACATTTCTATCATTTTCTTTTTTTTGAAACTGAAAAGGCGGTCCACCGGGGGGTGTGCATTCGGGGGAATGTTTCGGCCAAATTACTAATGGCGCACCGTGGGATGGTGCGCCATTACTAGTTCAACTAGTAATGGCACACCACTCCGACGGTGCGCCATTAGTAGTTTAAAAAATAAAAATAAAATAAATTTGAAATTTTTTTTGAAACATAATTACTAATGGCGCACCGTGGGAGTGGTGCGCCATTACTAGTTGAACTAGTAATGGCGCACCATCCCACGGTGCAACTAGTAATGGCGCACCACTCCCACGGTGCGCCATTAGTAGTTTTGCAAAAATTTAAAAAAAATATGTTTACTAATGGAGCACCATGGATGTTGTGCGCCATTAGTATTTAGTAATGGCGCACCACATGTACAGTGCGCCATTAGTGTCCATATTGGCTATAGCTGTTTTTGTAGTAGTGTGCTCAGGTTTATCCCGAACACCCCAGCACTCGTGGCGTGGGGGCAGAAGCCGACGACTAGCCATCTCTCAGATTTGATAAATAGCCGAACAGAAGGTAATATTTTAAATTCAAACAAGCGTTGCATAGCGCATATGAACAAGTTTTCATACTACAGGATCACACGAGCAAGTTCATTCAAATATTACATCTTCGCACACTCGTCTGATACAAGACGGGAACCCTTCAGGACACCCTCATAGTACATCTCGGGGTGGCGATGCTCCTTGCCCTCTGGCGGCCCTTCCTTGATCAGCTTCACGGCGTCAAGCTTGGCCCATTGCACCTTCACACGGGCGAAAGCCCGGCGTGCACCTTCGATGCAGGCGGACCGCTTGATGACTTCCAGCCGTGGGCAGGCATCTGCAAGCCGCCTCACCAGGCCAAAGTAGTTGTTGGGAAGGGCATCGCCAGGCCACATCCGGACTATAAAGCCCTTCATGGCCTATTCGTCGGCCTTGTGTAGCTCGACCAGCTGCTTTAGCTAGTCGCTCATAGGCACCGGGTGTTCGGTCCCAATATACTGAGACCAGAACAACTTCTCTGTTGAGCTTCCCTCCTCGGCTTGGTAAAACTGTGCGGCATCCGACACGCTGCGGGGCAAATCTGCGGATGCTCCTGGAGAGCTCCGGATTTGGGTAAGTAACAGGTAATTTACTTTCACATGCTTGCTTTGCATATAGAATGCCTTACCCGCCGCTATCTTCTTCATCGCATCAATCTCCTGGAGGGCCTTTTGGGCTTCGGCCTTGGCATTCTTTGCGCTCTCAAGGGCCGCGGCAAGCTTGGACTCTCGCGTCTTCAAGTCAAGCTCCAACACCTCGTGCTTGGTCACGACAGCGTGGAGCTCTTGCTGCACCTCGCCCACCCGTGCCTCATGCCTTTCCCGCTCGGTGCCCTCCTTGGCCGCTTTGTTTTCGGCCTCGAGCACTTGCTTCAGGGTCGCCACCTCGGTCGTGGCCCCTGGAAAATTTACGATGATCCTGTCATTTTGCAATCGCATTCTCTTTATACATATCCATAGACTAGGTACTACTTACCTTTGTTCTCCTCGAGCTGCCTCTTGGCAAGGCCGAGCTCGTCCTTGGACCCCTTAAGGTCCTGCTTTAGTGCGGCGACCTCCGCAGTTAGTGTAGCAGAGGCCAGTAGCGAAGCCTGCTTACGCATATTGACATACTTACATTAGACTCCTACGATATTGTTTGATCCTCCATTCGGCTTTTCTTTGTGAACACCGAACAGAGCATCAGGGGCTACTATCTATGCGGTAATATTTTCCCCATATTTCAAAAACTTACCTCAAAGCCTGTTAGAAGGCTGGCACAGGCTTCAGTCAGTCCGCTCTTGGCGGACTGAACCTTCTGGACCATCACACTCATAATAGTGCGGTGCTCTTCATCGATGGAAGCGCTGCGAAGCGCTCCCAGCAGATTGTCCGGTGCCTCTGGATGGACAGAGGTCACCGGCACAGGCGTCTTGCCCCTTTTGGAAGGAGGCCGCCTACCCGAGTCTGGAACCACTGGGGGTTCCGGCGCGGTGTTTGGCTGAGGGCCAAACTCGGAGCCCTCGGGAGCCTTGCTCCCTCTGCTCCCGGAGTTCGGAAGGTCGCCTTGAGGCGCCTCCGGGACTGTCTGCCCTCGACCCGGTGCCTCTTGAGACAATACCTCGGCATTGTCCGTAGGGCAAGGGGAGGTGGTGGTCGGAAGTGGACCGCTATCCATATTCGACGAGCCCAGGGAGCCGTCCGACGATACGTCGATACGGGCTCGTGGCGGTTTGCATAGTCATAATTCAGCGTTAGGAGAAGCAGTCCGACAAAGGTTTGCTATGAGTTACACTTGCATCCGAATACTTACGACTTCGCCAGGGGCTTGGCCCTGAGCAGCCACTCGTCTTCGCCTTCGACGGCGGTGGGGGAGTAGTCCGGAAGGAGAGTCCTTCCCTTCTTGGACCATTCGGCCTCCCCAGTTGGGGCGGCCTTCCTTTTCTTGTATCCCACGACTGGAGGGGGAGCATCTTCATTTTCCTCCTCGTCTTCGGGGGAGGAGTGCGTCGCGGAGTTATCGGACGATGAGTCCAATACCACATGGAGCCAGGAACTCTTTCGGGTTCCCTTGGCCTTCTTGGTCTTCCCCGACACCTCATAAGGAGCCGGGGTCAACCCCTCCATCAGGTGATCGTCCGTAGTGTCTTCGGGCAGGGGGGCCGGACAGTTGATCTACTCCGATGCTTCCACCCAGTCATGTCAAAGGCATGAGAGCTCAGACCCTGCACATAGTTAAGCTATGGGAAATGAATATCCTACCAGATATGTAGAACTTACTGGATTCGCAGGGCGCTTTGCGCTTAGCCCGTGGTCCTCGCTAAGAGAGGGAGGGACCTCGGCACCCTTGAACAGCACCCTCCAGACGTCTTTATGCGTCATGTCGAAGAGCTTGCTCAGAGTCTGGTGCTGGGCCGGGTCAGACTCCCATAAGTTTAAATCCCGTTGTTGACACGGGAGGATCCGGCGGAAGAGCATGACCTGGACTATGTTGACAAGCTTGAGTTTTTTGCTTGTCATGTTCCGGATACATTTCTGGAGTCCTTCCAGCTCCACCGAGGAACCCCAGGACAGGCCCTTCTCTTTCCAGGAAGTGAGCCGCGTGGGGAATCCGGATCGAAACTCGGGGGCCACAACCCAGTTGGTCACGCGCGGCTCGGTGATGTAGAACCACGCCGATTGCCACCCCTTTATGGTCTCCACGAAGGAGCCTTCGAGCCATATAACATTGGGCATCTTGCCCACCATGGCTCCGCCGCATTCCACTTGTTGGCCTCCCACCACCTTCGGCTTGATATTGAAGGTCTTCAGCCACAGGCCGAAGTGGGGCCGGATGCGGAGGAAAGCCTCACACCCGATGATGAACGCCGAAATGTTGAGGATGAAGTTCGGGGCCAGATCATGAAAGTCCATCTCGTAGTAAAACATAAGACCGCGGACGAATGGATGGAGGGGAAACCCCAGTCCGCAGAGGAAGTGGTGGAGAAAAACTACCCTCTCGTGAGGTTCCGGGGTAGGGACGATCTGCCCCGCAGTGGGCAGCTGATGCGTGACATTCGCGGATAAGTATCCGGCTCTGCGCAGCTTTTTGACGTGTCCCTCCGTGACGGAGGAAGCCATCCACTTGCCTCCCGCTCCGGACATGTTTGGAGAAGGTTGAGGAGAAGGATATGGACTTGGGCATTGGAGCTCGAGTGCGCAAGAATGGATGAGCAAGGAGGAAGAAGGCGAGGTTAGAAAAGGTGAGATCTTATCCCTTTATAAGGGCGGACTAAACTATGCACCTCCACTAGCCTGGTAAAACTCGCTTATCCACCAAGCGCCGTAATTGATGGCGTGGTTGGGTTACCCATGTCCGTATTGATGAGAATCCCGTAATAGGGGGAACACGATCTCTGCTTTGACAAGACGTGTCAAGAAACTGCCTCGCGTTATGTGCGGGGCTAGTTAAAGAAAAATGGTTCGAATAATCGCCGAGCCTTGGCATGATGTCATGTTGCCTAAACGTGTCAGCAGATTAGATTTGTGGAAATATTATTCTCTCTACGTGGTATGTGGAACTTATTTTGCAGGGTCGGACACTATCCTTGTATTCAGATTCTTCCGGGGTGTATTCGGTGGAGGAACCCGCCTTGCAATGCCGAAGACAACACTGCGCGCCAGACTCATCGCCATTGAAGCCTGGTTCGGGGGCTACTGAGGGAGTCCGGGATTAGGGGTCTCCGGAAAGCCGGACTATATCCTTTGGCTGGACCATTGGACTATGAAGATACAAGACTGAAGACTTCGTCTCGTGTCCGGATGGGACTCTACTTGGCGTGGAAGGCAAGCTAGGCAATACGGATATGTATATCTCCTCCTTTGTAACCGACCTTGTGTAACCCTAGCCCCCTCTGGTGTCTATATAAACCGGAGGGTTTTAGTCCGTAGGACAACATACAATCATACCATAGGCTAGCTTCTAGGGTTTAGCCTCTCCGATCTCGTGGTAGATCAACTCTTGTAATACTCATATCATCAAGAATAAATCAAGCAGGATGTAGGGTTTTACCTCCATCAAGAGGGCCCGAACCTGGGTAAAACATCGTGTCCCCTGCCTCATGTTACCATCCGCCTTAGACGCACAGTTCGGGACCCCCTACCCGAGATCCGCCGGTTTTGACACCGACAGTCACCAACATGGATGATTCAATTCATGGGACCTTTTGGTGAAGTTCACCTAAAATGAAGCAATGTCCCATGAGCTAGGAGCTTCTTCTTTTTCTTTTAAGAAAAGGGCTCCATCCCCGGTTCCATTTCCATCAGAAAACGAAACGCACAGAGCTTCTTCTTCATTAGTTGCAATAAAATTGAGCAACATCAAGGTTGGTCGTGAAGCTCCTGGAGAGTAGGTGGACCAGGACAATTGCATCTCTAACGAAAAGAAGCAACTTATATTAATGGGAAATTTAGCAGGACATGAAAAAAAGTGCCATTGATTCATATTATTGGAGGCATTACATTGAAAACAACATTGGTTTAACGTGTCCTTACTTTTAACAGTGCGACTGCTACATTTTACCAGTGGCATTACATAAGAGCGGATCGGGGCAACGAACATCAGAAGAGGATATCTGGGTTGGTCCCATTTTTGTTCGGTATATAGCCACCTTATACTGTGTGAGGCTAGCAAATCTAGTGCTGGACTTACTCTGCTGACTTGTCTCACAGTCCCCACTTTCTTTCCTTTTTCAACCAATAGATCGGGTTTATATTGAGTTTGTACTGCGTTCCCTTTATTTCCCCATTAGACCTAGAGACCGGTTGGATAGCCAGTCTCTACTACTTTTCGTCCCCATTATTTTCTCTTTCAACCAAGTCCTAGATTCAGGTAACAAATCTTCCCCCACCCCCCACCCCCTTTCTTCCTTGTTGCAACCAAGTACTACTAGATTCGAGTGCATGAACTAGTTTTACCTCTTAATAGTAAAAAAATTAGGTGGTTTTCGAATAGCCGATCGATCCTATCTACACGAGGGGCTGAGAAATAGTAAAAGATACAAATGCAGCGACGTTAGGAGCTCGAGAAGTAGAGCAACACCGGTTTCGAAGGAAGTTATACCTGAGGGTCACTGGGATGTCGCTAGGTGGGCGGTGGGAGACCGGATCTGCCCACACTATGGCAGTGAGGAAGAAGGGGTGGGAGGCCCTCCCTCGCCAGCGATGCTTGGGAGAGAACGACAAGGCACTTTGGTCGAGACGCGCTGGCAGTGGGTAAGAGCCATCGACGGGGACGACCGCGTGAATGTTGCACCTTCTCACCTTCCCCGGCGGAGAGGATCCGGCTGGATCTGTGACCAATGGTGAGTAGAGAGAGAGAGAGTGTGTGTGGCCACCGCTGTCGTGTTTAGATCTAGAGAGGATGAGACAGTGTGAAGAGAGCAACACTAGCAAGCAAGCGCAGAGGCTCCTGCCTATATAGTGGAGTACTAGTTTTCTTTTGTCTACCGGTCAGAGCCGGCTTGACCTCGGCAACGACTGTCGAGAAGTCTTCATGCACGTGCCCCGGAGGCGCAGTTGTCGTCATTTTGATCTGAAGCACCGGATTATAGCATATAACACGAAAAAATGCCACATGACAAGAAATCATAACCTCACTGCCCAAAGGAGACAAGATGAATCCCGACGGACAAACTAGACGAGGATCAAAGCTCAAATTAAAGATAAACTCGTAGAAAAGGGGTCCGTCGATAGATGTCCTAATTAACATAGCCGGCTTGACCTAGATGGCAGCCGAGTAGTCTTCGTGCATGTGCCCCCAATGACTAGCCCAACTCAGTTGTCTCTGTTTAACCCTCGCAGTGATTCGAAGCACATGACACCTAATTTTGCGAGATGACAAGAAACCTCTTTTTAAATTTCTCACAAGAACTGCACCCATGTACAACACAGCCTGCACGATATGTAGACGATATCCAATCCAGGCTTGTCTGCTGGAGTCTGGTCACATGCATGGACGAACTGATCTTCCGTGTCTTGCAAGGATCGTCCAGGTACCAACGTATGTACTACTTCTATTATCTCACCCGACTTGCGGGGCCGGGGAGTGTGCCTATGGTCAGTTCTCAATTGCGGTCCCACATGTGTGTGCAAACGCAATATGATGTGCGTTCCATTCGGAGAGCGGCGTGCTAGACCGACCAACCATCTAGGGTGCGACGCGGACGCGATGGGCGTGCTGTATACTCTGTACATGTGTACCGCCATTTTCTTGAGGCTTTGCTCCATGGCGCAATCCATGGATACAAAATTAGGATACTGTACTATCTAAAAGTCGAGGGCGGGGCTTTTCCCGTGTGGTAGGCGCGGCAGTTCCACCTAGTCAGTTCGACAGAGACGCGAGAAGATGAGGGAGTAGGCTGCTGCAAACGTAGGGTTGTGTGATTTGACAGTGAGTTACTGCTGGATAGGTGGCGCCCGATGATTTGACTTGCCATTATCATTTTAACTGCGGGACTACGACCGGCTTGAGTCTCCCGATTCCTGACCACCTCCATACAGGTGCCTCTCCCGATGCTCCACCGTGTAGAGGCTGGCTCTTGCTTGAGAGCCCACTCCTCCACTTTTTCCTTGCCTCTTTCCCCTAGATATGCAAAAATGCCATGTAAAGCGGGCTTATAGCCCACTATTGTACTTGATCCTACAGGTGCTAAGCCTGCCACATAGGCATAAAGTCTGATGTGGCAAGTTAATTAAGAAGAGACAGACTAGTTTGGTAACCCCAGGAAGAAACGGTGATAAGCGCGTGTACCTAGATGAAGCAAACTTAGCAACAAAAAACTAAGCACCTATGCATTGGGGACTTGAGTTGCTAAGCCATTTATTGCCCATAGCACCTCATTTAAGCACCATTTCATTGGAAGAGCTCACTCCTTGGCAAATGCAATAAATACTACGAAGAAGGAGATAGAGAGAAGTAAACAAAAAATACTCTTATAGCCAACCTTATAGCTAACCTTGTTGTATGAGTGACTGAGTGATGACTATGTATGACATGCCAACATCAGATAGCCTAACGCACCGTGTTAAATTTCCAAGGGCACAGCCGTGCGAGCGAGTTGATGGTCGTGGTAGGCGTGACCATGATACGGGCTGCTGGCAGCCCTTAGATCTGAGATCGAACGGTCGCATGCTAAGTTGCTGAAAATTTGTAGAATAACCCTCCAAGATAGGATATTCACCCATAGGTCTAGAATCACGCCATGCAACTGTTCGATCTCAAATCCAAGGGCTCTTGGAAGCATGTATCATGGGAGAATGGAAAGCTTCGTATCACGTGTAATTTTCCCAACGCTTGACATGACATCGAAAGCCATTTAATTGGGCGTCAAGTAGACATGACATCTAATTGGGCCCCCATAGTACTGTGCGTGAATCCATTTATCCACCAGGCAATCCACTACCCTGCCATTCACACCCCCCCACTCGACATTTTTACAATCGATAAACCGCTCCTAGCCGTCCCGTCCTTTCACATTATGGCAGTTCCAGTAATCCTAACCCTCCTCCAAACTCCATGGCGTCCCAAATCTCCATGATCGGTGGTGAGTAGAAGGTTAGAACCATCACCGGCGATGAGTTCGACGTCATCTACACCCGTTCTACCGCAACGGTGAAGGAATGCCTTGCTCGCTTCAAACGCATGTTCGAAAACTCAAATGATGAGTGGGTCGCTGGGCTAGATGTTGAGTACACCACAGTCCTGGGAAGCAACAAGAATCTAAAGGAGGTAGAGATGAAGTCCGCCATGGTCCAGGTTTGCGTGCATGACTTATGCTTGGTCTACCACATATGCCATGCCGACGTTGAGTGCCAGGATTTTCAGAATTTCCTCAAGGACGGCCGAGTCAAATTCGTTACTGTATACTTTAGGAATGGCAAGGAAATCCTGGGTCGGATAGGCCTCATTGTAGGCGACCCCTTCAACCTCCAGAAGAAACGACTGGTGGCCTCCCATGATCAGCCTTCAATGCTGACCCTGGTAGGAGCCATGGTTCATCCTTCGTATGGTACACTGAAGAAACCTCCGTTCAGGTTTCATCATGCATGGGAGTGGAATGTACTAGATATAGACCACATCCACTACGCTGCAATGGATGGCTACCTTTGTTTCAATATCTACAAGGGTTGGATGAAGAGCAAGAGCCAAGTGTGCGGTTCAAGCAAAGAAGTATCGGCCAAGATGAAGAGGGACAAGGACAAAGTCGAGGACGTGGACGAGGAGTCCGAGTAAGGTGGCAGTGTCGTTGCTCATGGTGGTTCTAATACAGTGTCTACCGGATTAGTTGCTTAGTTTAATTTCAGGTGTGCTTAGTTTTATTTGAGGGGTGTGTTGTGTTGAGCCCCTAGCAGAACTATGTTATGTTTCTTCTCATTATATTTCGTACATTTCATCTTTTAGTTGGTATAGTACTACCACTTGTTTCTTCACATTATATACGTACAATATATATGGCCAACATCATATAGCCAGTAGTTTAGTTGTCAAAGAATTTCAGGGTGCTTAGTTTTGCCAAAGAATTCTAGGGTGCTTAGTTTTATTTGAGGGGTGTGTTGTGTTGGACACCATTAACTTATCATTGTGAGAATCAGCTTATTTTTTTCATGTAACATGGTAACGGGTTTGACGTGAAAATAACAATGTCTAATGGCATTTCTAATATACGCTGCCTCCCCCCAGATTTTCTTTACAGAGGCAACATAGAACTATATGAGTGCAATGTTAAATTTTGGAATTATTCCGGGTTTGTTTGGCCTTTTTTATACATTAATTGAGTTTCTGGTCATTTAATGTGCATAATTCAAATTTGAACTACAAGCACATGCTCACGTGCACCAAAGTTGATTGAAAAATCACATGTGTGTCATCGGGTGAATTTATAGGTCACATGCAAGAAATGGGAATGAAATTCAAACATCTGGGCATCGTGGTTCGGCCGAGAACATTGAGAAGCTTGGTTTTAAAATTCTTGTAAATCCAAAACAAGCCTGAAAATCATGAAACTTGGCATGGTGTCATGTCATGGTACTACCATGCTGTGGTAAAAAAAATTGCAGAATAGGAACAAGTTTTGGTATAAGTTTCTTGCAAACCGGAGCTTCTCTCAAGAAGGATCGTGGTTCTGAGAGGGAATGTGTCACCTTTGTGTGCATAATTCAAATTTTAAATACAAGCACATGCTCCAGTGCACCAAACCTGATTGAAAAATCACATGTGTGTCCTCGGGTAAATTTCTAGGTCCCATGCCAGAAATGGGAATGAAATTCAAACATCTGGGCGTCATGGCTTTGCTGGAAACATTGAGAAACTTGGTTTTTTAATTCCTGTAAATCCGAAACACGCATGAAAATCATGAAACTTGGCTTGGTGTCATGACATGGCACCAACATGCTGTGGTAATTTTGTTGTCCGATTTGCGAAGGCGCACACATTAACAATCAACAAAGTCATTTTGGAAGAAGTGTTGTCACGTTACAATTGGAAACACAAGTATTATTGAAACCGTGGGTGTTCTATTTACCATTTACGTCCCGCCACGCGTCCCCTTTTTTCATTAGCTAGGAGGCGCTATGCATGGTAGCTATTTGAGTACGGGAGGCATGCGAACCCTTTGACCTCCATCTGTCGTCCACCTCTCTCCCAAGGTCTCCATTAATGGCGCCCGAGCCTATGTTTAATGCCGTGGCAATGTCTCACTTGACTGAGATTTAAGAGAGAAAAAATAAAATTTTGCACGGATCTTGATGTAAGATCCGGCGGACCTATATAGCATCTACTGCGACTTATAGCAAGACTGATGAATGTGCGGACCGCACACGGCACCAACACGACACGAGCTTCGTCTGCCTAGTGCGCATGCAGTCGGGTGAGTTGTCCAAGTATAGACACAACTAAGCCGTCATTGGTATCCGCGCCTCGACTTTGGCTGGTCATAGTGGAGAGTAGCATAGAGTAGTTACTAGTCTATGTTACTAGTACCTTCATAGTGGGTAGTGTCATATAGTATATGCATAATTTGGCGACGAGCGCTCTCTATATGTACCACCTTTCTACTTTAATTACATCTTGTTAGTTTTGCTCCATGGCGCAATCCATCGATACTACTACTGTACAAATGTATACATTTTTTAAAAGGCTAGAGGACGGGGTAGTCTAGCTTGGTCCTTTTCACGAGAGGCAAGGGCCTTTGTGATTTGATGGCTCATTACTACTGGAAGGCGGGGCCTTGTGATTTGACTGCTCGTATAAATGTGCCGACGACCTGAGGAGGAGCAAAGAACCGTGCGCTATACTCAAGTTTTCTACTGGAGTATGACGGAGGAGCACGAAACACGGCAGCCCAGTGCCATATCCTCTACTCTTATTATATATTACTAGCAAGAGGCATTGTTCTATTGGCGATAGAGAATGATGTAATTTGCTAGTCATCTCATTTTTAGCATTGTTCTATTCATGCCTCGCAGAGAAGGTGACACGTGTGGCCAAACACCCGAAGCAAAATAAGAAACACAGGAGCAAAAGAAGAAGGAGGATTATCACCCCCAAAAAAGAAGGAAGACGCACACACAAGTCTGCGGCGCTGCTCTCACTACATGAAGGGTTGCTGGCCGCGGAGTTGTAACTGCTTCTTCATCGCCTCCACGACCTCCATCTCCTTGCGCGTCTCCTCCGCCATCTTCATCATTGTGTCCATGACCCGGGATTTCTCGATGCGAGCCTTCATCATCTGTTCCACGGCCACATTACGTACCTTGACAGCAGTCGGGTTCCCGATGCGGAGCTTCGCCAACTCCTCCTTCTGTTCCATGACGAGGGCCTGCAACATCTTCATCGAGGAACTACTATTCTCATGCAGCTTCTGCCAACCGGCATTCTCCTCCTTCAGCAGGTTGAGCTCGTGGCAGAGCTTCGCCTTGTCCTCCTAAAGTTGCAGGATTTTGCCGATCGCTTTCTTCTCCGAGGCAATGCTCTTCTTCAGCCGCATCACCAAGCCGGCGGTCAACTCCCCCTGCTCATTGAGCTCAGCAGGCATGTCGTCGAGGCTCTCCTTCAGCAGCTCCACCAAGCCATGGATGAACTCCTTCTACTTATTGAGGTGCTTATTTATCTGATTGGGCATGCCGTCGAGGGATAATGACTCCAGCGCTGCATGTTCGCCTCCGCGTCTAGGGCGCTCCTGGGAGCCATCGCCTGCCCGTGAGAGATCTTTCGAGGTCTCTGCATGGCGGCGAGCCCTCTCTTTTTTTCTGCAGCCTTGGTTGCCGCTCCCTTGTTACGAGTAGTTCTCGACCTAGAGCTCTGCATGTCGTGGTTCTAACTCTGACAGTGAGATAGGGGGGTATGTATGGAGAGGCTAGATCTCAGCTATGGAGAAGTTGTAAATACGCTAGGATGTACGAGTTCAGGCCCTTCGCGGAGGAAGTAATAGCCCTACGTCTCGGTGCCCGGAGGCGGTCGACTGGATTATGTGTGTATGAATTACAGGGGTGCCAACCCCTCCTACTGAGGAGGGGGGTGGCTTATATAGAGTTCGCCAGACCCCTCCGGTCCTCAGTAATGCAGGGTTAAAATACATTAAGACTGGGCATTACTGGTAACGTCCCTATTAAAGTGCTATGATGACCATAAAGACTACTTAATGGCGGACCGTTTGCTTGCGGAGTGACTTTAGATCTCCTGTCAGTCGAGTGGTTGGCTTCGTAGTCGAGTGGTAGCTTCCTGGTCGAGTGTCTTGAATCCGTCGAGTGGGATACCTTCAAGTCGATTGAAAGGTGACTTCTTCCAGGGATGTCCTTGGGTAGGGCTCTTAGGACAAGTCCATGCCCCTACCCTAGGTACATAGCTTCATCATTAGCCCCCGAATGGATCGCGGATCGAGTGGGGAAGGAGTTGGGGGTCCTTCCGACTGGTTCTTAGCATTATACGAATGTCTTGTACTGGATCAATCGTCACGGATGACGCTGACAACTTCTTTCGGTCACCTTGATCCATTCTTGGTCTCTCGTCGAGTGAGTTTCCTTACTTGTGGAATACCGAGTGCCGGCACGAGCGGGCTCTTCAGTTTGATGAGTTGTTCTGCAGCCCACGGATTTTGCAGGATTTGAATTTCGGGAAGCGAGTGGGACAGGGGCGGCCGAAGTAATCGGATGGGATAGGATGGAAGCTCCTCGATCTCCGCGCCACCTTTTTCTCCATGTACCGCGTGCGCCTGTTGCGGGATTTGATGGGATCGCCTGGGCCTACCGGTCAGCCACTCGGAAGCGGCTCCTTATAAGTTACCGGCTCGGGGCTCCCTAACAGTGTGCTCTCGCCTTTCCTTCTCCCCCCGCAAGGTCCTCTGCCACCTCCGCTCCCACCCTAGCGCTGTAGGCCCGTTCGAGCCTCGCCGGCGACGATGGTGAAGGACAAGACCTCGGCTTTGGAGCGCGTGAGGAAGGCGGCGGTGCAGGGGAAGGGGAAGAAGTCCGCTCGGCGCGGATCTTCCTCGAGGACTACTCTGCCCAGGGATTGGATCCAGGGCGACTGGATGCCCTCGGTGATTCGGCAGGAAGATCTCGATGACATGGTCGAGGGGGGAGTCATTCCCCATGAAGCTGCGCGTCTCTCGGGGGGAGAATTCGAACCCCAACCTCATGACGGTGAGTGCGTCCTCCTCGCCACTCATATCGATCGCAGATTTTCTCTACCTCCTCATCCTTTTTTCCAGAGCTTTTTGAACTTCTTCGGAGCGCAGCTCCATCATTTCACTCCCAATTCCATCGTGTATCTTGCGGCTTTCGTGTCCTTGTGCGAAAGTTTCTTGGGTTGCCGCCCTCATTGGGGACTCTTTAAACACATCTTCACTTGCCGTTCCCAATCGGTAAAGAAAGCCAAGTCGAGTGACGAACGGACGCAAGTGATCCAGCTATGCGGGGGCCTGCCGATCTAGATGAGGGGTAAAAGCTCTTTTCCGTCTATCACTTTTCCCGAGTCGGTCCGTGGTTGGCAGTCGACCTGGTTTTATTGCCAAGACCAGGTGAACCCAGGGCAGTCGACTGGTCTTCCCCCTTTCTCTCTGGACTGAGCTCAAAAGCCTGCCTCTCTGAAAGTGCTGCCGGAGGAAAAGGCGCAAGTCAAGGTGCTGGTTGGTCGAGTGGTTCAGCTTGTCCGTGACGGCGTGACCGGCATGGACTTGCTGGAGGTCTTCCTTCGGAGGCGCATCCAACTGCTTCAGGCTCGTGACCACCCTATGTGGCTGTACTCGGGTCTCGACGACACCACTCGGGTTCACCCAGAGGAGGTCACTGACGAGATGCTGGAAGGGTGGCTATCGAGCATCACAGGGAACAAAGACAACCCCCGAGGAGCCAGGAGGGTTGTCCCGCTTGACAGTACATATGACGTGGACCAGGTCTGACCTTGTGTTCCCGACTGAGATCTTGCTTTCTTCATTTTCTCTCTTTGAATCGGTCGACTGACTTTCGACTTGTCTGCTATTCTCCAGGCAACTACAGAGATGTACTCGACACCCAACGGAGCACAGGGGCAGGCCGAGGAAGGGGAGGCGAGCGGAGGCGAAAGCGGAGACGAACAGGGGGAGTGGGAGTCTGACGGCGAAGGAGAGGGAGACGACGGCGTCGACTCCAGCGAAGAGGAGGAGGAGGAGGAAGCTGGACCTCCCCGCTCGGAAAGGCGATCCAAGCTTACACACGACCCTGCGCGGGAACGTGGTAAGGCGACTGCTCCTGTTGGGCAGTCGTCGAAGCGCCCTCGGACCTCTTCTCTAGCGCCGACTGAAAAAGCTCCCAAGCACCCCCGCGCGGCGCCGTCCAAGCCACCCAAGGCTCTGCCTAAGATGAGGATGGCTGTCCCCACCATTTCTGGGTAATGATAGAACTTGTTCTCCTTTGTCGACCGTGGACGGATCCTTGGTCGATCCACTGAGCCGACTGACGGTCTTTCAAAATTTGCAGTGCTGCTACTTCTGAGATCTCCGCCAAGGACGATGATCAAGAGATGGAAGATGCTGTTACTTCCAACCCTGGTATGATTACTGATGTTCTGCCTTGAATCGACTGACGATTTCTTATAACTCTGGTCGATTGAATTTTTCTCGTAGCTCCTCCTCATGTTATTATCCTTCCTGACGACGAAGACGAAGTGCCGCTGAGAGTGAGGCGGAACAGGAAAGCGTCGGCTGGAGAGACTCCACAATCCACTCCGGCGCCTGAGGCCGTAGCTCGAGATGGTGGCGATACCACCCGGGCTTCTGTGACTTTTGCCAATCCTCTGGCGAGTGTGCGGCCCTCGACGTCGACTGTAAATCCGCCTTCGCTCTTCGCCACACACCACGTCCCTGAGGACCAAGTGGGTGCAGCTAAGGAAGCTATACGCCAGGCAGGCATCGTGATGGAGCAGGTCAAGGTGGTTCGAGAAGCCAGCCAAGCGGCTTATGACGCGAGTTCAGCTCTTCAGAGTAACGTCCAGGTCATTCGATTCACTGCTTGTTCTGCTAGGGTATGCTGTCTGAAGAATCTCTTTTCCGAAGATCTTTTAAATCTGTACACCCACTGGGTGTTTCTGTTAAGTTTTTTGGTCGAGTGGGGGCACGCTGAGTGCACCCACTGGGTGTAGTCCCTGAGACTATGGTGGACTGCTGGCAGTCGACTGTAGTCTTTATATTGCGTTGCTGTAGTTTTACTCCTTCACTTGGTCTGGCCAGGCCATGTCGAATGAAACTGTATCCGGTCGACTACGGGCAGTCGATTTTTTTTAAACCAGTGGGGGCACGCTGAGTGCACCCACTGGGTGTAGTCCCCGAGACTACTGTTGAATGTTTTTGATTCAGCTGTAGTCTTAGAAACGTCATCATTGTCTCTTGGTTACTCGAAAGCAACTTATCTTGGACCTCTGTCGACTGACTTTTGCAGAAATCTTGTGAACTTGTGGCTCTCTACACTGAGTTGGAGAACAAACAGATCCAGCTCGACCTTGACTTGAAGCTCGCTCACAGAACCTGCAGAAGGCGCGAGACGAAGCAAAAGGTATGGCTGGCGAGGTTTCTCATTCTTGACTAGTGACTTCCCTTTCTTGCTCATTCTTGATGTTGAGTTTACTCGACGTTCTGTAGATGAACTGGAGGAAGCTCTGAAGAAGAAGGATCAAGATCTTGCCGAAGCACAGAAGGAGGCCTCGAGCAAAACGAAGCTTGCAGAAGAGAAACTGGCTTCGGTCGGAACTCTTGAACAGGAGAACTCCAGACTAAAAACTGCTCTCAAGACAGCTAATCAAGACGTCAGCCGACTGAAGAAAGAGAAGATGGTTCTGCATGACCAGGCGGGTGAGCTGGCGGGGAAGGTAAACGATCTGGAGGCTTATCTCGGTGGGCTCACCAAGAAGCTGTTCGTCATGCTCGAAGGTAATTATTCCGACGCGGCTGTCTTGCAGTTATCAAGCCCGCGTAAGGCCACTGTCTTATTCTTGAATCGTGTTTGCAGAATTCTGCCAGAGCTTCGAAGAGGAAACCAGTCGAGTGGAGCCAGGCTTGGATCCAGCCAATTCTCTCGTGAAGGACGAGGCTGCTATGAACGTGCTCCGACTGGAGTCTCGTGTTACCAGCGTTGTTGACTATCTTGCTCGGCTGAAGGTTGCGATGTCGCGGATCGACACATCACTCTGGCCTGGAACGACGCTTCAGAATGACCTCGAGTCCCTGATGGTTCGACTGGATGAAGTCCCGGGTCGAGTGGCGGAATGGAAGAAATCTTCTGCTAGATGTGGTACTGATGTCGCTCTGTCTCTGGTCCGCGTCCATTGCAAGGAGGCGCGAGAAGAAAAGATGGCCGCCATCCAAGTTGCCAATACCAGGAAGCACAGCTTTCAAGACTTCATGGAGACTTTCATTGCTGTTGCTACTTATATTGCAGACGGGATCGACTTGGACGAGTTCGTCGCCCCTTCCAGTCCTCCGCTTGAGGAATGAAAAACCTTTATGCTTCACTTTAAATTTTCCTCGGAATGCCGAGTGGATTCTGTAACCGTTAAACTCTATCGAGCCGAGGGCTCGAGTACTTTGATCTGAGGTCTTGGACCTTTGGGTTTTATCCGAACTTGATTTATCGTTGAATATCTTCGGGAATTATCTGCCGAGTGGAACTTGGCCTTCACTCAAAATAACTTTGTATTTGTGGTGCAGCTCCGAAGGAAAAGGTAACAGTCGATTCGCATCTTGCCGTCCTTGTGGATTGGGACGTGTTCCGAACTTAGGCGAGCACTGGGCTGCAGCTAAGCCCCCGAGTGGGAGGTTTGCTTTCCACTCGGTGGGAATTTTGAACACTTAGGCGAGCACCGGGCTGCAGCTAAGCCTCCGAATGGGAGGTTTGTTCTCCACTTGGTAGGATTTTTGAACACTTAGGCGAGCACTGATCTGTAGCTAAGCCTCGAGTGGGAGGTTTGCTCTCCACTCGGTAGGATTTTCAAACACTTAGGCGAGCACTGGGCTGCAGCTAAGCCTCCGAGTGGGAGGTTTGCTCTCCACTCGGTAGGATTTTCAAACACTTAGGCGAGCACTGGGCTGCAGCTAAGCCTCCGAGTGGGAGGTTTGCTCTCCACTCGGTAGGATTTTCAAACACTTAGGCGAGCACTGGGCTGCAGCTAAGCCTCCGAGTGGGAGTCTGGCTCGCCACTCGGTAGGATTTTCAAATACTTAGGCGAGTACTTGAACTGCAGCTAAGCCCCCGAGTGGGAGGTTTGCTCTCCACTCGGTAGGATTTTCAAACACTTAGGCGAGCACTGGGCTGCAGCTAAGCCTCCGAGTGGGAGGTTTGCTCTCCACTCGGTAGGATTTTCAAATACTTAGGCGAGTACTTGGGCTGCAGCTAAGCCCCCGAGTGGGAGGTTTGCTCTCCACTCGGTAGGATTTTCAAACACTTAGGCGAGCACTGGGCTGCAGCTAAGCCTCCGAGTGGGAGTCTGGCTCACCACTCGGTAGGATTTTTATATACTTAGGCGAGCACTGGGCTGCAGCTAAGCCCCCGAGAGGGAGTCTAGCTCACCACTCGGTAGGATTTTTTTTTTGCAAACTTAGGCGAAACGGATTCGCAGCTAAGCTACCCACTGGGGGATTTCGTACGTAAACAAAAGTGACAGCAATTACAAGAAGAACTGGGACACTCTTGTCTTTGATAAACTACAGAAGTTTTTCTTATTACACCTCATCCGAGTGAGAATTCAAGTGTAAAATGGGCGGAGTAGTTCCGCATTCCAAGCTCGTGGCTCGTCGATCCGGCGATCAACGTTGTAGAGATGATATGCTCCATTGTGGAGGACTCTGGTGACGATGAAGGGGCCTTCCCAAGTAGGAGCAAGTTTGTGTGGTTTCTGTTGATCCACTCGGAGGACCAAATCTCCTTCTTGGAAGGCTTGGCTCTTCACATTTCTAGCATGGAATCGACACAAGTCTTGCTGATAGATGGTCGATCTGATCATAGCCATTTCCCTCTCCTCCTCTAGGAGGTCGACTGCGTCTTGCTGGGCTTGCTCTGCTTCGTCTTTGTTATAAAGCTCGACTCTGGGGGCGTTGTGAAGTAGATCACTCGGCAGGACGGCTTCGGCTCCGTAAACCAGAAAGAATGGCGTTCTTCCAGTCGATCGGTTCGGGGTGGTCCTCAGTCCCCACAAAACTGACGGAAGCTCGTCGACCCAAGCGCCTGCTGCGTGCTTGAGATCACGCATCAGTCGAGGCTTCAGTCCTTTGAGAATCAGACCCTTTGCTCTTTCAGCTTGTCCATTCGACTGGGGATGCACGACCGACGCATAGTCGACTCGTGTGCCTTGAGAGGCGCAAAAAGCTCTGAACTTGTCTGAATCGAAGTTTGACCCATTGTCAGTGATGATGCTATGCGGGACCCCATATCTGAATATCAACTCTCTGATGAAACTGATAGCAGTGCTAGCATCAAGATTTTTGATAGGCTTGGCTTCAATCCATTTGGTGAACTTGTCGACTGCCACAAGCACATGTGTGAATCCGCTCCTGCCTGTTCTTAGTGGACCAACCATGTCCAGTCCCCAAACAGCGAAGGGCCAGACGAGTGGAATGGTCCTCAGAGCTGATGCTGGTTTGTGCGACATGTTGGAGTAGAACTGGCAGCCTTCACACTTGTCGACTATCTCTTTCGCCATTTCGTTTCCCCTGGGCCAGTAAAAACCCGCTCGGTATGCTTTGGTCGCGATGGTCCGAGAGGACACATGGTGACCACAGGTCCCCGAGTGGATATCATCAAGGATTATCTGACCTTCTTCTGGCATTATGCACTTCTGACCGATTCCAGTTGCGCTTTCTCTATACAACTGTCCTTTTATGACTGTGAAAGCTTTAGATCGACGGACAATCTGTCGAGCCTCTTCTTCGTCCTCTGGAAGTTCTTTCCTCAAGATATACGCGATGTATGGTATCGTCCAGTCAGGAGTGATTGCCAAGACCTCCATGACTAGGTCGACCACAGCAGGAATTTCGACTTCAGTCGGATCTGTGGAACTTTTCGGTTGCGGGGCTTCTTCTGTAAAAGGATCCTCCTGGACTGACGGCGAGCGGATGTGCTCCAAAAACACATTGCTGGGAACGGCTTCTCTCTTGGAGCCTATCTTTGCCAGATCATCAGCTGCTTGATTTTTCAGTCGGGGGATGTGATGAAGCTCTAGCCCCTAGAATTTCTTTTCTAGCTTTCTTACTGCGTTGCAGTAGCCAGTCATAGCTGGGCTTCTGACGTCCCACTCCTTCATCACCTGATTAACCACCAAATCTGAGTCGCCATAGACCATGAGGCACCAGACGCTGAGTGAAATGGCCATGCGCAACCCATACAAGAGTGCTTCATATTCTGCTTCATTATTGGAGGAATCGAAATGAATCTGGAGAACATATCTGAGCTTATCTCCTCGGGGGGAGACCAACACTACCCCAGCACCGGAACCATTCAGCATCTTAGAACCATCGAAGAACATGGTCCAGTGCTCCGAGTGAACTTGAGTCGGAAGCTGCTGTTCAATCCACTCGGCGACGAAATCTGCAATTGCTTGGGACTTGATAGCCTTCTTTGCTTCAAACTTGATATCTAGGGGAAGGAGTTCAATCGCCCACTTCGCCACTCGACCAGTTGCATCTCTGTTGTGCAAAATCTCTAACAGTGGAGCATCGCTGACGACTGTAATGGAATGGTCAGAGAAGTAGTGTGCAACCTTCTTCGTGCTCATGTAAATCCCATATACAAGCTTCTGGTAATGGGGATATCTTTGCTTCGAAGGGGTCAAAACTTCAGACACATAATATATTGGGCGCTGAACTCTGAAGGTCTTTCCTTCTTCTTCCCGCTCGACCGTAAGTACTGTACTGACAACTTGTCCCATGGCCGCAATGTAAAGCAGCAGAGGCTCTTTACTGATTAGGGCAGCAAGCACCGGCTGGGTGGAGAGCAGAGCTTTGAGCTCTGCAAACGCTGCATCAGCTTCTGGAGTCCACTCGAACTTGTCAGACTTCTTCATCAGTCGGTAAAGAGGCAACGCCTTTTCACTGAGACGAGAAATGAATCGACTTAGAGTGGCCAAGCAACCTGTAAGCTTCTGGACATCGTGTACACGCACAGGGCGCTTCATCCGGAATATGGTGCCAACTTTCTCGGGATTGGCGTCGATTCCTCGTTCGGAAACGAGAAAACCGAGTAACTTTCCACCTGGAACTCCGAATGTGCACTTTGATGGATTGAGCTTGATATCATATCTCCTGAGGTTAGCAAAGGTTTCGGCAAGGTCAGTCAGTAGGTCGGAACCTTTCCGTGACTTAACCACAATATCATCCATGTATGCTTCTATGTTCCGACTGATCTGAGCGAGCAAACACTTCTGAATCATCCTCATGAACGTGGCTCCAGCATTCTTGAGGCCGAAGGGCATGGTGACATAATAGAAGCACCCAAATGGGGTGATTAAAGCCGTTTTTATCTCGTCGGGTCCATACAGACGGATCTGATGGTACCCTGAATAAGCATCTAGAAAAGACAAACGCTCACACCCCGCGGTCGAGTCGACTACCTGGTCGATGCGAGGGAGAGGGAAATGATCTTTCGGGCAGGCCCGATTGATATGTTTAAAGTCAATGCACATGCGAAGTGACTTGTCCTTCTTGGGGACCATGAAAACATTGGCGAGCCACTCGGAGTGGTAAATCTCTCGGATGAACTCCGCTGCTAAGAGCCGAGCCACCTCCTCGCCAATAGCTTTCCTCTTCTGGGCGGCGGACCATTGAAGATGTTCTTTCACAGGCTTGAACTTTGGGTCGACTCATAGACGGTGCTCAGCCAGCCCCCTGGGAACTCCAGGCATGTCAGAAGGCTTCCATGCGAAGATGTCCCAGTTCTCACGGAGGAACTGGATGAGCGCTTCTTCCTATTTGGAGTCGAGCGTCGTTGAGACGTGAGTCGGAGCAGCATTGGGGTCGGTCGGGTGAATGTGAACTGGCTTAGTTTCACCGAACAACTGAAAAGCTGATTCTGAAGCTGGCTTCTTGGCTCATAGCAATTCACTCGGATCAGCAGTCTTCTGGTACTCTTGCAGCTCGACTACTGACATCTGAGCATCAGCGATCTTTGATACTTTCTGAAAACACTCATCTGCTTTCTTCCGATTGCCTATAACGGTGATCACACCTCTGGGGCCGGGCATCTTCAACTTGAGATACACATAGCACGGTCGAGCCATGAAGCGTGCATAAGCTGGCCGGCCCAGAATAGCATGATAAGCACTTTGGAAGTCCACAACCTCAAATGTCAACTTTTCCTTGCGGTAATTCTTTGAATCACCGAAAACCACATCGAGAGCAATCTGGCCGAGTGACTCGGCTTTCTTTCCAGGAATGACTCCATGGAAACTCATGTTGCTGGCACTGAGCCTGGACATCGGAATGCCCATCCCTTTCAACGTTTCTGCATACAGTATGTTCAGGCCGCTGCCACCATCCATCAGGACTTTGGTCAGTCGAGTGCCTTCGACAATTGGATCGACCACCAGAGCTTGCCTCCCAGGGGTGGCAATGTGCGCAGGGTGATCGGACTGGTCGAACGTGATGGCAGTCTGAGACCACTTCAGGTAGCTGGGTGTTGCCGGGGCAACCATATTCACTTCACGGTTAATGACTTTCAGTCGACTTTTGCTTTCGACATCAGCAAAAATCATCAAGGTGGAATTGACTTGGGGGTATCCATCGTCACTATCTTCTTTGTCCTCAACTCTGTCTGACTCTTTTTCCTTGTCTTTGGACTGCTTGCCCCGAAACTGCTGGATCAGGAGCCGGCACTGTCGAGTGGTATGCTTTGGGTAAATAAGATTACCCTCTTCATCTTTCTTGGTGTGGATGTGACATGGCAGATCTAAAACATCATTTCCATCTTGATCCTTGACTTTCTTGGGGTTCCAGGGCCCCTTGGGTTTTCCCTTGAATTTTCCCTGGGTTACGGCCAGGGCCTCCCCAGGAGCGGCTGGCTCGGCCTTCCGCTTCTGCTTCCGACTGGAATTGCCTCCGGTTTCCTGGGCGACTGCTTTCTGCTTGCCACTCCGGAGTCGATCTTCATCTTCTCCGTTAGCGTATTTGGTGGCAATTTCCATCATCCGATTCAGAGACATTTCTCCGGTCCGACCGAACTTCAGGTTCAACTCTCTGTTCTTGACGCCTTCTTTAAAGGCACAAACTGCTTGGTGATCTGGTACATTCTCAACTGTGTGATGCAAAGTGATCCACCTCTGGATGTAATCCCTCAGAGTTTCACTCGGTTTCTGCATGCAAGACTGCAATTCTGTAAGGCCTGTCGGTCGCTTGCATGTTCCTTCAAAGGTCGTGACAAACACTCGAGAGAGATCCTCCCAAGTGTAGATGCTGCTGGGTGCTAACTGATTCAGCCACGCTCTGGCTGAGCCCTCTAACAGGAGAGGCAAATGCTTCATAGCCACCTCATCATTGCCGCCACCAATCTGGACAGCCACTCGGTAGTCTTCGAGCCAAGTGTCAGGCTTAGACTCACCGGTGAACTTGCTGACTCCAGTCGCCAACCGGAAGTTGGGAGGAATCACTGCGGCCCTGATGGCTCGACTGAAACACTCTGGCCCCGAAACACGTACTCTGCTGCTGGCAGGCGCATCCCTGCCGTGGCCTTCTCGGTGAGCTCTGTTCCTGTCAACCAGACCCTGAACGAGGATGGATCTCGCATCAAAGCCTGGGTCCCTGGGGTCGACTGGAACTCTCCGCCCAACACTATGAGGGTGTTTGTCATCCTGCTGTCGAGGCGCATATGACCCACTCCTCTAGGGAGGGTTGGCACTCGACGTCGATCGAACCGGTGATCATACTGCTCATTTCTTCTGTACTGATCGCGCCGGTCTCCGCGTCCCTCATGCCTCGGGGGCGATCTTGGGCTGTGAGCCGACTGGACTGTATCCGTTGCAACAGATCGACTATGGATCCTATTCCGCGACTGAGAAACAGCGGAATTCTGGTTTCCCGCTGCCCGGAGCAACGCTCTGATTTGCTACAAGCCCCTGCCAGCCTCCGACTGCGAGGGCTGAATCGATTCTGCTATACGGGCCGCGGCTGCCAAATTCTGAACTGGGGTTCGATATACCTGCGTAGGCGGGAAGAGCTGACATCGACTGGACTCGGGAGCTCGCTGACGCGCTTGCTCGTCGAGTATTCGCTGGAGATTCTCCAGTCGAGTGTGCTCGGCCAAGGTAGCCAAGCGCGCGTCCTCCAAGGCCCGGGCCTCGGGGGTTTCTCTGACGATAGGAGTGTGGAGTGCATCCACGTTCTGGCGGCGAAGCTCCTCTCGCTGCAATGACGTGAGAGGTTCGGGGAGATACTCATCGTGGGGATACGACGGGTCGCCTCCACCCGCGCCTCCATCGGTGCGAGGGAAATCGGGAGGACTATGTGTTCCATCGACCGCTAGAACCTCAGCCGCCGGGTCGCTGCTGCCGCACTCGGATGCGGTCTCCGCGGAGCCAGTCGAACATGCCGTAGAGGGATTCGTCGGGCTCGATTGCCGTGACTTGTGGGGCTGCCGACTGGCGGGCCACGGCATGCCTCACCCACCTCTGAAGTCTCGACCGGCCGGAGCGCTTGTGCCGGTGGGAGACAGGGCGGGAAGATGACTCGGGAGCCGACCGATACTGGGTCGATGGCTGCCGCAGGAGGACGCCACGAACACATGCGCAGAAGTGCGTTGCACCGCGGACGGGGAGGGCGTCGATGTCAAGTGGAGCCTCCTGAAGCCAAGCGGAGTTGTCGGCGATGAACGTGAGTGCGCCGAGACGGATCTCGCGGCCCTCCACCAAATCTCTGCACGAAAACATGATCAAAGGGATCGGAAAAATCGCAACTTCTCCAAGCAGGCGCTAAGACTCCGGCCCCACGGTGGGCGCCAGCTGTCGTGGTTCTAACTCTGACAGTGAGATAGGGGGTATGTATGGAGAGGCTAGATCTCAGCTATGGAGAAGTTGTAAATACGCTAGGATGTACGAGTTCAGGCCCTTCGCGGAGGAAGTAATAGCCCTACGTCTCGGTGCCCGGAGGCGGTCGACTGGATTATGTGTGTATGAATTACAGGGGTGCCAACCCCTGCTACTAAGGAGGGGGTGGCTTATATAGAGTTCGCCAGACCCCTCCGGTCCTCAGTAATGTAGGGTTAAAATACATTAAGACTGGCCGTTACTGGTAACGTCCCTATTAAAGTGCTATGATGACCATAAAGACTACTTAATGGCCGACCGTTTGCTTGCGGAGTGACTTTAGATCTCCTGTCAGTCGAGTGGTTGGCTTCGTAGTCAAGTGGTAGCTTCCTGGTCGAGTGTCTTGAATCCGTCGAGTGGGATACCTTCAAGTTGATTGAAAGGTGACTTCTTCCAGGGATGTCCTTGGGTAGGGCTCTTAGGACAGGTCCATGCCCCTACCCTAGGTACATAGCTTCATCACTGCACACCGGCCATGGCAAAGACGGACGAAGGAGGACTTATGAGGAGGAAGGTAGAGTGATTTTCGGTTAGGTAGTTCCCCTTTTTATAACCTAATTACTAGCACCAGTACTAAAACCTGCATAGTGGGAACACGTTCAGGTTCGGTACGTACTGGTAGGTGTGAGCAAGCTTGCACTTAATTGTAGCACTAGTACTTTCGAATGTGATGGGAACAAGGTAAAGATTAATTGATGGTTTTTGGTTTCGAGGCCCAAAACGGCTCCCGATGAGTTTAGTAGAACATAAATTTCAAGTAGACTACACTGCTCAGATGTGTAAATATTATGTTACTGTCAAAAATTGGCACAAAATACCAAGGAGACCAATGGAAGTACTACTACTAGAAACCCATGATTTAACTACTCGCATGCGCGCAGTACTACGCACATGTCTTTCTTCCACCCTCACGTCCACTCAATTTGCATGCGCTGTATTAATTGACCATCAATGAAGTGAAGGACTTTACAGGCGTCAAATTATCACATGGGGTGGATCTTGGTATAAATTTGCATCCGCCCGTGTACTCGCGTGTGCGTGCGAGGGAATGAGTGCGTGCGTAGTGTGCGTGCACATCTTCGCTTCGTGCATGTACCGCCAGTGCGGCTCAGGGAGGACGAGTACATTCTTGTAGAACTAGCAGCACGTCACTGTGATCAATCCACACAAGGATGTCACGACAACGCCTCCACATATGCCACGTGGCTTCATGAACTGTAAGAGAGACATTGTGTAGCGTGCCATTGTGTTTTTCACATACTCGAAGTACTAGTAAGGTACACGTGCATTGCACGCGTCAGATTTTGCAACCAAATTACGAATAAATACCGCACTGTAGCATGTAAGATCTGAGTCATATATGCCTGATGTAGACCTTCGTTTAATTCTTATAGTTCATCTCATTCAAAATCAATTAGTTTTTATAAAAAAACCTAGGGCCTCTTTGATTCATAGGATTTCCAAAACGCGGGAATAGGAAGAACATGGGATTAGAGTGGAATTTCGTCTTGAATCCTACAGGATGGTATGAGTGTTTGATTGTGCATACAAAATCCGCAGAATTCTTTCGAAGAGGTTTGAGTGGATGGGATGTTTCCTATGAAATCTAGTGCAAATGAATCATATGGAAAAATTCCTATGGTTTAAAATCCTACAAATCAAACAACCAAGATAGGAAAAATTCCTAAGGATTAGAATCCTCCAAAATTCCTTCGAGAATCCTTTGAATCAAAGAAGCCCTTAATCTATTTTATGATTCATGGAATTGTGCGTTGTAAAGCATAAAGTAAAAACAAAGAATGGCAATTCAACTAGAAAAAAAGTGTGGGCAGTTATGATACATAAGATTCTAGAACAAAGGAGAACCACTGTTGTTTTGAGATTTGTGCATTATGCTTAAGTTCAACCATGGAGTCTGCTAGATTGTGCATGTGGCAAAATCCGGTGGGGGGCTAGAAGATGGTGCGAGGGGCCGAGTGGAGGGAGACTAGGAAGGAGTGCACAACTGCGAGATCGATATTTAGAGAGAGGGGGCGAGAATGTGCGCTGTTGCGCGCAGTGGCGGAGCCATGAAAAATGTCCCATGAGCTAGGGGGCCAAGCATTGCTAATCCTTTATGAGGAGGGCCAATTCATTAACTTAAACCATTTTTACAAGTAATTGTCTAATGATCACATTCATATTAGCCTCGATATATAGTGATGTTAGGGGGGCAGGGCCCTTGCTGCCCCCTGTCTTCGCCATTGTGCACGCATTTGAGAGATGAAGTGGAAGGCATGGATGATGAGAGGGGGCGTTGGGTATATCATTAATGTGGGTGTATTAGCTATATATGTAATCCTATATAGAGAGGTATAGATTGATCGATGTGGACGTGGGAAAGAGGGTGAGACCTTACTAGATATATAGATTGATCGGTTTATGTGGAAAACTATGAAAGACCTAGCTATACACACACACACATAGAGGAACATCGATCGTTGCACATGCACATGAGAGATAAAGAATGCCTGATATGATGGAGAGGGGGATGTGTGTGTGTGTGCCTTCATGGGAGACTGACCTAAAGAAAAAGATTGCATGTGTGCGATGGATAATGCCGAGTGGTAGTGTGTGTGCATGCATGCACGAGAGAAAGTTAGTGGTACAATTATAAAGAGAAGACCAATGTGTGGGTGTAAAAGACTAGGTGAGGTCATAATCAATGTAAATTTTAATTCAAATATTTGAATAAGAGATCATGATGTTTGAAACCCATGCATGCATGAATATAACGGAGATCTGCGCGGTGTGGTTTGGAAACGAGCATGTTGCAATGTACACACATTGAACAAGGTCAGATTGGTTTGAATTTGAGATACCGGTGGCAAACATCATTTGGCCACATTGCATCCATGCATGGACACACTATTCTAATCGGAGATGATGGGTGGCTTTCGCATCACATATCTATATCTATACCCCTATATGTATATTATATTTTATATTTTTAATATAGTGTGCGGATAACTTTAACTTTGAAAGATGGTCGTTGGATGAGGCCAATCCGATGGTGCAGAGCTGGCAAATTTGGGCACTACTAGCCATTGGATATCATCTAGATTCCACCAGATTTTGCCACATGTACAATCTAGAAGACTCTATGGTTGAACTTAAGCATAATGCACAAACCTCAAAACACAAGCACTTCTTCTTTGTTCTAGAATCTTTTGTATCAGAATTGCCCAAATGTTTTTCTACATGATTTGTTTTTACTTTATGCCTTACAACGCACACTTCCATGAATCTTAAAATAGATTAGCTTTCTTATGAAAACTAGATGATTTTGGCTGAAATGAACTATAAGAATTAAACGAACATCTACATCATGCATATATGACTCAAAGCTTACATGCTATAATGTGGTATTTATTCATAATTTGGTTGCCAAATCTCATGCGTGCAATGCACGTGTACCTTACTAGTCTAAATGGTGTCTGTGTGTGTTGTGCGTGTTAAACACATTGTACGTAGTATATCATACTAGTCTAAATTGTCTTTTTTTCTTTTGGGTACACGTTAAGCTTGTTCTCCCGAAATTTCAAGTCGCGCCTTGTTATGCCCAAATTTCAAGCTAGCGTCTCTGTCTATCGTGCTGCAAAACTCCCGCCTCTTCAACCCGCACCTTGTTACCCCGAAATATTTAAGATAAATCTTTGTCTCATTGTGCTCCGACAACTCCCTCCATCTCAACCCGCGCCTTGCTATTCCAAAATTACAACGCGCATGAAAACTCCCCCCCCCCTATGAAATCCCGACACGCAAAATGCCCGTGATACCCCTGAACCGGAAGAACCGCCTCAAATCGGTGTAGGTACTTTCGTAACTTACCCCACATTTCGAACAAGCGCGTCCCTAGGCCATGGTTCCCCCACTCCCATCCCATCCGCCCACCCATTCGTACACCGAGGCCGGCAAAACCCGCGAAGCCCCACACCCTCCTCCGTCCACCACCCAGCTGGAGCCTCTTTCCCAACGATGTCATCCGCAGCAACACCTCGACGTCCCTCATCCACCGTACCGGATGAGGATCCGTCATCGATCTAGTCGTCCCGCCGGTTCAGCCACCCCGTCCATTCCAACACCGCCGTCTTCACCTGCACCACCGGAAGAGCATCATCATCACCGTTTCCTCGAATGAAGCTGCGGCCTAATCGGCGCCACCAAAGAGGTTGTACACTAATCACCGCATTTTCTTCTTGATTCGATCTCACATTGCTGCCAGCGCTCGGTCCTGAGCCGACACGGCACGGCTCCATCCACAGTGGCGTCGCCGGTCACTTCCTCCACGGTGTCGCTCCCTCGGCGGCGACGTCCACATCAATAGGAGCTGCTGCTGCTTTAGCTCTCGCTCGCGCTGCTGCTCTACTCTTGCTCTCGGTCCCCTTGTCTGGTCTTCTCTTGCTCGCGCTGCTGCTCTCACTCTTGCTCTTGCTTGCGATGCTGCTCCGGTTTAGCTACACTTTAGTCGACTGAATCGACTTTTGGGTCAGTCGATTTTCTGGGGGTGGGGGCTCGCTGGAGTTAAGGAAGAACCAACCGCAGCGGGGAGGGGGGCTCACCGGAGAGGTACTCCACTATCTATCTTAGGGTTCAGGGTGGGGCGGTGGTCGCCGGCGGTGGTGGGGTGGTGGCGTGGGGATCGCCGGAGAAAAAGCTCGGCACGGGGTGGGCCTACAGGGATGGCCGGGGCGGCGGCGGACCGACGGTGGGGAGTGTTTTTGGGGCGGGCGGGGCGGCACACCACCGGCCGCGGGCGGCGGGGGGCGGCTGTTTGGTCGGTGCTGACTGGCGGCTCAGGGGGGTGGAGGTTGAAGATGAACTGCAGGCCCTTGGTTCGTATCCAAAGGCTGCAAAATCGACTAACCAGAGATGAAAATGTGAGTCGACTGACGTGTAGCCTCACCTCTAGTGCGTTTAGTTTCGACAGTAAAATTCAGTTTTGACAGTTAAGTTCAGTTTCGACAGTTAAATTCAGTTTTGACAGTTAAGTTCAGAGATGAGTGGCCGATGTATACATCTAGCACTTTGTGGTTATGTATTTTACCTCATCTATTGGAGATGCTATTAGAATTCTACTCAGGTTAACGTTGTCTCTCTTGTCCTGCTTTAGCCTCGGCGTCGTACAACTCACCGGAGCTGCTCCAATGACGAAACCCTCCATCACAGCGGAGCAGTACCTCGGGGTCCATCTCCAGACGCCTAAGATCTTCCTCCCCTCCTCCGACAGCCAAGTCAGCCGGAGCATCCTCACCGGCCAACCCAATGACGCTGAGATCGACATGGCTTCGCCAAAGAGGTTGTACCCTTCTTGTGGTTTGACTTAATCTCACCATACTTCTTTGCATCCTGTGATCTTCCAATTCTTGTGAACCAAACATCCAGATTGGCAGAAATCCTGTGTTTTTAAATTCTCTGTTTTGCACGTGCATTCCTATCCTATTCCTGTCTATTTCCTATCCCTGCATTGTTAGAATCCTCAAATTCAAACAAGCCCTTACACAATTACTTCTATTACAGATATGTGTCAAAGAAAACCTTGTGTGGTTTGTCCTGCTCCTGCGGTGCTGTGTTCCACCCCAGCTCAGCTGCTCCAACGACGGAAGGGTTCACCACAGCAGGGATCCGCTCTCCAGACTGTCTTTCTCCGCCTCAGATCTTCTTCCCCGCCGCCAGCAGCCATGAAAACTGCATTACCATCATCAACTGAGCAGATGACCTTGAGGACTACACGGGTCCGCAAGAGAGGTCGCACTCTTCCGTGTCTGCTTACATTATGCATTGCTTAATATGATGACATGCTACTTTATCGTCGTGTTCACCTATTAGACTCCGACTCAGGTCCAAACTTATGTTGAAACTTGAGTTTTGAAATGGCTGTGGGGTACATATTGGGGCAGCAATCAGTACTATCTGTCTACTATCTGGTTAATCTCGGGTATCTACTATGAGTTTCATGTTGGGTGCAAACAAACATTAAAGGAGCCATTATCTGTATTTTTTAACTAAAGCTATTATCTGCCTGCTATCATTTGTTTTGGGTCTATCCACAGTTTGCTACCATCACTCTGGATTTGTGCATGCACTCCTTACATAATCTCACTATGTTTTATTCCTATGCATGTTAGTTATTGTACACAATGGAACTGAACATGTAGAGCAAAAGAGACGAGCCTTGCGTGGCAATAAAATTTCATGCAGACGTCGCTCCATGGTGGGCGCAAAGGCAGCCCCCCTCCACCCATTTCGGATCATAATCAAGAGGAAGATAATTGTTCTAAGGGGGATTCAAAAGCATAAGGCCACTCCTATTTACCCCATGAGGTCTTCGCTCTAACTTGGCATGCTGATGTTGGTAAAATCATGCATGTGGTGCCTTGCATTGCTTACTGTATACATCAAAGATGTCATCTGCTTAGTTTAGACATGCTTTGTGTCAATGCCATCTGTTTAGTTTCTTTATCATATATGTGAATCATGCAATGCCATCTTGTTTAGCCAGGCATCATATATGTGAATTGTGCAATGCCACCCTGATTAGCCAGTCATCTTATATGTGAATTATATCATGACATCATTTTTTTATTACATGTTAAATTTGTCAACAATTTTAGTACATTCAATTACTCTTCATGTGCATTAGCCATTCGACACGGTCATGGAAAAATCTGGAGTGGAAACAAGGTCTTCAGAGCAGACAATGTTATCTGACAAAGCACATGTCTTGCTGGTTACAGATAGCTCCTCAAAGGAGGATTCAAAGACAGATGACCAGTCCTATTCGCCCCCCCCCCCCCCCCCCCGAGGTGCATGCTATAACTTGGCAGGGTTATGTTGCTCATATCGTGCGTATGGTATCTTGCATTGCTATGTCATTTGCTTAGTTTAGACATGCTTTGTGTGAATGCCACCTGTTTAGTGTCTAATTACCATATATGTGAATTATGCAATGCCATCTTGTTGCAAGACATTATATATGTGAATTATGCAATGCTATCTTGTTGCAAGGCATTATATATGTGAATTATGCAATGCCATGTTGTTTAGCCAAGCGTCATATATGTGGATTATATCATGCCTTCCTTTTTGTATTTCTCATTGCTTTTGTCGACAATGTTTGTATATTCAACTACTCTTCCTGTGCATCAGCCATTTTAATTGGTGATGGAGAAATCTGGAGTGAAAACAAGGACTTCAGAGCAGACAATGCTACCTGGTGAAGCAGATATCTTGCTGGTTACAGATAGCTCTTCATAGGAGGATTCAGAGGCAGATGACCAGTCCTATTATCCCCCTGAGGTGTATGCTCAAACTTGGCAGGGTTATATTACTCATATCATGCATATGTTGTATTGCAATGCTTAGTTTTTACATCATATACATGATATTGAATGACATCTCCTTAGTTAACACATCATATGTGCGATTGCCCTCTGCTCACTTCCTTAGTATATAAATCATATATTTGAATTATATCATGCCATGATGTTTACATAGACAACATGTATCTGAATTATGGCATGCCAACCCATTTTCTAAAGACATACTATAGTTATATCATCTCATTCTGTTCACACTTCACATAGTCATCATATTTTGAATTATGGCATTCTATCCGTGAATTATATAATGCCATCATGTTTCCATCGACGGCATGTTTGTGATTTATGGCATGCCAACCACTTTAATAGATACATCGTATAGTTATATCATGTCATCCTGTTTACATAGTCATCATATTTTGAAGTATGTCATTCTATCCTGTTTAGTTAGCCATCATACATGTGAAATTGTGTCATGTTATCCTGTTTAATTAGCCATCATATATGTGAAATTATGTCCTGCTATTCTGTTTGGTTAGACAACATAAATGTGAATTATTTCATGCCCTGTTTTCTTCCCTACTATCCATTGCACCTGTCTATCTTACAATGTCTGTACATTCAATTACTTTTCTTGTTTATCAGCCATTTCAATTGGAGGGGGTGATGGCAGTATCTGTGGGAGTAAAAACACGGTCTTCAGAAAAGATCGTGCTACCTGTCGATGGAGATAGAACCACGGTTGTACTTGCCCAAGAACCAGCCCCACCACACATAACCCAGACTCACGCAGATTGTACCCCTGCCCAGTTGGACAGAGAACCAGCTACACCCCTTCTAACCCCAACCCCAACAGATACTAACCCAGTTCCTGCTGACACAGCACCATCTCCACCACAGAGCACCCAAACATGAGCAGTTAATAAGGCAACTGCTATGCCCAAAGCACGAGGACCACCACTCCGAACCCCAAGTCAACGCTTAAAGTAGAAGAAGAATTGTCCTCAGGTCAGGTTCCGTAGCTATGGTTCATACTACTTTGCTCTTGCATCACTGTATTTACTCATACCAACTAATTTCAAATTTGAAGGATGCAATTGAAACTCCAATGGCGCAACAGGTATGTTTTAATCCTGTTTCTTTAACGTGTTTGCTGTTGTAACTTGCTCTATGTTGATTTCGGTTTCAATTGAATAAACAGTTATATTCTCATGACATGCACCTTACAAGTGTTGTTATTACTGTGTAGTTTCCCACACTTATATTCTGTCTAAGCTGCTTTGTGTTAAATAGATATGATTCGAACGGTATCTATCTTGATTTGGCAACATAAACTAGAATGATATAGACCATAAAGTGACCATACTACATAGATATAAGTTTGTTTCATGCTGTTATCCTGTCCACCTTACTACTGAACTGGTTTACCAAAATGAGTTTCATATACTACATTGTAAACCTGTGATGTGTTTGTTTGTTTCTCTTTTAGAATGCGGATAAAATATTGTAGAAGAGTACCCCGTTATGCAATGGTACAGGAAGTAATGCAGATAAGGTTCAAGATGTATCAGTAGATAGTGTGGGCAAGTCCATACAAGGAAGATGTATCAGTACAACTATGCCCCTTGGTGCGGTGCTGGTTTTCCCCCTAAAAAGATATATAATGGGGGCAAGTCCATACAAGGAAGATGTGTCAGTACAACTAGGCCCCTCGGTGCGGTGCTGGTTTTTCCCTAAAAAGATAGATAATGGAGCAAGTCATGTTACGTACTCGCCTCCGCATGCGACGCCGCGGCACGCGTCGTCGTCCCCTGCTACGGCTCGTTCCTAGCTCGGCCTCGCCGGGATGAGGGAGTAGGGGTCTCGACCGCCCTCCCCCTGGCTCGTCCTCGTGCTAACGCGGTAGTGCGCTCGTTTGACAGACGCAGTGAGGTTATTCTGTCCCCCCCCCACGCACCCACACACACTAAAAAGATAGATAATGGGGGCAAGTCCATACAAGGAAGATTTGTCAGTACGACTATGCCCCTAGCTGCGGTGCTGGTTTCCCCCCTAAAAAGATAGATAATGGGGGAAAGTGCATACAAGGAAGATGTGTCAGTACAACTATGCCCCTTGATGCGGTGCTGGTTTTTCCTCTAAAAAGATAGATAATTGGGCAAGTCATGTTACGAACTCGACACTCCATGCGATGTTGCAGCACACCGCGTCGTTGCCTGCTACGGCTCATTCCTGGCTCGGCCTTGCCGGGAGGGGGGAGGGGGTCTCGACCCCCCTACCCCTCCCCGCTCGGCCTCGCGCTAACACAGCAGTGCGCTTGTTTGACAGGCGCAATGCAGTTATTCTGTCCACAGCACCCACACACCCTAAAAATAGATAATGGGGCAAGTCATGTTACGAACTCACCTCCGCATGCGACGCCGCGGCACGCCGCCTCGTCGCCTGCTACGGCTCGTTCCTGGCTCGGCCTCACCGGGATGGGGAGGGGTGGTCGGCCGACCCCCCTCCCCCCGGCTCGGCCTCGCGCTAACGCGGCAGTGCGCTTGGTTGACAGGCGCATTGCGGTTATTCTGCCCCCCCCCCCCCGACGCACCCACACCTCCTAAGATAGATAATGGGGGCAAGTCCATACAAGGAAGATGTGTCGGTACAACTATTCCCATTGGTGTGGTGCTTGTTTTCCCTCTAAAAAGATAGATAATGGGGGCAAGTCCATACAAGAAAGATGTGTGAGTACAACTATGCCCCTCGGTGTGGTGCTGGTTTTTTCCCTAAAAATATAGATAATGGGGGCAAGTCCATACAAGGAAGATGTGTCAGTACAACTATACCCCTCGGTGTGGTGCTGGTTTCCCCCCTAAAAGATAGATAATGGGGCAAGTCATGTTACGGACTCGCCTCTGCATGTGACGTTGCCGCACGCCGCGTCATTGCCTACTACGGCTCGTTCCTGGCTCGGCCTCGCCGGGATGGGGAGGGGGGATCCCCCCCCTCCCTGCCCAACTCGGCTTCATGCTAGCGCGGCAGTGCGCTCGTTTGACAATCGCAGTGCGGTTATTCTGTCTCCCCCTATGCACCCACACACCCTAAAAAGATAGATAG